>NC_053492.1:479770608-480121857 GCF_905171775.1 Rana temporaria | reverse complement strand
TACAATGTATACTCTGGTCGGGGATCACGGGTACAATGTATACTCTGGTCTCACGGGGTACAATGTATACTCTGGTCAGGGATCACGGGGTACAATGTATACTCTTTGGTGATGGTCGGGATCACGGGGTACAATGTATACTCTGGTCGGGGATCACGGGGTACAATGTATACTCTGGTCGGGGGTCACGGGGTACAATGTATACTCTGGTCGGGGCTCACGGGGTACAATGTATACTCTGGTCGGGGATCATGGGGTACAATGTATACTCTGGTCGGGGCTCACGGGGTACAATGTATACTCTGGTCGGGGATCATGGGGTACAATGTATACTCTGGTCGGGGATCATGGGGTACAATGTATACTCTGGTCGGGGGTCACGGGGTACAATGTATACTCTGGTCGGGGATCACGGGGTACAATGTATACTCTGGTCGGGGATCACAGGGTACAATGTATACTCTGGTCTGGGGTCACGGGGTACAATGTATACTCTGGTCTGGGGTCACGGGGTACAATGTATACTCTGGTCGGGGATCACGGGGTACAATGTATACTCTGGTCGGGGTCACGGGTACAATGTATACTCTGGTCGGGGGTCACAGGGTACAATGTATACTCTGGTCGGGGATCACGGGGTACAATGTATACTCTGGTCGGGGATCACGGGGTACAATGTATACTCTGGATGGGGATCACGGGGTACAATGTATACTCTGGTCGGGGATCATGGGGTACAATGTATACTCTGGTCGGGGCTCACGGGGTACAATGTATACTCTGGTCGGGGATGGTCGGGGATCACAGGGTACAATGTATACTCTGGTCGGGGATCATGGGGTACAATGTATACTCTGGTCGGGGCTCACGTGGGTACATTGTATTACTCTGGTCGGGGATCATGGGGTACACTGTATACTCTGGTCGGGGATCATGGGGTACAAGTATACTCTGGTCGGGGATCACGGGGGTACAATGTAACTCTGGACAGGGATCACGGGGTACAATGTATACTCTGGTCGGGGATCACCCGGGTACAATGTAACTCTGGTCGGGGATCACGGGGTACAATGTATCTCTGGTCGGGGGTCATGGGTACTATGTATACTCTGGTCGGGGATCACGGGGGGTACAATGTATACTCTGGGCTGGGGATCACGGGGTACAATGTATACTCTGGTCGGGGATCACGGGGTACAATGTATACTCTGGTCGGGGATCACGGGGTACAATGTATACTCTGGACGGGGATCACAGGGTAACAATGTATACTCTGGCAGGGATCACGGGGTACAATGTATACTCTGGTCGGGGATCACGGGGTACAATGTATACTCTGGTCGGGGATCACGGGGTACAATGTATACTCTGGTCGGGGGTCACGGGGTACAATGTATACTCTGGTCGGGGGTCACAGGTACAATTGTATACTCTGGTCGGGATCACGGGGTACAATTATACTCTGGTCGGGGAATCATGAGGGACAATGTATACTCTGGTCGGGGGTCACGGGGTACAATGTATACTCTAGTCGGTGATGGTCGGGGTATCACGGGGTGCAATGTATACTCTGGTCGGGGGTCACGGGGTACAATGTACACTCTGGTCGGGGATCACGGGGTACAATGTATACTCTGGTCGGGGGTCACGGGGTACAATGTATACTCTGATCGGGGGTCACGGGTACAATGTATACTCTGGTCGGGGAACACGGGGTACAATGTATACTCTGATCGGGGGTCACGGGGTACAATGTATACTCTGGTCGGGGAACACGGGGTACAATGTATACTCTGGTCGGGGATCACGGGGTACAATGTATACTCTGGTCGGGATCACGGGGTACAATGTATACTCTGGTCGGGGGATCACGGGGTACAATGTATACTCTGGACGGGGAACACAGGGTACAATGTATACTCTGGTCAGTGATCACGGGGTACAATGTATACTCTGGTCGGGGAACACGGGGTACAATGTATACTCTGGTCGGGGATCACGGGGTACGATGTATACTCTGGTCAGGGATCACAGGGTACAATGTATACTCTGGTCAGGGATCACGGGGTACAATGTATACTCTGGTCGGATCACGGGGTACAATGTATACTCTGGTCGGGATCACGGGGTACAATGTATACTCTGGTCGGGGGTCACGGGGTACAATGTATACTCTGGTCGGGGATCACGGGGTACAATGTATACTCTGGTCAGGATCACGGGGTACAATGTATACTCTGGTCGGGGATCACGGGGTACAATGTATACTCGGTGAACTTTACTTACGATGGGGAAAGAGGTTCCTCAGGCTAAAAATACCTTTCATGCCGAATTTCTGGTGAATAGAAGGGGAAGGAATGAATTGTGCGCCGCGCTACAGATGTGAGAGACGCGAGTCTTTTCAGAGAAGAGGAAAGAAATCTATTTTTGGAGGTGCAGATTGTGGGGGCGTCCGAACCGCAGAACCTTTCCGTAGTCACCAATGACTTCTCTCTACAGCCTGACATGAAAAGTCATTATGGGGGCAAAGGAGCGAAATCATCACATAGACCTTCATAGGAAAGAGCAAGTCTGACTCACTGGCTGCATGCTGAACCGGGGGGGGGGGGGGGGGGGGGTGACATCACTTCTACACAGGCTCATGAACTACCCTGGAACTGGTATGTGAGCCTCACGATATCAGAGACTTCCTGAGGAACTCAGCACAGGGATGGTGGGAACCCCTCATAATGGGCACAGCGGGTGTACAGACCCGGGAACTCAGCACAGGGATGGTGGGAACTCCTCATAATGGGCACAGCGGGTGTACAGTCCCGGGAACTCAGCACAGGGATGGTGGGAACCCCTCATAATGGGCACAGCGGGTGTACAGACCTGGGAACTCAGCACAGGGATGGTGGGAACCCCTCATAATGGGCACAGCGGGTGTACAGACCCGGGAACTCAGCACAGGGATGGTGGGAACCCCACATAATGGGCACAGCGGGTGTACAGACCCAGGAGCTCAGCACAGGGATGGTGGGAACCCCTCATAATGGGCACAGCGGGTGTACAGACCCGGGAACTCAGCACAGGGATGGTGGGAACCCCTCATAATGGGCACAGCGGGTGTACAGACCCTGGCACTCAGCACAGGGATGGTGGGAACCCCTCATAATGGGCACAGCGGGTGTACAGACCTGGGAACTCAGCACAGGGATGGTGGGAACCCCTCATAATGGGGCACAGCGGGTGTACAGACCCGGGAACTCAGCACAGGGATGGTGGGAACCCCTCATAATGGGCACAGCGGGTGTACAGACCCGGGAACTCAGCACAGGGATGGTGGGAACCCCTCATAATGGGCACAGCGGGAGGTACAGACCCCGGAACTCAGCACAGGGATGGTGGGAACCCCTCATAATGGGCACAGCGGGTGTACAGACCCCGGAACTCAGCACAGGGATGGTGGGAACCCCTCATAATGGGCACAGCGGGTGTACAGACCCGGGAACTCAGCACAGGGATGGTGGGAACCCCTCATAATGGGCACAGCGGGTGTACAGACCCGGGAACTCAGCACAGGGATGGTGGGAACCCCTCATAATGGGCACAGCGGGTGTACAGACCCGGGAACTCAGCACAGGGATGGTGGGAACCCCTCATAATGGGCACAGCGGGTGTACAGACCCGGGAACTCGGCACAGGGATGGTGGGAACCCCTCATAATGGGCACAGCGGGGGGTACAGACCCAGGAACTCAGCACAGGGATGGTGGGAACCCCTCATAATGGGCACAGCGGGGGGTACAGACCCGGGAACTCAGCACAGGGATGGTGGGAACCCCTCATAATGGGCACAGCGGGTGTACAGACCCAGGAACTCAGCACAGGGATGGTGGGAACCCCTCATAATGGGCACAGCGGGGGGTACAGACCCGGGAACTCAGCACAGGGATGGTGGGAACCCCTCATAATGGGCACAGCGGGTGTACAGACCCGGGAACTCAGCACAGGGATGGTGGGAACCCCTCATAATGGGCACAGCGGGTGGACAGACCCGGGGAACTCAGCACAGGGATGGTGGGGAACCCCTCATAATGGGCACAGCGGGGGGTACAGACCTGGGAACTCAGCACAGGGATGGTGGGAACCCCTCATAATGGGCACAGCGGGGGGTACAGACCCGGGAACTCAGCACAGGGATGGTGGGAACCCCTCATAATGGGCACAGCGGGGGGTACAGACCCGGGAACTCAGCACAGGGATGATGGGAACCCCTTCGCTTCCCCGCCCAAACTGAAAAATAAGACTTCTTGGCTTTCGATACATTTTATATTTTTGGATCTTTTTATATCTTTCAGCAGTAAGACAGGAAAATGATGAATCTTGTTTAGAAACACGAATTACAAAGTATCATGTGACCCGACACCTAGAAGAGAGAAATGTTTCTTTGTGACATACAATGTTGGTAAACAGAAGAACAATAATAAGAAGGAAGTGAGGGAACGTCGATCATTACCGATCGTCAGAAATAGAACTCCAATATATCGGCATTGATCAGACCAGTGATATTCCTTCCTGCTTCCTGTCCCCGGGTGACTCTCAGAAAAAAAAGTGTCCGATGTGTCCGCCATAATGTCGCAGTCACGATAAAAATTGCTGATCGCCGCCATTGCTAGTAAAAAAAATAATAATAAAAATGCCATAAAACTATCCCCTATTTTGTAGACGCAATGGGCCAGATCCACAGAAGAAGTACGCCAGCGTATCTACTGATATCTACTGATACTCCGGCGTACTTTTAAATTTCCAGCGTCGTATCTTTAGTTTGAATCCTCAAACCAAGATACGACGGCTTCTGGCTTCGATCCGACAGGTGTACAGCTTCGTACGCCTTCGGATCTTAGATGCAATACTTCAGCGCACGCTGGGTGGAGTTGGCGTCGTTTTCCGCATCGGGTATGCAAATTAGCGATTTACGACGATCCACGAACGTACGCGCGGCCGTTGCATTTTCTAACGTCATCTGAAGTCGGCTTTTTCCGCCGTATAGTTAAAGCTGGTATTTTGCGGTGTATAGGTAGACTTGCCATGTTAAGTAAGGTCGTCGTTCCCGCATCAAAATTAGATTTTTTATTTTTTTGCGTAAGTTGTCCGTGAATAGGGATGGACGTAACTCACGTCTAAGTTAAAAAAAATGACGTCCTAGCGCAATGCACGGCGGGAAATTTCGGGACGACGCATGCGCAGTTCATTCGGCGCGGGGACGCGCTTCATTTAAATGAAACCCGCCCCCGACCCGCCCAATTTGAAATCCACCGTCCAGAAATACACTACGCCGCCGTAACTTACGGCGCGAACTCGCTGAGGATTCGAATATACGCCAGGTAAGGTACGGTGGCGTAGTGTATCTCTGATACGCTGCGCCCATCGAAATGTATGTGGATCTGGCCCTATAACTTCAATAGCGATCAATAAACGCTTATTGCGATTTATTTTTACCAAAAATAGGTAGAAGAATACGTATCGGCCTAAACTGAGGGGAAAAAAATTATATATGTTTTTGGGGGATATTTATTATAGCAAAAAGTAAAAAATATTGATATTTTTTTCAAAATTGTCGCTCTATTTTTGTTTATAGCGCAACAAATAAAAACCGCAGAGGAGATCAAATACCACCAAAAGAAATCTCTATTTGTGGGGAAAAAAAGACGCCAATTTTGTTTGGGAGCCACGTCGCACGACCGCGCAATTGTCAGTTAAAGCGACGCAGCGCCGAATCGCAAAAAGTGCTCTGGCCAGGAAAGGGGGTAAAATCTTCCGGGGGGGGGGGGGCAGAAGCGGTTAAAGGTAAAAAAAATAAAAAATTACAATATTCGTTTTTTTAGTAACATTTTTTTTTTTTAATTTCATTGAAAATATTAAAATAAATGTGGGCGCCGTGTTGCGTACTGGAGAGTAATTGTCGGTCAAACGATCTCGGCATGCCCGGTAATGAATTGGTATCTGCAGGTTGTTAAAAAAAAAAAGATGTCATCAAACTATTACCCAACTTTTCCTGGGGGGGCGGTAAGAACAAACGACGCCCAGTTACGCCATAGAGAGGCAAATAAAGCTGAAAGACGTTTTTCTTTGTTTTTTTCCTTTACAGCTGGGTGTTTATATAGAATGTTGCGTCATCTTTCCCTTGGTGCGTCGCCGGGGTTTTGCGCGGTTAAACGAGGGGGGACGTCGGCGTGGCGTGTCATGGATGTCCAGGAACTTTACGCGTGCCAGTCGGCATGTCACACCAACAGAGAGAGAGAGAGAGAAAAAAAAAAGAAGTGAGATTAGAAAACCACTTGTGTCGTGTGTGTGGGCGCAGATAAGATTGACAGATAACGTTTATTTCTGCAGAATTGCTGGAGAAACTTTAGAAAGCGGAGAACTGGTAACAATGAAGCTGAGCTCACGGCGCGCCCCATAGACGCTCCTCCCGCCAGGTTCTTCCCTGGAACATTATTATACAGGATAAACCCCCATCATAAAAACGATGAATAAATGGCGCATTCCATGCTGGTCTTCCTCACTCACCACTATGACATTCCTTTTCTGTATTCTGCAAAAGACCTGGTTGATCCTTCTGCTCTCTATCTCTCCCTCCAGTCCGTGTCCCCACTGCAGTTTTGGGTTTTACAGAGTGGTGGTGGCGGCAGGACCGCCATCAGGCAGGTACAGGCAGTACCCCCCCCCCTATTTTTTTTGTAAGGGGCCCGGAGGTCCCCAGGGCCCCGGATTGCAACCCCCCTTTTTTTATAAGATTTTTTTATTTTATATATATATATGTATATATATACTTTGGGGGGTTTTATTAAAGGGCCCAAAGGTCCCCAGGGCCCCGGATTGCAACCCCCCTTTTTTTATAAGATTTTTTTATTTTATATATATATATGTATATATATACTTTGGGGGGTTTTATTAAAGGGCCCAAAGGTCCCCAGGGCCCCAGATGGCAACCCCCACTTTTTTTATTTAAAAAAAAAAAAAAAAAAAATTTATAAAAAAAAATATTTTTCTATTTATTTTTTTATAATTTTTATATATATATATAGAGAGAGAGAGAGAGAGAGAGGTCCCCAGGGCCCCGGATGTCAACCCACCTTTTTTTTATTTATTTTTTATAAAAAAAATATATTTTTTTTATATACTTCTTGGGGGTTTTTATTAAAGGGCCTGGGGACCCCCATATGGCAACCCCCCCCTTTTTTTTATATAAAATGTTTTATTTATTTTTTAATATATATTTTATTTTTATTTCTTTTTTCTTTTTTTCTTTTAATTAAGGGGCCCAGAGATCCCCAGGGGCCGGAGATCCCCAGGGCGCTGGATTTTTTTTGTCTGAGGGGCCCAGAGGTCCCCAGGGAAATCCCCCAATAAGAGTTAAGTGGCACCCCCCGCTTCTCAATTTAAGAAGCAGGACCCCCCCCCCCCCCCCCGGTTCTTTGCTCCAGGGGGCCCATGCCTGAAGCTGTGTAAGGGGCCCCATGTGACTATAGAGTCACACATGTGGGAGCATACATAGTGGTAAAGGGCAGCCTACTCCCTCCCCCCTCCTCCATGCCCACTAACCAGCTAAACACAATGGGGGTGGGACATTACATGTAGATTGATGGAGGCTTCACCTCCCTCTTATTCTTAGACGCAGGTTGGAGGGGCGGGCCTGTGACGTTCGGCTTCTTTGGGCAACTCGTGACGCGTAGTATGCGACGGTCGGAAGCCTGTCAATCAGATAGGAACGCCCAGTCCCGCAAAAGACATACCCGGAAGCGGCGGTGAAAATATGGTATATACGGGGGAAAAAAAACAGCCGATTGTCATTAGGACAACTCCGCTGAATGTAATGTTAAAAATTTATTTTTGGGTGAACCCCCGCTTTAGGGTACTTATTTAGCGCCGTCAATTTACCCAGCGATATTATTATTATTATTATTATTATTATTATTGATGTATTATTATTATTATTATTATTATTATTATTATTATAATTATCATTATTGATTTATTATTATTATTATTATTATTATTATTATTATTATTATTAATATTATTAAATGATGATGGTGGATTGGCCAGGTATTGTTATTATTATTATTATTATTATTATTATTAGTAGTAGTAGTAGTAGTAGTATTATTAAATGAGATGAGATCTGTCAGGTATTGTTATTATTATTATTATTATTATTAGATGATGATGAGGATGATGATGATGATAAGGGATCTGTTAGATATTATTATTATTATCATTATTGATTTTTTATTATTATTATTAAATGATGATGATGGTGGATTGGCCAGGTATTATTATTATTAGTAGAAGTATTATTAAATGAGAGGAGATCTGTCAGGTATTGTTGTTGTTATTAGATGATGATAAGGGATCTGTTAGATATTATTATTAGATGAGGGGGGATCTTGCAGGTATTATTACTATTATCATTACTGATTTATTATTAATAATAATACTATTACTAGATGATGACGATCATAATGGATATGTCAGGTATTATTATTATTATTATGGGATGAGAAGGGATCTGTCAGTTATTATTATATGATGGGATGGGATAAGATGGGATGTGGTGGAATAGGATGGAATGGGGTATAATTAGATGGGATATATGATGGGATAGGATATGATGGGATAGGATATGATGGGATGTGATGTGGGGGGGGGGGGGTGGGATGGGAGGAGATGGGGTTGGGATTGTTATATAATGGGATGGGATAGGGTGGGATATGATGGGATGGAGTGGGATGGGATAGAATTAGATGGGGTGGGATAGGATGGGGTGTGATGTGATGGGATATGATATGATGAGATGGGGTGGGATATTATAGGATAGGATGGGAAAGGATAGAATGGGATGGGATATGATAGGATGGGATATAATGGGATGGGATAGGATATAATGGGATATAATGGGATGGGAATGGATGGGATGGGATATAATGGGATGGGATAAATGGGATATAATGGTATTGAATATAATGGGATTGGATGGCATGGGATATGATGGGATGGGATATAATGGGATATAATGGGATGGGACTGGATTGGATGGGACATAATGGGATATAATAGGATTGGATGGGATGGGATATAATGGGATATAATGGGATGGGATATAATGGGATGGGATATAATTGGATGGGATATAATGGGATGGGATATAATGGGATGGGATATAATTGGATGGGATATAATGGGATGGGATTGGATATAATGGGATATAATGGTATTGAATATAATGGGATTGGATGGCATGGGATATGATGGGATGGGATATAATGGGATGGGATATGATGGGATATAATGGGATTGGATGGGATATAATAAAATGGGATGGGATATAATTGGATGGGATATAATGGGATGGGATATAATGGGATATGATGGAATGGGATATATTGGGATGGGATATAATTGGATGGGATTGAATATAATGGTATTGGATGGTATGGGATATAATGGGATATAATGGGATATAATGGGATGGTATGGGATATAATGGGATGGTATGGGATATGATAGGATGGGATATAATGGGATATAATAGGATTGTATGGGATGGGATATAATGGGATGGGATTGAATATAATGGTATTGGATGGTATGGGATATATTGGGATGTGATGGGATGGGATGGGATATAATTTGATTGGATGGGATATAATGGGATAAAATTGGATTGAATATAAAGGGATTGGATGAGATCGGATTGGGTGATACAGGAATGTGTCGCACACACACACACAGCCGCCTCAGCCTCTCTCTGCCCGGCGCCCCATTCACAGAGGGAATCCCTGCCCTCTGACGTCACCAGAACCAAGGAAACCCGCACACGTCATTGCACGCAGATGCCCATATAGGGAGACATGCGTCACCGGGCGAGACCACCTTCCAGGAGAGGGGGGGGGGGGGGGAATGTCCGTGTCCAGTCCGGATTCGGACCCCCGCGGAGTCCCAGAGGAACCCTCCGATCCCAACCCGACCCCGCCACACACCGCACCGACACCCGGGGAGAACGGGGCCGGCTCTCGGGGCCGGACACTCCCATTGTCGGTGCGGGGGGGAGGAGAGATGATGACGTCAGGAGCTGGGAGCGGAATAGAAAATCAGAGAGAGATCGATGTCATCATCACATTCCACTGACTCATCACCGGGAGAAGGAGCGAGATCTACGGAGCCAGAGGGGGGACCGACCGACCCACAGACCGACCCACAGGCAGGGGGCCCGACTGACTCATCACCCTGGAGGTGAGAAGATCCTCTGTCCTCAGATCCTCCATATATAGTATATAGATCTATATTCCCTTCTCCTCCATATATAGTATATAGATCTATATTCCCTTCTCCTCCATATATAGTATATAGATCTATATTCCCTTCTCCTCCATATATAGTATATAGATCTATATTCCCTTCTCCTCCATATATAGTATATAGATCTATATTCCCTTCTCCTCCATATATAGTATATAGATCTATATTCCCTTCTCCTCCATATATAGTATATAGATCTATATTCCCTTCTCCTCCATATATAGTATATAGATCTATATTCCCTTCTCCTCCATATATAGTATTTAGATCTATAGTATTCTATTCCCTTCTCCTCCATAGAGTGATACATAGTATTCTATTCCTTTCTCCTCTATACTATAGAGCTACATTGTATTCTTTACTCATCTCCTTCATAGAGATCCATAGTATTCTATCCTCAGATCCTCCATATATAGTATAAAGATATATTGTATTCTTTACTCATCTCCTCCATAGAGCTACATTGTATCCTCATCCCTTCTATTGCATTGTATCCTTTCCTGAGCTCAGATTATTATTTAAACTAATATCCCCCCATCCTCATCCCCGCTCCTCATCTCTGACTTGTTACATTGTATTCTATCCTCACCCCCTCTATAGAGTTACATTGTATTCTATCCTGACAGCTTTCCTGAGCTCAGATTTATTCACACCAATATCCCCCATCCTCATCCCCGGATCCTCATCTCTGATTTGTTACATTGTATTGTATCCTCATCCCCGGGACTCCTCCGCACTCCCCCCGGGATGTTACATTGCATGGATGTGTTACATTGTACCCTCATCCCCGGGATTCCTCAGCTGACTTGTTACATTGTATTCCAGCCTCATCCCCGATCTCCTCTGACTGGTTACATTGTATCTCATCCCCGGGATCCCCGATCTTCTCACATTGGGCACCCCGAAACCTGCTGAGCCGCTGCACCGACCTGGTCACGTTATCCTCATCCCCGGGACTCCTCAGTACATCTCCCACCAGAGGATCGGCACCGACACCCCGGGGATTACATTGTGTCTTCATCCCCGGGACTCCTCTGAGGATACATTGTATCAGACATCTTCATCCCCGGGATTCCTCTGAGGATACATTGTATGAGTGATCTTCATCCCCGGGACTCCTCTGAGGATACATTGTATGAGTGATCTTCATCCCCGGGACTCCTCTGAGGATACATTGTATCAGAGATCTTCATCCCCGGGACTCCTCTGAGGATACATTGTATGAGTGATCTTCATCCCCGGGACTCCTCTGAGGATACATTGTATGAGTGATCTTCATCCCCGGGACTCCTCTGAAGATACATTGTATGAGTGATCTTCATCCCCGGGACTCCTCTGAGGATACATTGTATGAGTGATCTTCATCCCCGGGACTCCTCTGAGGATACATTGTATGAGTGATCTTCATCCCCGGGACTCCTCTGAGGATACATTGTATCAGTGATCTTCATCCCCGGGATTCCTCTGAGGATACATTGTATCAGACATCTTCATCCCCGGGACTCCTCTGAGGATACATTGTATCAGAGATCTTCATCCCCGGGACTCCTCTGAGGATACATTGTATCAGTGATCTTCATCCCTCAGCTGAATGGTCGTATTGGAGATCTGCCTCATCCTCATCCTCCGGACTCCTTAGCACCTCTGGATGGTCCCATTTTACCGGAGCTGATTGGTTCCAAAGTACCGACCGGGAGCTGCGCCGCCTTCACCCGACACCGTCCCCATAGTTCTCCCGACAGCGTTCTTGTCCCTGTACCCTCCCGGTGGTGCCCGGCTGCGTTGGCACTGAGGATCGCCCCCTCCCCCGCGGATCATGTACCAGGACTACCCAGGGGGTTTCGACAGCTCGTCCCGCGGTAGCAGCAACTCTCCCGCCGGCCCCCCGGAGGGATTCCCCGGAGCCCCCCTACCTACCTCCTTGCAACAGGTGAGGACTGTGGATGGGGAGGGGGGGCAAGATTGTGATGTGAGGGGGGGGCAAGATTGTGATGTGAGGGGGGGGCAAGATTGTGATGTGGGGGGGGGGGGCAAGATTGTGATGTGAGGGGGGGGGGGGCAAGATTGTGATGTGGGGGGGGGCAAGATTGTGATGTGTTGGGGGGGGGGGAGAAGGTTGTGTCTCTAAGGAGGTTCCACCAGGAGGGTATCAGATGAAGAGACCCCCAGTCCTCCTGTTTGCTGGGTGGTCTGTTGGCTTTGGTTAAACATCATCTGGTGACCCTGTGGGGGGGGGGGGGGGGTCCTTCAGGTAACATGGACCCACAAGATCTGATCATGGAATGGACTGGTCCCTGTGGGGATTGGCTGGCCTCATAGCAGCCCCATGTGATAGGGCCCCCCTCCAATGCAGGATAGACCCGACCTCTTGTGATAGGGCCCCCCCCTCAGTGTAGGATAGACTAGTAGTCTTCTTGTAGGGCCCCCCTTAGTGTAGGATAGACCAGACCTCTTGTGATAGGGCCCCCCTCAGTGTAGGATAGACTAGTAGTCTTCTTGTAGGGCCCCCCTTAGTGTAGGATAGACCAGACCTCTTGTGATAGGGCCCCCCTCAGTGTAGGATAGACCAGACCTCTTGTGATAGGGCCCCCCTCAGTGTAGGATAGACCAGACCTCTTGTGATAGGGCCCCCCTCAGTGTAGGATAGACCAGACCTCTTGTGATAGGGCCCCCCTCAGTGTAGGATAGACCAGACCTCTTGTGATAGGGCCCCCCTCAGTGTAGGATAGACCAGACCTCTTGTGATAGGCCCCCCCTCAGTGTAGGATAGACTAGTAGTCCTCTTGTAGGGTACCCCTCACTATAGGATAGACCAGATCTTTTGTTGTAGGGCACCCCTCAATGTAGGATAACCAGACCTCTTGTTGTAGGGCCCCCCTCCAATATTGGGGTGATCAGTCCATTTTTTTTTTGTGGTGGGGTGAACTTCAGTTGTGAGTAGTAAGGTAACCCCTCAGTGTAGGATAGACCAGACCTCTTGTGGTTGGGCACCCTTCATTATAGGATAGACTAGTAGTCCTCTTGTATGGCCCCCCTCAGTGTAGGATAGACCAGACCTCTTGTGGTGGGGCACCCTTCATTATAGGATAGCCCAGTCCACTTGTGATAGGGCCCCCCTTGGTACAGAGGGGACCCGCCGGTATGTGGTTTGGTGACCTTTGGTGTAATGTGACTAATTTACAGACCCCTCCATGTAGAGCGGCCATTCTCAACCAGGGTTCCTCCAGAGGTTGCCAGGGGGTCCATGAACTGTGGCAAACCAGCCACCCATCTGATGGTGCCGCCATAGTTCTGGGTTCAGTGCCACCTGGCAGAACCAGATATATGAACCCAATGATCTTTTTAGCTGCATGTAAGGTGTCATGCTTCATATTGATCAGCAATATAAGGGGACATTCTTTGTATTGATCAGCAATATAAGGGAGCATTCTTTGTATTGATCAGCAATATAAGGGGGCATTCTTTGTATTGATCAGCAATGTAAGGAGCATTCTTTGTATTGATCAGCAATATAAGGGGGCATGCTTTGTATTGATCAGCAATGTAAGGAGTATTCTTTGTATAGATCACCAATATAAGGAGCATTCTTTGTATTGATCAGCAATGTAAAGGGACATTTTTCCCCACTGACTATCAATGAATTGGGTTTTGCAAATGTTTTCTGAGACCTGAACATTTTTTCCAAGTGTTCCTCTGTGGTGAACTGGTTGAGAAGGAATGTCCCAGCCATCCCCTGGTCAGGGTTCATTTTACTCTAGACCAGTCCTTTAGTACAAAGAGCAGTTCTGTGTTTAGGACTTTCTTCAACACACAAGATTGGTCGGTAGGACTGCAGCCTTCTGTCCTGAATGTCCTAAGCCTGACCTCCATGATGTCTGATATAATTCCAGCCCTCCGTGTCCATGTGGGTTTAGTAAAGACATGACCTGTCCTCTTCATGGCTGTGCCCCCTCTCTGTCCTACACATGACCAGTCCTATGTACTCTGTCCCTCCTTTTCACTGCTTGAAAAGAACTTTGAAAGAATGGGAGTTCTGCTTGGAATGGAGACATGTCCTGACCTGTATCTGGATAGTATCTATCTAGTTTGGAAGTGGACACATGTGTACGACATGACCCCCCCCCCCCCCCCAATGTATGGGTCGGTGACACCCCCTCCCCCCAGTTATATGGAGCAGTAATTGGAGGACCCTATGCACTCTACACTTAGAAAACTGCCATGCATGCTACTCTTAGAGGACTGCCATGCATGCTACTCTCGGAGTATGCACTCTACACTTAGAGGACCACCATTGCATGCTACTCTTAGAGGGCCACCATTGCATGCTACTCTTAGAGGGCCACCACGCATGCTACTCTTAGAGGGCCACCATGCATGCTACTCTTAGAGGGCCACCATGCATGCTACTCTTAGAGGGCCACCATGCATGCTACTCTTAGAGGGCCACCATGCATGCTACTCTTGAAGGACTGCCATACATGCTACTCTTAGAGGACCACCATGCATGCTACTCTTAGAGGGCCACCATGCATGCTACTCTTAGAGGGCCACCATGCATGCTACTCTTGAAGGACTGCCATACATGCTACTCTTAGAGGACCACCATGCATGCTACTCTTGGAGTATGCATGCTACACTTAGAGGACCACCATGCATGCTACTCTTGGAGTATGCATGCTACACTTAGAGGACCACCATGCATGCTACTCTTGGAGGACTGCCATCATGCATGCTACTTTTAGAGGACCGCCATGCGTGCTACACCTAGAGGGCCACCATGCATGCTACTGTTTAGAGGACCGCGGTGTGTGCTACACTTAGAGGGCATTCTAGACACATCATCTTCAGTAACATTTTTGAATTTGGTTCTTTGGCTGCTGAATCCCATGAATCAGGTCTCAGACAGTTAGAAAGTGTCATTGGCTGGGCTGGGGGTATGAATCACCCATCTAATGTTCTATAGAGCGGAGCACATGGTGCGTGTAACCCTACGTGCACCAGAGGCCATCAACACTGCCACTTCCTTTATACCACCAATCTTCAACTTTCATCAACTTTTTAATCTTTTTTTAGAGAAAACGTCATTTTTCACTGGGGGGGGGGTGTACAAAATGTGTGTAGATGTCCTGTGGGGGGCCCTGTGTGTGGGTTGTAGCTCTATGGCACCCGGGGACCTGCCAGGATATGAAACTTCTCTGGTTATTCTTATGTGTAGCGTGCCCGTCTCTTCACGTGCATTATCTGCATTTCTTGTTTTCGGGAAAGCCGCGTCTTCTCTGGGGCCACATAACCACAAGTTGTCTTTTTTCGGAGAATGGAGGAGACTTTTCTAGATCTTCCTGTCCACAGGCTCTGCATTGTCAATGTGACACTCTTCTGTGCAGTGCTGAGGTTTTATGCAGCACCCTGCAGGAGGTTTTCGGGGTGCAGAGACAGAAATGGAGGTGCCTTAGGAAAAGTTCAGGTCACATTTTTTTTAAATCTGTGTTTTTCTTGTGCTCGGCGAGTTTCCCAACCCCCTGCACTTTGTTTTATTGATTAGAGTACAAACATTAAAGTTCATTGTACTACCACGCCCTGCCCCCCTGCCCCCCTCCTCCTCGTCCTACAAGAGACCTGATACAAGGTGCCAAACCTGTGGCCCTTTGGCACATTGTGTGGCCCACAGGGCCCCGGCAGGCCATAGTCTGTGTTTCCTTACCTGGGTTTTTACTATTGCAAGAAAAAATCCAATTCCTTTACTTTTTATGTGCGTTTTTTATCTAAACTTCAAAAGTTTTGAGAGAAATTTTAAATACGGCCACATGGAGTTTGTGGGGAGCAAAATTTGAAAGCATTGACTTATATAGGAACTGTAATAGCAGTCATCTCTAGCAGTCTTGCGTAATATGTATGATTGTATCTTGTAGCATGCCTGCAGTCTCTGACCATCTCCTGTATTATGTCTGCAGTCTCTGGACCTCTCCTGTACTATGTCTGCAGTCTCTGACTCCCTCCTGTACTACGTCTGGAGTCTTTGACCATCTCTTGTAGTGTGTCTGTAGTCTCTGACCATCTCTTGTAGTGTTTCTGAAGTCTGACCATCTCCTGTAATATGTCTGTAGTCTCCAAACCTCTCCTGTTGCATGTCTGCAGTCTCTGACCATCTCCCATGGCATGTCTGTGGTCTCTGATCATCTCCTGTACTATGCCTGCAGTCTCTGATCATCTCCTGTACTATGCCTGCAGTCTCTGATCATCTCCTGTAATATGTCTGCAGTCTCTGATCATCTCCTGTACTATGTCTGCAGTCTCTGATCATCTCCTGTACTATGTCCGCAGTCTCTGATCATCTCCTGTACTATGTCTGCAGTCTCTGGCCATCTCCTGTACTATGTCTGCAGTCTCTGACCGTCTCCTGTACTATGTCCGCAGTCTCTGATCATCTCCTGTACTATGTCTGCAGTCTCTGGCCATCTCCTGTACTATGTCTGCAGTCTCTGACCGTCTCCTGTAATATGTCTGCAGTCTCTGACCGTCTCCTGTACCATGTCTGTAGTCTCTGAACCTCTCTTGTTGCATGTCTGCAGTCTCTGACCATCTCCCATGGCATGTCTGTTGTCTCTGATCATCTCCTGTACTATGTCTGCAGTCTCTGATCATCTCCTGTAATATGTCTGCAGTCTCTGACCATCAACTTTAGTGTGTCTGCTGTCTCTGAGCCTCTCTTGCGGCACAGCTGCAGTCTCTGACCCTCTCCTGTGACACAGCTGCAGTCTCTGACCCTCTCCTGTGGCATGCCCATACATTTCTCTCTACCATCATACCCATTCATTATTATGTGCAGCCCTTTGGTGAAGTCTAGGGCCACACTTGAGGCCCCCCTTTACATGAAAGCTGACCACCACTTTGTATTAGTGGGTACAGACACTGAAAGGTATTCTTCATCATTATAGGGGTATTGGGGAGTATTGGGGTACACAATCTGCACAGGTGACCAGCATTGGCCTGGGGACCCCAATGAGATCCAGCAATCCGTTTTTGGGGTCCACAGACTGCTGATTTTTACATTTTTGGTCATTCAGCGTCTGTCGGAAACATTTTTGGCTCCTGAAACAATGGAAAGCTGAGAGAGTTTTTTGGGCCCCAGAAAAGTAACACAAAGAACTTGTGAGCGGCGGATTGGACGTCAGTGTGAGTGACAGAAGTGGAGTCAGTTTGGAGGATTAGGAGCTCGTTGCACCCGGAGCCTCACACCTGGATTAAGGCCGGGCATTTTCTTTTGTCTCTGCAAACACTGCTGAGATTACGAGGATGGGGTGGAACTGTTTAGAGGGCATTGGGCTCACCAAAGTTCTACTCCACCCCGTCAGTCCCACTCTCTAATGCATCCATTGTTAACCCCGTCTGTTCCTTTCACGCCAAACTGCGACTTTCATTGTAACAAATTCGCTGCTCTGATCTCAATTCTGTTCCATAACCTCTGTTCTCTGCTATTCAATGTTTCTTTTATTTAATCCGAAAACGTAATCTTTCTGTTCTGGATTTGTTGATATCGGGGAATACTTTACAGTTTTTGAAGAGAAAACAATGTTCACCACTGAAACTCTGCGAGGGATGAGCGGCAAGCTTTATATTTTAGAGAAGTAATGAACTGGTTTTCAATGTGTTTCCTCTTTTACTATGTGGTGTAGCTTACTGCTGGCCACATGAAGTGGGCTGATGGTGTCAGAGAATTGTACAGAGCTCTGCTAATTGGCACAATAGTTTACACGCCAATGGAGAAATTTATAAAGGTGGCACTGGGCCTGCAAGGCTGGGTATGGTGTCACAGAGAGATATAGGGACACAATGCATCATAGGCTGCATACTGGTGTCAGAGAATTGTACAGAGCTCTGCTAATTGGCACAATAGTTTACATGCCAATGGAGAAATTTATAAAGGGGGCACCGGGCCTGCAAGGCTGGGTATGGTGTCACAGAGAGATATAGGGACACAGCTGGTGTCAGAGAATTGTACAGAGCTCTGCTAATTGGCACAATAGTTTACATGCCAATGGAGACATTTATAAAGGTGGCACCGGGCCTGCAAGGCTGGGTATGGTGTCACAGAGAGATAAAGGGACACCAAAGCCTGTATACGGGTGTCAGAGAATTGTACAGAGCTCTGCTAATTGGCACAATCGTTAACATGGCAACGGAGCAATTTATAAAGGTGGCACCGGGCCTGCAAGGCTGGGTATGGTGTCACAGAGAGATAAAGGGACTCCAAAGGCTGTATACGGGTGTCAGAGAATTGTACAGAGCTCTGCTAATTGGCACAATAGTTTACACGCCAATGGAGAAATTTATAAAGGTGGCACTGGGCCTGCAAGGCTGGGTATGGTGTCACAGAGAGATATAGGGACACAATGCATCATAGGCTGCATACTGGTGTCAGGGAATTGTACAGAGCTCTGCTAATTGGCACAATAGTTTACATGCCAATGGAGAAATTTATAAAGGGGGCACCGGGCCTGCAAGGCTGGGTATGGTGTCACAGAGAGATATAGGGACACAACTGGTGTCAGAGAATTGTAAAGAGCTCTGCTAATTGGCACAATAGTTTACATGCCAATGGAGACATTTATAAAGGTGGCACCGGGCCTGCAAGGCTGGGAATGGTGTCACATAGCGATAAAGGGACACCAAAGGCTGTATACTGGTGTCAGAGAATTGTACAGAGCTCTGCTAATTGGCACAATCGTTTACATGGCAAAGGAGAACTTTATAAAGGTGGCACCAGGTCTGCAAGGCTGAGTATGGTGTCACAGAGAGATATATGAACACCAAAGGCTGTATACTGGTGTCAGAGAATTGTACAGAGCTCTGCTAATTGGCACAATCGTTAACATGGCAATGGAGCAATTTATAAAGGGGACACCGGGCCTGCAAGGCTGGGTATGGTGTCACAGAGAGATATAGGGACACAATGCATCATAGGCTGCATACTGGTGTCAGGGAATTGTACAGAGCTCTGATAATTGGCACAATCGTTAACATGGCAATGGAGAAACTTATAAAGGTGGCACCGGGCCTGAAAGGCTGGGTATGGTGTCACAGAGAGATAAAGGGACACCAGAGACTGTATACTGGTGTCAGAGAATTGTACAGAGCTCTGATAATTGGCACAATCGTTAACATGGCAATGGAGAAACTTATAAAGGTGGCACCGGGCCTGCAAGGCTGGGTATGGTGTCACAGAGAGATATAGGGACATAGAGCAATGTTTCCCAACTCCTTTCCATTATTTTGTACAGGTGATTTGATCAGTTTCACCGCCTTAGTAATTACAACAGTTGTTTCATCTGAGGGAAATGCTGAAAACATGACCTGTTGTGGGCACCTTGAGGACTGGGGTTGAGAAACACTGTCATAGAGGAATCCAGAGCTCTTCTAGCTATCAGAATAGTTTAAATGCAAAGGGGGCGAGGTATAAGGGTGACACGGGGCCTGAAAGGCTGGGTATGGTGTCACAGAGAGATATAGTAACACTATAGGCTGTATACTGATGTCAGAGATTTGTACAGAACTCTGATAACCGGCACATTAGTTTGAGAAATTTATAAAGGTGACACAGGGCCTGCAAGGCTGGGTATGGTGTCACAGAGAGATATAGGGGCACAATGCACCAATCATAGGCTGTATATTGGCATTACAAAGGAGTACAGAGCTTGTCTAGCTAGCAGAATAGTTTACATGGCAAGGGAGCAATTTATAAAGGGGACACCAGGCCTGCAAGGCTGAGTATGGTGTCACAGAGAGATATAGGGACACAATGCACCATAGACTGTATAATGGTGTCAGAGAATTGTACAGAGCTCTGCTAATTGGCACAATAGTTAACATGGCAATGGAGAAATCCATGAAAGGTGACACAGGGTCTGCAAGGCCGAGTATGGGGCCACGGAGAGCAATATAGGGACACAATGCCCCATAGGCTGTATATTGGTGTCACAGGGGAGTACAGAGCTCTTCTAGCTAACAGAATAGTTTATATGGCAAGGGAGCAATTTATAAAGGGGAAACAGGGCCTGCAAGGCTGGGTAGGGGGTAGTGTCACAAAACGATATAGTAACGCATTGCACCATGGACGATATATTGATGTTGGGGGGGGGGGGGACAGAATTGTACAGAACTCTGCTAACTGACAGAATAATTTATACGGCAATAGAGAGAGGGGGCAGGGCAGGGTAGGAGGTCACAGAGGGCAATAGGGCCACAGTGCACCATGGGCTGTATACTGGGGTAACAGAGGGATACAGGATGTCACTGCTAACGGGTAGAATAGTTTATATGGCAAGAAAGAGCATGGGGCAGCAGTTGCCCTGGACATGGGCTATCACCAAGAAATATGATTGCGAAGGGTACTATTTGTTATATATAGAGTTACAGCGGGCTGCAGGGTGGCACGGGGCACCAGAGACCAGGTATCTATGTCTTCTATGAATGGTATACAGCGATAGGGGCACAACTTAGGATAGGTACATGGGGTTTGACAGGTTTTCTTATGATATAAGACCACGGGGTACATCTGGTGCCCATAGGGGGGGGGGGCACTTTGCGAAATGAGCCAGAATACCTGTTGCCAGGAGGTTAGAATCAAATAACATTATTAAGTTACTGTCCGCACCCAGGGGACAGGGAATGCTGCCCAGGAATGAGATTACCGATACAAACACTGGGTTCTGCCAACTGATCGAATTATTGTAAGAAAGGGCAGTGGCCCTGGGCTGATGGAGCGCACGCCGCTGCCTTACGCAAGGTGGCACATGTACTGCTCAGAAAGCTCTCTACTGACCCCTACTGGATGCCAGAGTGAAATGCAACACAAGGATAAAGCCAAAAAGCCCATACAGTTGTGGAGATTTACTAAAGCTGGTGCAGCTGTGCATGGGAGCCAATCGGCTTCTAGCTTCAGCTTGTTCAATGAAGCTTTGACAATAAAACCTGGAAGCCGATTGGTTTCTATGCGGAGCTGCACCAGATTTTGCGCTCTCCAGTTTTAGTAAATCCTCCCCCATTGTGTATAATGTTCAGATATTTAAAGCGTAAGATCTAGAAGATCATTTATTACCAGCAGATACATTGCATATGAAATCATTTAATAAGCAATATTTTTGTAAAAAAAATGATAGACCTAATGTTACATTTTACCATTGGCTCTGTTTTATTGCCCGCCGAATTCTCCCCCGGGCTTCTACGGTCATTCCATGCCCAATCTGATAGTTTGCCATTGGGCACAGTGGGTACTTTAAGAGCCTGTGCAGGCAGGATATATCATCTGACAACCTGTAGCACATATGATGGTCGATGACCCCGCCCCATTAGTAAGACCTTATTGAACCGATGCTACTCGGTTGCTATAGGTTACCGCAGGCATATTTGCAATTTTGAGCTGTAGAAAGATGGCCAAATTAGGAACCGTATTCCAACGAGACTGAGGCGGGCGCAGAGGGTGTTTCAGGTGTGTCTGGGCACACTCTAATCACTCTTTGCTGTTCTGATTTCCACTATTGCCCAGGGTCTCCCCTGTTTTGTGTCCTCCACAGTGTTGCTGGCTTCCTCCCTCTTCTCCCCCAGCTGCTGCGAGGATGTTTCAGGATGAAGAGCGGAAGAAGGGGCTGGTCAATGTGTCATTTACCGTCCCCTTCCTTTTCTAAATGAACACACTCACTCACTGTGTTCATTCATATCTGAAGTATAGTAAAGTGTGTTAACTTGTTAAGTAAGTGTTTACTATGCTTCTCCCTCCCCCCATGACAGGTCCTCTTTTCCCCCTCCCACTGATTGGTAAAAGGCTCAGGGACAGAAGGGCAGTAGGGTCAGGGACAGAAGGGCAGTAGGGTCAGGGACAGAAGGGCAGTAGGGTCAGGGGCAGTAGGGTCAGGGACAGAAGGGCAGTAGGCTCAGGGACAGAAGGGCAGTAGGCTCAGGGACAGAAGGGCAGTAGGCTCAGGGACACAAGGGCAGTAGGGTCAGGGACAGAAGGGCAGTAGGGTCAGGGACAGAAGGGCAGTAGGCTCAGGGACAGAAGGGCAGTAGGGTCAGGGACAGAAGGGCAGTAGGCTCAGGGACAGAAGGGCAGTAGGCTCAGGGACAGAAGGGCAGTAGGCTCAGGGACAGAAGGGCAGTAGGGTCAGGGACAGAAGGGCAGTAGGCTCAGGGACAGAAGGGCAGTAGGCTCAGGGACAGAAGGGCAGTAGGGTCAGGTACAGAAGGGCAGTAGGGTCAGGGACAGAAGGGCAGTAGGCTCAGGGACAGAAGGGCAGTAGGGTCAGGTACAGAAGGGCAGTAGGCTCAGGGACAGAAGGGCAGTAGGCTCAGGGACAGAAGGGCAGTAGGGTCAGGGACAGAAGGGCAGTAGGCTCAGGGACAGAAGGGCAGTAGGCTCAGGGACAGAAGGGCAGTAGGCTCAGGGACAGAAGGGCAGTAGGCTCAGGGACAGAAGGGCAGTAGGGTCAGGGACAGAAGGGCAGTAGGCTCAGGGACAGAAGGGCAGTAGGGTAAGGGACAGAAGGGCAGTAGGCTCAGGGACAGAAGGGCAGTAGGGTCAGGGACAGAAGGGCAGTAGGGTCAGGGACAGAAGGGCAGTAGGGTCAGGGACAGAAGGGCAGTAGGCTCAGGTACAGAAGGGCAGTAGGCTCAGGGACAGAAGGGCAGTAGGCTCAGGGACAGAAGGGCAGTAGGCTCAGGGACAGAAAGGCAGTAGGGTCAGGGACAGAAGGGCAGTAGGGTCAGGGACAGAAGGGCAGTAGGGTCAGGGACAGAAGGGCAGTAGGGTCAGGGACAGAAGGGGAGTAGGGTCAGGGACAGAAGGGCAGTAGGGTCAGGGACAGAAGGGCAGTAGGGTCAGGGACAGAAGGGCAGTAGGGTCAGGTACAGAAGGGCAGTAGGCTCAGGGACAGAAGGGCAGTAGGCTCAGGGACAGAAGGGCAGTAGGGTCAGGGACAGAAGGGCAGTAGGGTCAGGGACAGAAGGGCAGTAGGGTCAGGGACAGAAGGGCAGTAGGCTCAGGGACAGAAGGGCAGTAGGCTCAGGGACAGAAGGGCAGTAGGCTCAGGGACAGAAGGGCAGTAGGGTCATGGACAGAAGGGCAGTAGGGTCAGGGACAGAAGGGCAGTAGGCTCAGGGACAGAAGGGCAGTAGGCTCAGGGACAGAAGGGCAGTAGGGTCAGGGACAGAAGGGCAGTAGGGTCAGGGACAGAAGGGCAGTAGGGTCAGGGACAGAAGGGCAGTAGGGTCAGGGACAGAAGGGCAGTAGGGTCAGGGACAGAAGGGCAGTAGGGTCAGGGACAGAAGGGCAGTAGGGTCAGGGACAGAAGGGCAGTAGGGTCAGGGACAGAAGGGCAGTAGGCTCAGGGACATGGCACGGGGTTACAATGAACATACCAGTCTGGCTCATGCGTGCTTCCGCCATGCTGTCACTGTCCAGGGACCAGGGGGGGGGCTGCTGTCTGCTCCCGCACTACCACACCTTCATATGTCACTCTCCGCCTCTCGCCCCACCCCCTCCGATGATCCCTTTGCACCATGCTGCGTACTATGGATTTCGGCACAGGGGAGCCGCATGGGCCCCCTGGAGCATGGGGACGGGTCGCCATTGAGACCCCTGAGACCCCTATAGCTACGCCGGTGTTCTAATGCAATGAGAATTAGGCCAGAAAGCATATACGGCGCACACCGGTCCTTCATCAGATCCCAGTGCCAATTATTTCTCTGCGTCGGCTCACATGGTGGAATGTGGGCGGAGCGACCGGCAAAAATATGCAGCGATGACCTTCTTAGATAACACATAAAACTGCACTTTGTAAAGTAATTTACTATTTTTATATGAAGCTCCTTTGAAGCTGTCGGGTCTTCTTGTTCTGCTGAAGGAATCCTTAGAACTTCACAGGAGAAATTTTCCATTTATTTCTTGTTTGCCCACATTTTATGCCACCCACCCATTGGTATAACAACCGTTACTGCACTGCGGTAGGTGTGCGTTGACATGCAATACTTACCTTGAGCCTAGGTAGGTTCACAGGTTTGAGATCATGCGAGTTCAAAGCGGCATTTCAGTCCGACTTCGGGGGGCGATTTGTGAGACACCTTCACAGATGTCTATTGAAGTCGACCCCCCCCCCCACCGAAGTCGCCAAAAGTAGCGCAGGAACCACTTTCGGCAACTGGTGCGACGGCGCAAAAAGTTGCAGCGTCACACCAATTCGGACGGTGCCAGTAAAAGACCCAGGGTCGGACTTACCATTGGGCTTGACTGGGCTCAAGCCCATGGGTTCCTACCAATAGGGGGCCCCGGGCTCAATCTCGGCAACCCCCCCGTTCGCTGCAATCGCAGCAACCCCCTCTTGCAATTTTGCGTCAATCCCCTCCCGCAATTTCACGGCAATCCCCCGTTCGCGGCAATCGCTGCAATTTTGGCACCTCCCACTGAACAACTTCGATGGATGGATGTAATTCTCGGCAGCCCCCAGCCCCCCTCGCTCAACAACTTCGATGCTCCAGGGGGCCCCTTCACTTCAGCTGTGTAAGGGGCCCCAAAAATACTGAAGGCGGCCCTGGGAAAGAGGTAAGAAGTCCGTCCAGCCGCTGCCCCCCTGCTCAACAACTTTGATAGGTCGGCGGATCCAGCCCCCCACCCCCCCTCAACAGCTATGATTGGTCGGCAGTAACAACCCACCCCCCCATTTCTCTGCTCCAGGGGCCCCTTCGATTATTAAGCCCAGGGGCCCCCACCTCCCTATGTCCTGCCCTGAATAGACCTGTCAAATACCTGCTGAAATACCCCCTTTTAGCACAAACCTTTGTCCCCCCTCATGCCCCAACCCCCCCCCCTTTCCCAACTTAAATTCCCCTTAATTACCAGTGTTCCCCTCTTACCCCTCCCCAAATTCCCCCTCCTAGAACAATACTTACCCCCTGCCACCCCCCCAATTCCACCATCCAACACATACCCCCCATTCTCCTTGTGGCACCCCCCTCCTCCCCCATCTCACATGACACTGCAATGCCCAGGGCATAAGGTGAATAACATGTCCCGGATTGCCTGGGACAGTCCCGTATTTTGCAGGTCTGTCCCGGGCACATTCATTCCAGGACAATACGGTGTCCCGGAATGAAACTGACACAGCCACCCCCCCTAATTCCACTTTCCAACACATACCCCCCCCATTCTCCTTGTGGCACCCCCTTCCTCCCCCAGGGCATAGGGTGACCACATGTCCCGGATTGCCCGGGACAGTCCCGCATTTTGCAGGTCTGTCCTGGGCACATTCAGATTCTGTCCCAGGATGAAACTGACACAGCCACCCCCCCGGGCCAATCTGATGCCCCCCAAAAAAGGCCGCCACATCACCGCTTTACTCACTGACAGTACTTATCCTGGCCGGGAATGCCTGGAGGAGCACAGTCCCCGCCCCCTGCTTGTGATTGGAGAAATAATAAATCCCGCCTCTTGTGTCCAATCACTGTGCTGTGATTCGTTACAGCACAAGCTGATTTTTGGGAAGGGAGGGGGTGTCCCCGAATGGTAGTTTGGAAATGTGGTCACCCTACCAGGGCAGCCGCCCCTTCTGCCCACTTCTTGCCCTGGAATCAGCTGCCCCCCCCCCCCCAACAAAAAAAATTATTGTAAACTTTCTATGAGTTTGTAGTAAACATTGACACCGGTTAAGTAGAGTTTCCCCTTTAATGGATGTTGGCAGCCTTTCGAATCCTCACCTGTACCCAGAGGGTGGGGACCGGAGGGGGGGAGGGGGGGGCTGGTGTCACCACATGGTCCATTCCAGCAGTCTGAGCATGCACAATATTTCCTGTTTGTTCGGTTGATTACCCAATAGCGCCCTTAGGCTGCTGAGCCATCCGTCTGTATCTCAGCTGCCGTCCTGCATCTGTCCCTCCCGAGGGGAGACATTCCTTAAAGTCCAACGAAACTCTCTTCTTCGGAGTATGAAATATGGATTTTCTGCGCACAACGGCGTGCTAAAATGTACCTTCATAAGAACGAATGCAGCTGCGAAGCCAGATCCCTCCTGCACCCCACTAGAGAGTGCTTGGGAGGGTCTGAGCCGGACTATTACCCCCCCTTCCCCTCGAATCCTGCAGATGGAGCCCTGGGGAGCTAGGCCTGGCTATTCACTGATATGCTCTCAATGGTGCCAGCAGCTACAGCAGCAGCAATGGTAACAGCGAGAGGAACAGGGGGTGTTCCAGCCTAATCATTGCGTGCGGTGCCGATTGCCCCTACTGCCCAGGCTTTCCCCTTGTTGCCCCCCTCCTTCCGCAGGCCTGCTGGCCTCCCCCCCCTCTCCTCACCCCCAGCTGCCGCAGGGGATGTTTTAGGATGGAGAGTGGGGGAAGGGGCTAGTAAATATATAATTTACCAGCCCCTTCCTTTTTCTCACAGTGTTCATTCATAATGGAAGCATAGTAAACTGTGGATAGGCACTTCCTTTGATTGGGTGACAACGCCCTTCCTTCTGCTGTGGGTTCACTTCAGCGTTGTCACCCAATCAAAGGAAGTGCCTATCTATTTGTTCTATAGGTATTTACAAAACCGAAGCTTGGAGCAGTGGCAGCTAGTGCTCAATTTTTTTTGGGGGGGGGGGGGGTGCGGAAAACCAACGCCCCCATGGGAGACAGACAGGAAGAATGTGATCCCCCCATGCAGGAGAAGGACATGAAAGTGGCGATCAAATGCCCCCCCCCCCCCGCGCGGGAGACGGATGGGCAGAGGCCTCCTTACCTTAGGAGGCAGCTCCCCGCTATGGGGGCCATTGCTTCTCCTCCCAGTCGAACAGTAAGTGGACCCGGCGATGGTGTCTTCCTTCTGTTACAAGGCAGGCTGGGCAGTTTGGCATATTTGCCCTGGTCAGTGGATGACCTTGTGCCTGGGACAAGGGGTGGGCGGAAGGGCTGCTGCCCTGGGCGTAATGGTTTACCATGGGGATGATGGTGTCTTCCTTCGGTTACAATGCTGGGCAGTTTGGCATATTTGCCCTGGACAGTGGATGACCTTTTGCCCGGGACAAGGGGTGGGCAGGAGGGACTGCTGCCCTGGGCACAATGGTTTACCATAGGGATGATGGTGCCTTCCTTCTGTTACAACGCTGGGCAGTTTGGCATATTTGCCCTGGACAGTGGATGACCTTGTGCCTGGGACAAGGGGTGGGCGGAAGGGCTGCTGCCTTGGGCGTAATGGTTTACCATAGGGATGCTGGTGTCTTCCTTCGGTTACAACGCTGGGCAGTTTGGCATATTTGCCCTGGACAGTGGATGACCTTTTGCCCGGGACAAGGAGTGAGTGGTGGGGGCAGCTGCCCTGGGCACAATGGTTTACAATAGGGATGATGGTGCCTTCCTTTGGTTACAACGCTGGGCAGTTTGGCATATTTGCCCTGGACAGTGGATGACCTTTAGGCCGGGGACAAGGGGTGGGCGGAGGGGTTGCTGCCCTGGGCGTAATGGTTTACCATAGGGATGCTGGTGCCTTCCTTCTGATACAAGGCTGAGCAGTTTGGCATATTTGGATGACCTTGTCTAGGGGGGTGGGGGGGTAGCTTTTATTTGAACCCCTCCCTCATGCCTGTGTTGCAATCTCTTGCCAGGAACAGGTTGGATTTGGAGTGAAAGACGTGCTCGCCGGAGCGTATTATTATTACTGATATTCCATCATCTCTCTGGAATTCAGATCTCTCTTTCCTCCGGGGTTAGACTATTGCTTAACGGGCAAAAATGTAGCGCGGCCCTGCTAGGGGGGGGGATGGGGTGTAAAGAGTTAAACATATATGGACTCCATTAATAAAAGGCGATTTCCATCCCCCCCCCCCCCCTTTTTTTTCTTCATATGACAGAATGGCTAGCCGGCCAGATTTCCCTGCCAGCGGCCGGAGCCTTGTGACATTCCTGAAACTTCAAAGAGACTTTCCCAGAAATGACAAAACCCCCCCCCCACCCCCCCTCTCTGACCATGCCAGGCAGACGGCATTGCACAGCTGCCCCCTGCAGGTCAGCCAGAGCTCCTTCCTGGGATTGTGGGAATCTGGGAAAGAAGCGGAGAGCCTGATTTCCAGTAAGGGCTGGGTGTGTGGGAGTCGCCAGAATGGGAACTTATTGAATTTCAGCTTTTTTGGCAATTGCCCCCCCCCCCACTTGGGTGAGATAATAAAATAAACAGGAATGTTTGCAGATAACTGACTCATTGGATCTGGGTTGCATCAGCAGGGAAAAGCGGGAAGGCGTTTTGAACCTTTTGTGCCTGTAAAGTTTTTTTGTTTTTTTTTCCTTGTTTAAAAAAAAAAAAAAAAAGATTTCATCAGTTCCACAAAAACCTGTTGTGAAACGATCGAGGCGATCGACTTCCGAATGACGTTTTCACAATCGGATCCCCACAAGAAACATAGAAAAAAAGTTCTATAGAAGAGACAAGGATACAATGTTTATATTTCTGGAACTTTTATTTCCTGTGTTTACAAACACTGAGGGCCAGATTCATATACATCGGTGTATCTATCCGCGGGGGCGTAACGTATCTCAGATGCGTTACGCCGCCGTAATTTAGGGCGCAAGTTCCGTATTCAGAAAGAACTTGCGCCCTATGTTACGGCGGCGTAACGTATGTGGTCCGGTGTAAGCCCCCCTTAATTCAAATGTGGATGAGGTGGGCGTGTTTTATTTAAATTCACTGTGACCCCATGCATATGACGTATTTTACGAACCGTTCATGAAAAAAAAAAATCCCAGTGCGCATGCTCGAAATTCCGCCGCAAATCGTCATTGCTTTCGACGTGAACGTAAATTACGTACATGGATTAAATGAAGGATAAGGGGTAGTGGCGCTGTCCTACCTATAGGGTACCCGTGCCAGATGGTGGGTGAATTGGGTGAACCAGGTGATAATCCAATAGTGTAAAAAAACAAATGTGTAACCCAACTGTATGTGTGTATAAAGTGCATACAAATAGCTCTAAGAGCCAATGTCTAAGTTCTGGCACACAGTGAATCAAATATGCTGTACGGTAAAAGCAAGTAGTATATGTATATAACACAAACTGTAAATTCCGTACAGCCCTATTCGCGAACGACTTACGCAAACGACGTAAAATTTTCAAAATTCGACGCGGAAACGACGTCCATACTTAACATAGGATACGCCTCATATAGCAGGGGTAACTTTACGCCGGAAAAAGCCGAACGTAAACGACGTAAAAAATTGCGCCGGGCGGACGTACGTTTCTGAATCGGCGTAACTACCTAATTTGCATATTACTTGCGGAAATATACGGAAGCGCCACCTAGCGGCCAGCGTAAATATGCAGCCTAAGATACGCTGGTGTAAGACACTTACGCCGGTCGGATCTTAGGGATATCTATGCGTAACTGATTCTATGAATCAGGCGCATAGATACGACCGAGCGCACTCAGAGATACGCCGTCGTAACTCCGTTGTGAATCCGGCCCAATGTTTATATTTATGGAACTTTTATTTCCTATGTTTACAAACACTGAGACTTTGTTTATATTTGTCTAACTTTTTTTGTCTATTTCCTGTATTTAAAAAAAAAAACACTAATATAATTTGAAATACGTCAAACCGCATCAGTCCCATCCCCCGAGAGAACCGGGAATATTAACCACTTCCAGCCCAGGGCCTATTCTGGTACTTCGTTCCTACATGTAAAAAATCATACATTTTTTTTTTCTAGTAAATTACTCAGAACCCCCAATTTTTTTTTTATTATTATATATATTTTTTAAATTGGCAGTTGTTGCAACTTTTTATGTCACACAGTACCAAAGTTTGGCGCCATTCCACAAATGTGCACAATTTTAAAGTGTGACATGTTTGGTGTCCATTTACTCGGTGTAACATCATCTTTCACATTATACAAAAAAAAAAAAAAAAAATGGGCTAACTTTTACTGTTTTTTTTTTTGTTTTATTCATGAAACTGTTTTTCTTTTTTAAAATAAATAAATAAATAATAATAATAAAAAAAATCGGTGCGTAAGCACCGATTTTTTTTTTTTAAATTATTATTATTATTATTTATTTATTTTTAAAAAAGAAAAACAGTTTCATGAATAAAAAAAGAAAAACAAAACAGTAAAGTTAGCCCATTTTATTTTTTTGTATAAATATAAATAAATATAAATATAAAGAGACAGTAGAGAACCTTTTAAATGTATTTCTATATATATCATAAGCATTTATAATGAAAAATAAATTATAAATAAATAAATATATTTAATTTCTATATATATCAAAACTCAAAAGCATTTATAATAAAAAATAAATTATAAATATAAAGAGACAGTAGAGAACCTTTCAAATTTATGTCTATATATATCAAAAGCATTTATAATAAAAAATAAATGATAAATATAAATAAATATAAAGAGACAGTAGAGAACCTTTCAAATTTATATATATATAAAGCATTTATAATAAAAAATACATTATAAATAAATATATTAAATTTCTATGTATATTAAAAGCATTTATAATGAAATATATATATATATATATATATATATATATATATATATATATATATATATATATATATATATAAATATAAAGAGACAGTAGAGAACCTTTTAAATGTATTTCCATATATATCATAAGCATTTATAATGAAGAATAAATTATAAATAAATAAATATATTTAATTTCTATATATATCAAAACTCAAAAGCATTTATAATAAAAAATAATTTATAAATATAAAGAGACAGTAGAGAACCTTTCAAATTTATTTCTATATATATATAAAGCATTTATAATAAATTATAAATATAAAGAGACAGTAGAGAACCTTTCAAATTTATATATATAATATATATAAAGCATTTATAATAAAAAATACATTATAAATAAATATATTTAATTTCTATGTATATCAAAAGCATTTATAATGAAAAATATATATATATATATACATATAAATATAAATATAAAGAGACAGTAGAGAACCTTTTAAATGTATTTCTACATATATCATAAGCATTTATAATGAAAAATAAATTATAAATAAATATATTTAATTTCTCTATATATATATATATATATATATATATATATATATATATATCAAAACACAAAATAAAATATAAAGAGACAGTAGAGAACCTTTTAAATGTATTTCCATATATATCATAAGCATGTATAATGAAAAATAAATTATAAATAAATAAATATATTTAATTTCTATATATATCAAAACTCAAAAGCATTTATAATAAAAAATAAATTCTAAATATAAAGAGACAGTAGAGAACCTTTCAAATTTATTCCTATATATATCAAAAGCATTTATAATAAAAAATAAATTCTAAATATAAATAAATATAAAGAGACAGTAGAGAACCTTTCAAATTTATATATATATATATATATATATATATATATATATATATATATATATATATATATATATATATAAAGCATTTATAATAAAAAATACATTATAAATAAATATATTTAATTTCTATGTATATCAAAAGCATTTATAATGAAAAAAAAAAAAAAAATTATATATATAAATATAAAGAGACAGTAGAGAACCTTTTAAATGTATTTCTATATCATAAGCATTTATAATGAAAAATAAATTATAAATAAATATATTTAATTTCTATATATATATATATCAAAACACAAAATAAATTATAAATATAAAGAGACAGTAGAGAACCTTTACAATATATTTCCATATACATCAAAAGCATTTATAATGAAGAATAAATTATATAATATATATATATTGAATTGGAAAGGTTCTCTCCTGTGTCTCTGGAAGTTTGGTTGTGGAAGGGTTAAGCAGCCCGTTGGGAGGGACGGTGACCACACCTGAGCTTTAAGTAAATGGAGCAGTATGAAAAAAGAAAAAAGAGGAAGGCGGGGAGGAGGAAGTTGGTGTTACAGTGGGAGGCGATTATGCAATGGAGATTTCCTGCCCTTCCCTCCTCAGATGCCTGTCTGCGGGGAGAAGGAAGATTCCATAGAGGAGGACGGTGAGCCTGTCCTGATATTTTAGGTGGTCCTTCCAATGTGCCGTCTCTGTGACTTGTCTGTCCTGTGGGGACAAGGAAACTCCACAAGCTATCGAGGGACTACAAGTCCCATTGCTCCAGGCACACTGGGGTTAGTAGTTCCTTGGTGGCTGGTGGGCCACACATTTATGAGGCTTGCTGTCTAGAAATTGTGTTTTTTTTTGGTAGATAATAATAAATTAATATTTATTATTATTTCTGCTATTATTTATAATATGTAGGATAACAACTGAGTACTGTCCGTAATATTTTTATGTTTTTCCGCACTAACATCTAAATTGTCAGGACAGGACCCCCTTAGTCAAGGTCCAATCAGTACTCTAGTACTTGAAGACGGGGGGGGGGGGGGGTACACCCCCAAAAGCTTGTCCTGAAAAAATGTGTCTGTTAGTACAAAAAAAAAAAAAGTATCTCGGACAGAAATAGATTTTTTTGTAACAAGCGCACTTATACGGCTACAACCGCCTCTAATATATAAATGACGAGATTTCTAATAACAACGACCCAATCGGATCTCTCATTAGAGTCAATCTCGGAAAAATTGACTGTGGAATGATCGCGGCGGTTCTGGTGATCGTTCTCACCTGGACTGTAAGGCTGATGATGTCAGACGGCGACTCTGGTGACAGTTCCAGCCTCAGGAAAATTGTCAAGGCCCCCCCCCCTGGAATCCCCCCCACCCCCCCTTTAGGAATGTTGATGGTGTGCCGTGAGGAGGACATGAGGTTTGATGGACTTCTGGTGACCCAAGTCCTGGGAAGGAAAGTGAGTCAGATGAAGCACCTGTTGCTCTTCCAGTTTGCTGAGCGTTCTTCCTGGCAGAAATGTGGAGCCTTCCCCCCCTCCCCCCCCCCTCAGAGATGTTTTGTCTGAGCGGGAGGTTCATGTGTGGAGGAGAGGAGATTGTCTCTCTGCTGGCTTTATAAAGATGGCCTCCATCTGTGGAGGAACTAAAAGTCACTGCATGGCCTGCCGGCCCGGGGACCAACTCAGGCAGAGTATTGTCTGTAATAATGAACATGGGGGGGCGCTGCAATGGTGAGGACTACAGACAGGTCCACCCCATAAATACCATTTTATCTTCTGTTTCTCTTTTGTTCCATTTGTCTGTCTCCCTCTCCCTCTTGCTGTCGCTGTCACCCTCCCCCTCTGAGCTTTCCTCATGCTGTCACCCTCTCGCTGTCTTTGTGTCTCACTCGCTGTCTCTGTCTCCCTCTCATTGCCTCTGTCTCCCTCTCGCTGCCTCGGTCTCCCTCTCGCTGCCTCTGTCTCCCTCTCGCTGCCTCTGTCTCCCTCTCGCTGCCTCTGTCTCCCTCTCGCTGCCTCGGTCTCCCTCTCGCTGCCTCTGTCTCCCTCTCGCTGCCTCTGTCTCCCTCTCGCTGCCTCTGTCTCCCTCTCGCTGCCTCAGTCTCCCTCTCGCTGCCTTGGTCTCCCTCTCACTATTGTCTCCTACCTCTCGGTGTCTCCCTCTTCCTCCCACTGTTGTCTCCCTTTCACTGTCGTCTCTCTTGCTGTCGTTGTGTGTCTCTCTTGCTGTCGTCTCCCTCCCTCTTGCTGTCGTTGTCTCCCTCTCCCTCTGAGCTTCCCTCATGCTGTTTCCCTTTTGCTGTCACCCTTTCTCTCTCGCTGTCTCTCTTTCACTGCCATTGTCTCCTCCTTGCTGTCACTGTCTCCCCCTGAGCTTCCTTCATGCGGTCTCCCTTTTGCTGTCGCCATCTTGCTATGATTGTCTCCCTTTTGCTGTTGTTGTCTCCCTCTCCCTCTGAGCTTCCTTCATGCTGTCACCCTTTCTCTCTTGCTGTCACCCTTTCTCTCTTGCTGTCACCCTTTCTCTCTTGCTGTCACCCTTTCTCTCTTGCTGTCACCCTTTCTCTCTTGCTGTCACCCTTTCTCTCTTGCTGTCACCCTTTCTCTCTTGCTGTCACCCTTTCTCTCTTGCTGTCACCCTTTCTCTCTTGCTGTTGCTGTCTCCCTCTCAGCTTCCCTTTTGCTGTCTCCCTCTAACTCTTTCTCTGTTCCCCTCCCGCTGTCTTCCTTTCTCTCTCTCTCTCTCTCTCTCTCTCTCTCTCTCTCTCTCTCTCTCAGGTGTTAATACTCCTCTACTGTGTCAAGAATAATCCGCTGTGTGCCATACTGCCGGCTCACCTCCTGTTGCCCATACTGCCGGCGCACCTCCTGTCGCCCATACTGCCGGCGCACCTCCTGTCGCCCATACTGCCGGCGCACCTCCTGTCGCCCATACTGCCGGCGCACCTCCTGTCGCCCATACTGGCGGCGCACCTCCTGTCGCCCATACTGGCGGCGCACCTCCTGTCGCCCATACTGGCGGCGCACCTCCTGTCGCCCATACTGGCGGCGCACCTCCTGTTGCCCATACTGGCGGCGCACCTCCTGTCGCCCATACTGGCGGCGCACCTCCTGTCGCCCATACTGGCGGCGCACCTCCTGTCGCCCATACTGCCGGCTCACCTCCTGTCGCCCATACTGGCGGCGCACCTCCTGTCGCCCATACTGCCGGCTCACCTCCTGTCGCCCATACTGGCGGCGCACCTCCTGTCGCCCATACTGCCGGCGCACCTCCTGTTGCCCATACTGGCGGGTCCGATACTCGGATTCACCTCAATGTTCAGCCAGGTGCTGAGGAGGAAACAGTGAGCTCACCCCCAACACCCCCCCATCTGTCTAGACAGAGGGCAGAACTTTGTGTCACCCGGGCTATGACAGGCTGGAAGGCTTTGTTAGGTTACAGGCAATTTTCACATTGTTTGATATTTGTTCCTTCAGAATGAGTTAGGAGGTTATTATGGGGAAAATCGGGTACAATAAATGTCTGGCTTCTATTATCTCTCCGGAGATCCAGTGGGCATCTTCCTCCACCCGGCGTCCTGTCCGGGTTCAGTCCTGTCCGGGTTCAGTCCTGTCCGGGTTCAGTCTTGTCCTAGTTACACAAATAGTTACATTGTTGCTGTGTTTGATCGGCAGTTTTTGCTCCTGATTTTTCTGACCTTTTCTGCTTTCTTCCCACAGAAATACCGGAACGAAATGCCAGGTTCCAGCAGTGCCTTTATCCCAACCATCAACGCCATCACCACGAGCCAGGACTTGCAGTGGATGGTGCAGCCAACAGTCATCACCTCCATGTCCAACCCATATGGGCGACCGCACCCTTATGGACACCACATGCCAAACATGACATCGGTGGGCGGGCATGCCACCCTCCAGCGACCCGGTGTCATCAAGACCATCGGCACCACTGTGGGCAGGAGGAGGAGGGATGAGCAGGTAAGACAGGTACATTGTGAATTTTTTTTTATGTAGGGCTTTGGGCAGCTCACATGCCCCCCATCCACCCAGATTTTCTTTTATAAGGATTTCCTCTAGGCCAGGGGTCTCCAAACGTTCTAAACAAAGGGCCTGTTTACTGTCCTTCAGACTTTAGTGGGGCCGGACTGTGGCCATTGGGAGTAGGAAATGTCCCAGCGTCAGTGGGAGTAAACAATCCCCCATCATTGGTGTCAGTGAGACAAATTGTGCCCCATCATTGGGTCCCATTGTTGGTTTCATTGGAAGTAATTGTGGTATCTTTGGGAGGAATTGGGCCCCGTCATTGTTGTCATTGGGCCCCATTGTTGGTGTCATTGGGAGGACTTGTGCTCCATCATTGGTGTAATTGGGCCCCATTGTTGGTATTATTGGGAGGACTTGTGCTCCATCATTGGTGTAATTGGGCCCCATTGTTGGCGTCATTGGGAGGACTTGTGCTCCATCATTGGTGTATAATATAACACCCCAAGGGCCGGATAAATGTAAGCAAAGGGCTGCATCTGGCCCCCGGGCCACAGTTTGGAGACCACTGATCTAGTTTGGGAGGAATTGGGCCCCATCATTGGTGTCATTGGGAGGACTTGTGCTCCATCATTGGTGTAATTTGGCCCCATTGTTGGTGTCATTGGGTGGAACTGTGCCCCATTGTTGGCATCATTGGGAGGAATTGTGCCCTTCATTGGTGTATAAAACAACACCCCAAGGGCTGGATAAAAGTAGGCAACGGGCCGCATCTGGCCCCCGGGCCGCAGTTTGGAGACCACTGATCTAGGCCAAACCCAAAGCTTTTTCTCTTTTCGGTCTAGGGGAGAGAATGTAAAGGATAGAAACTCTGTTGGGTATTTATTGCTCCACAAAAGAAGAATGAAGGCCTCGTGAGTCCTCCTGTGCCGTTCTCCTCCCACGCATTTTAAGGAGAGGGAGGGGTTTGTTTCTGGAGCTTGGACCCAACAATTGCCCATGATCCTTCTTACATGTGGATCCTGACCCCAAGGGAGATGCTGGAGGCCCTCTTGGGCTTCTGGAGCTGCCTAGCTGAGGGGGATTATGTTACAGCGGCGGTGCGTCCATAAATGGTGCAGAAGCTCCGCCCCCCCCCTCTCCTGTCACTCTCTAATTACCATAGATATATTTGTGCAATGCATGAATCTATCTATCTATGGTCGGTGCTGACACCCCCCAGTCAGGTGTCCGGCCCCTTTTCAGTCACCGGGCACCTGAATTACAGCGGCGGGTATTTTTCGGATTAGAGCCGTAGGCATCCAAAAAAGTAAGAAGGGGGCGCAACGCTGGGCTGTATGTTAGGAAAGTGATGGAATCCGCTTTCCTAACATTGAACCTCCTCTCAGCCAATCGGGTGCACCGGGTCTGTGTTACCCGTCACCTAATTGGTTGAAGCAACAGGCGCTTTGATTGGATGCCTATCAGGCGTCCAATCACAGCACAGGACGAGAGGAGGAGCGGGCGGGAGAAGCAATCGGGGTCGGGGGAAGGTGGAGGACACGGACACTTCTCGCCACCTGCCGCCGTCACCCGCTGCCCACCCAAGACGAGGTATGTGCCGGGCAGATGGCAGATGCCGGGCACAGTGGCAGCACATGGAGCACAGTGGCAGCACTTGGGCCGGACACCGGCAACAGTGGCGCTCAACAGGGGGCCGGACACCTGAATAGGGGGCGGCAGCGGCGACAATAGATAGATTCATGCAATGCATGAATCTACCGTATTTATTGCGGTATAACGCGCTCCCGCGTATACAGCGCACCCCTAAAGTGACCCCCAATCCTGTGGAAAAAAAGTTATTTTTGTACTTACAGTTTTGGTGTCTTGCGCGGCGTCCATCGGCTGCCTCGTCGGGTCCGGCGTCCTTCTGCGGCTTCGGGTGTCCTCTTCGGCGGGTCCGGTGTCCTTCTGCGGCGGGTCCGGTGTCCTCTTCGGCGGGTCCGGTGTCCTCTTCGGCGGGTCCGGTGTCCTCTTCGGTGGGTCCGGCGTCCTTCTGCGGCGTCCTCGCGGCGTCCTCCCCGCTCGTTTCCCACGCCGAGTTTTGAATACTGCGCCAGCATATACCGAGCGCAGTACACTCGGGCAGGCTCGGCAACTGTCGCGCTCACGTCCTGTACGTCCAGGACGTGACCGCGGAAGAAGCCGAGACTGGCCGACTATACCCGAGTGTACTGCGCTCGGTATATGTCGGCGCAGTATTCAAAACTCGGCGCGGGTATCAGCGATTTTGCCCTGATTTTCAGGGCAAAAAAATGTGCGATATACGCCGATAAATACGGTATGTATTGTTGAGTGACGGGTGCAGGAGAGAGGGGGCGGAGCTCCTGCGCCCACTATAGACGCACCGCCACTGGATTTCCAAAATCTGACACCCTGCGGGTGATGGGTGGTAGCTGCCCAGCTGCTCTTATCGGCATTCCTGAACCTTGAATAAATCTTCTCCTACAACCTAGATTTCTGGCCTTGTGTTGGCAGCCCCAGAGTCTAACGTGTATCGAGTAATGCCCGGCGATGGCGTGCTTCCTTATGACGTTGGCACTGGCAGGATTACAACTGATAAGAGGAGTTGTGAAACCGTTGTAACCGCAGAAAGCGCCTGTGCTCCCGAGGTCCGCTGAGCGCACTCCGCCGCCTTACGCAATCCCAGAAAACCAGCCGAGCCGACAACTCTTTGTGGCCTTCTCTTTTTTTTTTTTCTGACCACAAAAGACGCGTTCATTTATTTATCTTTCCTTTTTTTTTTTTTTTCTGCAGCTGTCACCAGAGGAAGAGGAAAAGCGAAGGGTCCGGAGAGAAAGGAATAAACTGGCGGCCGCAAAGTGTCGCAACAGGAGGCGAGAGTTAACGGACAAACTTCAGGCGGTATGTCGGCACTATCTGTTTCCTTTCTGCGTTGCCGATTGGAGGTGATGAAATTGGCCATAAAGGTTCCCAGTTTCATCACATCTGCTTCGAGAGAGAGAGAGGGGGAGAGAGAGAGGGGGTGAGAGAGAGGGGGGGGGTGAGGGGGAGAGAGAGGGGGGGGGGAGGAGAGGGAGAGAGAGGGGGAGAGAGGGAGGGAGAGGAGAGGGGGAGAGAGAGAGAGGGGGGAGAAGGAGAGAGAGAGCGAGAGAGAGAGGGGGGGAGAGGAGGGAGAGGGGGAGAGAGAGGGGGGGCGAGAGAGAGGGGGCGAGAGAGAGGGAGAGAGAGGGGGCGAGAGGGGGCGAGAGGGAGGGAGAGGAGAGGGGGGAGAAGGAGAGAGAGAGAGAGAGAGGGGGAGAGGAGGGAGAAGGAGAGAGAGGGGAGGGGGAGAGAGAGGGGGGGCGAGAGAGAGGGGGAGAGGGGGGGGGGGCGGGAGGGAGAGGAGGGGGGGGAGGGAGAGGAGAGAGAGAGAGAGAGAGAGAGAGGGGGAGAGAGGGGGCGAGAGGGAGGGAGAGGAGGGGGGGAGAGAGAGAGAGAGGAGGGGGGAGGGGGGGAGAGAGAGAGAGGGGGAGAGGAGGGGGAGAGGAGGGGGGGAGAGGGGGGAGAGGAGGGGGGGGAGAAGGAGGGAGGGGGGAGAGAGGGGGGGAGAAGGAGGGGGGGAGAGAGGGGGGAGAAGGAGGGAGAGAGAGAGGGGGGATAAGGAGAGAGAGAGGGGGGGAGAGGAGGGAGAAGGAGAGAGAGAGGGGGGAGAGGAGGGAGAAGGAGGGAGAAGGAGAGAGAGGGGGGGAGAGGAGGGAGAAGGAGGGAGAAGGAGAGAGAGGGGAGGAGAGGAGGGAGAAGGAGGGAGAAGGAGAGAGAGGGGGGAGAGGAGGGAGAAGGAGGGAGAAGGTGAGAGAGGGGGGGAGAGGAGGGAGAAGGGGGGAGAGGAGAGAGAGGGGGGAGGGGGGGGAGAGGGAGGGAGAGGAGGGGGAGAGAGGGGGAGAGGAGGGGGGAGAGAGGGGGGAGAAGGAGGGAGGGAGAGGAGGGAGAAGGAGAGAGAGAGGGGGGAGGAGGAGGGGGGGAGAGGGGGGGGAGAAGGAGGGAGAGGGAGGGGGGGGAGAAGGAGGGGGGGGGAGAAGGAGGGAGGGAGAGGAGGGGGGGAGAGAGGGGGGAGAAGGAGGGAGAGAGAGAGGGGGGGGAGAAGGAGAGAGAGAGGGGGGGAGAGGAGGGAGAAGGAGAGAGAGAGGGGGGAGAGGAGAGAGGGGGCGAGAGGGAGCGAGAGGAGGGGGGGAGAGAGAGAGAGGGGGAGAGGGGGAGGGGGGAGAGAGAGAGAGGGGGAGAGGAGGGGGGAGAGGAGGGGGAGAGAGGGTGTGAGAGGGGGGAGAGAGAGGGGGGAGAGGAGGGGGGGAGGGGGGGGGGGGAGGGGGGGAGAGAGGGGGGGGAGGGGGGGGGGGGAGAGGGGGGAGAAGGAGGGAGAGAGAGAGGGGGGAGAAGGAGAGGGGGGGAGAGGAGGGAGAAGGAGAGAGAGAGGGGGGAGAGGAGGGAGAAGGAGGGAGAAGGAGAGAGAGAGGAGGGAGAAGGAGAGAGAGGGGGGGAGAGGAGGGAGAAGGAGAGAGAGGGGGGAGAGGAGGGAGAAGGAGGGAGAAGGAGAGAGAGGGGGGAGAGGAGGGAGAAGGAGGGAGAAGGAGAGAGAGGGGGGGAGAGGAGGGAGAAGGGGGGAGAGGAGAGAGAGGGGGGAGGGGGGAGAGGGAGGGAGAAGGAGAGAGAGAGGGGGCGAGAGGGAGGGAGAGGAGGGGGGAGAGAGGGGGAGAGGAGGGGGGAGAGAGGGGGAGAAGGAGGGAGAGGAGGGGGGGAGAGAGGGGGAGAGGAGGGGGGGGGGGAGGGGGGGGGAGGAGGGGGGGGGGAGAGGGGGAGGGGAGAGGGGGGGGGGAGGGAGGGGAGAGAGAGAGGGGGGGAGAAGGAGAGAGAGAGAGGGGAGAGGAGGGAGAAGGTGGAGAGAGAGGGGAGGAGAGAGGAGGGAGAAGGTGGAGAGAGAGGGGGGGAGAGGAGGGAGAAGGAGGGAGAAGGAGAGAGAGGGGGGAGAGGAGGGAGAAGGAGGGAGAAGGAGAGAGAGGGGGGGAGAGGAGGGAGAAGGGGGGAGAGGAGAGAGAGGGGGGGAGGGGGGGAGAGAGAGAGGGGGGGGGCCGAGGCCAAATCGCAGCGGGCCTTTATTATTGAGGAGAAAACGTGACAGGCAGCCAATCAGATCAGCTTTGAGTTTCCAAAAAAGTGACCGCGCGATCGCTCGCTATGCCCAGTGTGCTTTGTACTCCAGCATTGTTCTGATTGGATAAGCCCAATAGAGGAGGTCAGGAGTTTCTGGCCTTTATAGTGTATTTCCACCTTTTAGCAGTTATTATTATATATATTCTTTGCTTAGAGAATCATACTCACCTTGGTGGACGCGGCTGGATTACACAGAGCCGTGCTTGCTCGGCATTTGCAGTTACACACAGTCCCGCCTCCCGGACGGCTCCTAGGATAGACTTTGCATGTCCCGGTATTGGACCGGTGGTCTGTCTATCATAGGAGCCGGTCCAGAAGGCGGGACTGTGTGTGACTGCGAGCGCAGAGTAAACAGGAGATCCCTTTGTGTAATCCGGCACTGGTGAGGCTGCATTGATGGGCAATGGTGAGGCTGCATTGATGGGCGATGGCGAGGCTGCAGATGGGCACTAAATAAAGGAAAGTCCTAAATAAATAAATGTCTTCCTTCCTCCCTTTTTCAATTCTTCTTGCTTCCTTTCCTTTCTCCTTTTTTTCCTTCCTTTCCTTTTTCTTCCTTCCTTCCTTTCCTTTTCCTTCCTTCCTTCCTTTCCTTTTTCTTCCTTCCTTTCCTTTTTCTTTCTTCCTTCCCTTTTTCTTCCTTCCTTCCTTCCTTCCTTCCTTCCTTCCTTCCTTCCTTCCTTCCTTTCCTTTTTTCTTCCTTCCTTTCTTTCCTTTTTCTTCCCTTCCTTCCTTCCTTCCTTCCTTCCCTCCTTCCTTCCTTCCTTCCTTCCTTTCCTTTCCTTTCCTTTCCTTTCCTTCCTTTCCTTTTCCTTCCTTCATTCCTTCCTTCCTTCCTTTCCTTCCTTCCTTCCTTCCTTCCTTCCTTCCTTCCTTCCTTCCTTCCTTCCTTCCTTTCCTTCCTTCCTTCCTTCCTTCCTTTTTCTTCCTTCCTTCCTTTCTCTTTCTTTTCTTTCCTTCCTTCCTTCCTTCCTTTTTCTTCCTTCCTTCCTTTCTCTTTCTTTCTTCTTTCCTTCCTTTCCTTTTTCTTCTTTCCTTCCTTCCTTTCCTTTTTCTTCCTTCCTTTCCTTTTTCTTCCTTCCTTTCCTTTTTCTTCCTTCCTTTCCTTTTTCTTCCTTCCTTTCCTTTTTCTTCCTTCCTTTCCTTTTTCTTCTTTGCTTCCTTCCTTTACCTTTTTCTTCCTTTCCTTCCTTCCTTCCTTCCTTTTTTTTCCTTCCTTTTTTTCTTCCTTTTTTTTCCTTCCTTTTTTCCTTCCTTTTTTCTTTCCTTTCCTTTTTCTTCCTTCCTTCCTTTTTTTTTCTTTCTTCCTTCTTTATTTCCTTCCATCCGGAAGAAAAGGAAAGGAAGAAGGAAGGGAATTATAGAGAAAAAGGAAGGGAAAGGAGAGAGGGGAAGGAAGGGGAAGAAAGGATGAAGGAGGGGGGGAGAGAAAAGGGAAGGATGGAATAAAAAAAGGAAAGAAAAGAGGAAAGGACTGGCACTGCAGTGGGGTAAAACATGTGGCAGTGTCATGACATTTGTGTCTTTTAGCAGGACGGTGATAAGTCCCCAGTTTCTGGTCCCCGTTATCACATGTCCCCGGACACAGACACCTAGGCCCCACCCCCATTTGTTTATGAATGTCGCCAAAGCAGCTCTATAAAGTTAGGTCATGGAAGACCCGACACCCTAAACTTCTAGAAGTCGCCACAATTTGAAATCATTTTCTACAATATTTTCATTGGTGAATATGAACCTAGATGACCATGTGATACATCGTTATAATTTACCACAAAACTCCTGAAAGGAAATTATATATATATATATATGCAGAAAGTACCGTGTATAGCGCGCTCCCGCGTATACCGCGCTCCCCTAAAGTTGCCCCGAATCCTGTGGAAAAAAAGTTTTTTGTGTACTTAGTTTTGGTGTCTTGCGCAGCGTCCATCGGCGGCCTCGTCGGGTCCGGCGTCCGTCTGCGGCTTCGGGTGTCCTCTTCGTCGGGTCCGGCGTCCGTCTGCGGCTTCGGGTGTCCTCTTCGTCGGGTCCGGCGTCCGTCTGCGGCTTCGGGTGTCCTCTTCGTCGGGTCCGGCGTCCTCTTCGGTGGGTCCGGCGTCCTTCTGCGGCGTCCTCCCCGCTCGTTTCCCATGCCGAGTTTTAGCATATACCGAGCGCAGTACACTCGGGCAGGCTCGGCAACTGTCGCGCTCACGTCCTGTACGTCCAGGACGTCACCGCGGAAGAAGCCGAGACTGGCCGAGTACCCGAGTGTACTGCGCTCGGTATATGTCGGCGCAGTATTCAAAACTCGGCGCGGGTATCGGCGATTTTGCCCTGATTTTCAGGGCTGTGATGGCTGTGTCTATCACACGACCTGGTCTAAGAGGAGGGCGGGACTTTTATCACAGCGCGCCCAAACTTTTCAGTGAGCTCCTGACACAGCAGTCTACCGGCCCTGCGTGCGGCCCGCGGCCCGTAGTTTGAGGACCCCTGATTGTTTGAGGACCCCTGATTTAGTGCATTGATTCTTGTTTGCACCTTAGCGCTACATTTGTTTGCTTTGTATGTTCTTTTATCCACTTGTCCACTGGTTTTGTAGCCGCTCACCACTTCTTGACAGCACGGGATTATTTTGCTTTTGAGGAATGGTATCAGACTTTGGAATTCTCCACCGAAGATGGCCAATTGTATTCCCGGGGCTCACATGTGATTGGGACTCCATCCTTTAAAAAGTTCCTAATTTTTAAATTTTTCTCCTTTTTAGGAAACGGAAAAACTGGAACACGAGAAGTCTGGACTGCAGAAAGAAATCGCCGACCTGCAGAAGGAAAAAGACAAACTGGAGTTCATGCTCGTCGCCCACTCGCCCATGTGTAAGATCCACCCGGAGGAGAGGACGAGCTCCGCCCACATTTCCCACCCAGTCCGCACATTGGTTGGCAACAGGGTAGTCGTCAAACAGGAACCGCTGGAAGAAGATATCGGCGTCGCCATCAACAACAAGTCTCAGAGATCTGTGATTAAGCCAATCAACATCGGAGCAAACTTCTTCAACGAGGAGCCTCTCAACACGCCGGTGGTCATGTCCACTACGCCTCCGAGCACTCCCAACACCGCCAATCTCGTATTCACCTACCCAAGTGTACTGGATCAGGAATCTTCATCCTCTCCCACCGAGTCCTGCTCCAAAGCTCACCGCCGAAGCAGTAGCAGCGGTGACCAGTCTTCTGATTCCTTGAACTCCCCGACCCTACTGGCCTTGTAACGAAGACTTTGGTGGTTCTCTCCTGCGTATCAGTAGATGTCTTGAGGGTAGACAGCTGGTGGCTGGAGCTTCCTAACCATGGACAATTTAAAAAAATAAAAAATGGTATTGCAACTGGACCGCCCATAGTTCAGAGGCTTCAGTGTAGCTTGGACGTGCTTGGGATCCAAACGAAGGCCGGACGTTTCATCCTTCACAATATCCGACTCCCACGTGGACCCAGGTGGGGGGTAAATTATTTCCAGCAGCTTGTTGACCCAAGCCATTTCACTTACTCTTTACTGGTCAAAGATTACTGTCTCTCTTCTTTTGTTCTTTTTTGTTCTTTTTTTGTTCTTTTTTTGTTCTGGGCACTTTAAGGGAATATCTATTTTGAGGATTTACTCTTCACTGGATGAAGGTACAAATGATGTATTTTATTATTATTATTAATTTGTTTAAAAACTAGGTCTAAGACTTTAGCCATGCTGTAAACTTAAAACAAAAAAGCCATGGAAACTTTTTGGTTGCACCCAATCACTACTGGAGAAAAATTCCATGCCAGCAAAGCTCACGCCACGCCAAAGACTGTTCCGGAACACCGCCGTTCTGGTAAACTCCGAAGATTTTTTAAAGAGAAGGATCGGAGATTGGAAACGGTTAAAAAAAAAAAAAAACTTGGCAATATTACACGCCCTTGTGCCTTTCGGATAAAATAAGAGAATTTCGAATGAACGGTTGACAATCTGTTTTTGGGGAATCTGAAGTATTGTTTTTGTTTTTAAAGGTCTTTAGTTTAGCACAGTTTTTTTTTTTTCGGGAGAGGGGGTTCGTGCGCCGCGCCCCCCCCCCCAATCCTTCTGCCTGTTGGGGACCCGTACTCAACCTTCTCAGTTCATTACAAACTTTTTGCAGTGTGAAAAAAAAAATGTAAATAAAAAAAAAAAGGGAGCTGGCATCTTAATTGCAAAAGAAGCGGTGATCATTTTTACGGGTTGTGTCGCCGGTGGGGGGCCCTTCGCCCGCGTTTTATACCTTCTCTTTGTACTTGACGTCTCCTAAAGGCAAAGTGTCGATTGCTGGAGTTTTTATAAAGGATGTATTGGGGACACTTCTCCATAGTTGGTACATCACTGAGGGAGTCGTAACGTTTTTGAGTTCCTAAAGGCCCCATACACACGATCGGACTTTTTGACAACAAACCTCCAACGGACCTGTTTTTGCGGGCGTAAATACGCCCCATCGGACAAACTTTTCCGGTTTGCATCAGAGAAATGTTCGCAAACTTTCCGGCAACAAAAGTCCGATCCGATTGTGTGTCCACCGGACTTAAGTCCAAAGTACAAACACGCATGCTCAGAACCGAAGCTAAAGATCAACCAGCAATAGCAGAAGTTGCCCAGAGGGTGGCGCTAAAGAGCAGAAAAAACACGTAGTACGACAATTGCGTCACTACGTTCGTGTTTGTTGGCTGAAAAAAGTCCTGCCGTGTGTATGCAGAACAAGTTCACGCCCAACGCCCTTTGGATAGAAATCCACGGAGAAGTTGGCTGGAAGCCCGATCGTGTGTATGAGGCTTAAAGGTTGAAGATCGCGCCGGACAGACTTGCTCAGTTGGGGGTCTGTGAGTGGGTGATGGTGGAGGGGGGTGGGTTGGGAGAGTTGGCTCCCGATCAATCCGGCCCGGCTGGATATAAAGGTGGTGGTAAGCCCCTTTGAGGGGCTTGAGCTGCTACCCCTGAGTACGGCCTCAAGGTTGTGGTGGTCGGTTAAAGAAGCGCCCGATATCCAATTAGGAAATTAGCAACGCAGCAACTTTCTTGTTTTTGGTGTCACAGATACACCAGTTGGGTTACATCCTCACTCACCATTACCATAAGGTAGAGCTGCACCATTCCGGCCAAAATGAGAATCGCGATTTTCTTTGCTTAGAATAAAAATCGCGATTCTCGCGGCGTAAAATCTTTCACATTATACAAACAAATTTGGGCTAACTTGAGAGCCGGTTCACACAGGGGCGACTCAGCCGCCTGACAAGTCGCGGGTCCGCTCTGTTCAATGGGAACGGCGCAAGTCGCTCCGACTTAGAAAAAGGTTCCGGTACGATTTTGGGGGCGACTTGCATTGACTTCAATACAAAAGTCATTTTGCAAGTTGCCTCTCAAGCCATCTTGAGATCGCCCCAGCGAGTCGCCACCAAAGTCGTGTTGCCTGTGTGCGTGAACCGGCTCTTACTGGTTAGTTGTTTTTTTTTAATTCCTTAATTTTTTTCCTAAAAAAAATTGCATTTGAAAGACCGCTGCGCAAATACAGTGCGACATCAAATATTGCAACAACCACCATTTTATTCTTTAGGGTCTCTACTAAAAAATATATATAATGTTTGGGGGTTCTAAGTTATTTTCTAGCAACAACAAAAAAATGATTTTAACTTAAAAAAACAACAAATGTCAGAAAAAGGTTTGGTGTTCAAGTGGTTAAACGTTCCTAATTTGCATACAGAAGTCTATTCCTTTGATGGAAAAGACAAATTGATACAATGTTTAGACTTAACATTCCACTGATAAAGAATGTTTCAAAACTTGGCAGACTGCCCCAGACTTTGGCTGAGAGCTGAGAGAAAATTCTCTGCATACCAAAGATGGGGAAATACTTTGTCAAAATCGCAACGGGAAAAAATCGCGATAACGATTCTTAAGGGAGCTGCGGTGGCTCAATGCGATTGGCACTGCGCTGACAAGCCATTCACCTCTGCAGCTAGGGGTTCGGATCCCGGTCCCGGCTACATGTGAATTGAGTTTGGTGGTCTCAGCCCGGTACACGCACAAAAAAAATAAATCGCAACGCGAAAAAATCGCGATAACGATTCTTGACGATTAATGGTGCAGCTCTACCATACAGCATCTGTTCTGTTGTCACGTGACCTTAAAGAAAAGCAGCCCTGAAGAAGGGGGAGTCTTTGTCCCCCCCCCCCCCCCAATGGCTTTGCCTTTATCATGTTTTGCTACTTTCAATAAAACTACGAAACACGTCGTTCCAGAAACATGCTTGTAATCCAAAGCGCTTGTATATCAAAGCAATGTTTTTACAGAGAAGAGAGGCTCCTCTAAGTGTAGCAATAAGTTGCTAAATGTTTTATCTTCATTAAATGTAACCATATTGCTACACTTAGAGGATCCTCTCTTCTCTTTTATACTCAGCTGTGACATGACGCTGCTCTTATATCAAGACATCGCTTGTATATCAAGGCAAAAATGTATTAAAACATTTTTGCTTGTCTTGCAAAACGCTCTCAAACCAAGTCGCTCTCAAACCAAGGTTTTGCTGTATTCGCCTTCAATTTGCTTGTACTTGGATATTGGGCGCTCTTGTAACCTCCCATCACAAGTAACGTTTTTTACATTCCTAAATGGAAAATGCCTAAATTATTTTTCTCCAGGATTTAAATTTTAGATATATATATTATTATCCTTTTTTTTTTAATGAATAGGTTGGTGTACAACCAATGGGAGATGTTAAAGTGGCACAGATCCGGCTGACTGAAGGTCGGTGAAATGGACGTAGCCTTAAAAATATTTTGGATGGGTGTGTGGATCCATTGCCCCCCCCCCCTTTTTTTGGAATAAGGGAAAGTTGGGAAAAGTGTTTGTATTGAATTGTTGTTCTGTATTACCTGACACTGATTAATTGCCATTGTGTACCATGCTTCTGCATTAGTGTTGGCCGTGTGTTTTTTGGGGGAGGGGGGGGGTAATATTTTTGTACTATATCCCTGCTGCTAAAAAATCCTTTTTTTGATTAAAAAAAAATTGAAGTGTCTTTGGACGCGACTCATTGGCCAACCCAAGGGATTGGCGGAATGCTCGGCGTTGAAACACAACCAGGGCTGTCTTAATGGGAGGGCACACCTGGGCACACTGCCCAGGGGCCCCAGCTGCATGGGGGGGGGGCCCTGCCCTTTCCCCAAAGCAGCTGGTCCTTGAGCCCATGCTGCCCATCTACATCCCAGATATGCCCCCAGCACTCTGACCCCTCTACACTCCAGATATGCCCCCAGCACTCTGACCCCCTCTACACTCCCCCTACCTCCTACCTACTTGATGTCTGTTTACCTGCACTGTCTCCATTGTAGGGGCCCCAGAGCATCACTTTTCCCAGGGGCCCATGATGCTATTAAGACGGCCCTGAACACAACCCAAGGACAGACCCAAGTCACGCTAGTAAGTCGCTCATTCCTGTGGCCGCATTCTATAGAAAGCACTTTGAGTACATGATAAGGCTTCACTCCATCTCAGGGGTCTCCAAACTTTTCAAACAAAGGGCCACTTTATTGCCCTTCAGACTTTAGGAGGGCCGGATTGGGGCCAGCAGGGGAAGAAAATGTCACGGACCCGGCCTCAGGGAGAACAAATATGGCCTCAGGGTTGGTGGTCAATAGGAGGAGGAATATTCCCCCTATTAGTAGGAGGAATGGTGTCCCATCTTTGGTATCTGTGGATGATATAGTGCCCCATTGTTGGTGCCAGTGGGAGGAATTGTGCCCCAAGGGCCGGATAAAGGCTAGCAAAGGGCCACATCTGGCCCTCGGGCCTCAGTTTGGAGACCCCCTGCTCTATCTGGACGTCAGTCTGGTACAATCGGTATGACCCCCCCCCCCCCAAAGAACGGTCGCGTCTCATTCTTTTCACAGAGGAGGCAATTTTCTAGAACACTTTTTGAATGTCAGTTTTGCACTGTGATAACTTATTAGTGATGCACTTGTCATTGGTCTTTCGTTTGAAAGGCCCCGCCCCCAAAATAATTTTTTAAAAAAGACAAAAAAAAAATCTATATATTTTTTTTCCAAAAATGTTTTGACGGTTTTCTGGTCTACTTTTGTAAAAAAATTTGTTTGTCGCTACTGTTTTGTAAATTTTGTATTTTTTTTGCTGCCGAGGCGCAATTTCTGCATAAAAGTAAAGAAAAAAGGGAGACAAATTTGTAGGAACAGCCACAATTTTTATTATTATTCGTACACAAAAAAAATACAAGTCTGCGTAGGGAAGAGGAAGATCTCGCAATCGTATGATATACAGGGGGCGGGGTTATGTCCCGGAAGGTTTTATTGTCCGTCGCGATTTCTAGGACCGCGAGACCTAAAAAAAAAAAACAGCATTTTTTTTTATATAAAGTCTTAACGCGATTTTGTGGTTCTCAAAGCACAATGATTTTCTAGGTGTATCGCATCTCTTCAGGGTACAAGAGGTTTCACATACACACTGTATGTGAAACCTCTTGTACCCTGAAGAGATGCGATTGGTCGTGTTTGTTGGGAGATAATAACTATTTGCTTGTAAATTGATTTCGGTTTATTAGTCTTTTTTTATTTTTTTAAAGCAGAACTAATTATCATTGGCCCGGATTCAGGTACGACTTGCGCATTATTTGCGGAGGCGCAGGGCAACGATTTTGCCCTGCGCCCCCGCAAATAATTTGCGTTGCCCTCGATTCACGGAGCAGTAGCTCCGTAAATTGCGAGGGCGCGCCGGCAAAATTGCCCGTCGTAAGCGCGCGCAATGTAAATGATCCCCGCCGGGGGCGGGAATCATTTAAATTAGGCGCGCTCCCGCGCCGAGCGTACAGCGCATGCTCCGTCGGGAAACTTTCCCGACGTGGTGCATTGCGGCAAATGACGTCGCAAGGACGTCATTTGCTTCAAAGTGAACGTGAATGGCGTCCAGCGCCATTCACGATTCACTTACGCAAACGACGTAAAATTCGAACTTTGTGACGCGGGAACGCCGGGTATCCTATAGCATTGGCTGCGCCTGCTATTAGGATGTGTAACCGTACGCGAAACCCGACGTACGCAAACTACGTAATTTGCGTACGCAGGGCTCGCGCAACGTTGTGAATCGGTGTTAGTATGCAATTTGCATACTATACACTGAGCACAATGGGAGCGCCCCCTAGCGGTCATCGCAAGAATGCAGCCTAAAACCTGCGTGGCATAAGAGCCTTATGCCACGCAGATTTTAGGCTGCAGTCGGCGTAACGAGTTCTCTGAATCAGGAGAACTCGTTACGCCGGTGCAAGTCAGCAATTGCGCTGCGTAACTATGGTTACGCAGGCGCAATTGCTACCTGAATCTGGGCCATTATTATTATTTTTTTTTTTTAGCGCACACACTCTAAATTGCAAGTTAAATATCGCTTGTATGCAGGGCTGGCGCAAGGATTTATGACACCCTAATTTTGCCCCCCCCCCCCCCATTGACTTCAACCCTGACTCCACCCCCTTTGCTCGGCCCATGTATACCCCACCTTTTTAATGAAGTGCCCATCAATGCAGCCTCAACAGCGCCCATCAATGCATGTTTGCTTGCTTCCAATCAGTGGCGTCACTAAGGGGGGGGGGCAGAGGGGGCCCTGACCCCCCCCCCCCCCAACATTATGCTGTGTCCCCACCATGTGCCCACCCAATTAAAACACATTTTTGTTTCTGTATGTAGCTGGTGTCCCGCATCTTGCTTGGTTTCGCCGCCGAGTGGAGAGCCTGCGTCCCAAGCGTGTCACGATCCTACGGGGGTAAAATGACCGCACCAGCCAAGCAGACACTGGCTGGAAAAGCGCCCAGAGGCGATTCAGTTCGCATGAGTAGCGCTATACAAGTCATTCATTCATTCATGTGCGCATGCGTTGTTCTATCATGAAGGGTGCAGGCTGGTTCTGGGCTACAAGCAGGGCCGCCATCAGGGGGGTACAGGCAGTACACCTGTAAGGGGCCCGGTGGTCCCCAGGGGCCCGAATGGCATCCCCTTTTTTTTATTTATTTTTTATTTTATTTTTATTTTGTCAGCACCCAAAGCCCCACCCTCCGACTTCTAAGGGGCCCAATGGTCCCTAGGGGCCCGGGTGTCATCCCCCCTTTTTTTATATATTTTTTATTTTTATTTTTTTATTTGTTAATTTTTTTTTTGTCAGCACCCAAAGCCCCACCCCTGACCTCTAAGGGGCCCGATGGTCCCCAGGAGCCCGAATGGCATCCCCTTTTTTTTCGTTGTCTGCTTTGCGCCTGAAGCTGCGTAAAATTCCTAATGGCGGCCCTGGCTACAAGGGAAGAATTTAATTGTATTTGTTGAAAGTAAAACTCTGGGGGGGGCGGCGCGGCGTTGCGTAGGCTGGAAATAACCCGTCCCCGCCATTGGCTCATTTCCTATTCCACCCCCCCCGAACTGCTCATGCAAGTGTCGGGACTGGAAACACTACATTCTGCGCAAGACCAGGATGGACGCAAACGGGGGCCGCCTTGTTTAATATTTCAATACCCTGTTTGATGTGCGTTCGATAGGCTCCACCCACTTTTGCATTGCGACTTTAAAGGGATTCTCAACATTTTATTTTATTTTGCTGAAGACTTGTCGGTTTGGTAGTATTAGGGACACTCCCAGCTCATCTGTCCGCTCCTCTCCCGTAATTCCTCCGCCGCCTCCCACGGGCCCTTTGTCAGCCACTAAGGTGTGAACTTCCCCTCGTAAAAAAAAACGTTTAGCGTGGGGTGTGGCCTTCTGGCTCATAGGATGGAGGTGACATAAAGGTGGGTGTGTCCAGGGCCATTGACAGTGGGGGGCGGGGAAGGTGTAGACCCAACTTTCCTAATTGGCTCATAAATAGCGGAGGGATAATAATAATAATGCGTCGGGCGCAATATACATTGTGCATTCCTGAGTGGTGAAGGCGACTAATTCCATTGTCATCATCCCTTCAATTACGTGCGACGATAATTACGGGACGACGCGAAGAATTCTCAGTCCTCTTCAAGCCTCATTGCTTGGACAGTTACTAAGAAACTCATTAAATGTGGCAACAAAACTTGGGGCTAGATCCAGCATTGATTTACGCCGGCGTATCTATCTATACGCCGCGTAAATTCAAAGCTGCGCCGGCGTATCTTCTTTCTGTATTCAGAAAGCAAGATACGCCGACATTAGCCTAAGATCCGACTGGCATAAGTCTCTTACACCGTCGTATCTTAGGGTGCATATTTACGGTGGCGCTTCCGTCGTTTTCGGCGTAGAATATGCAAATGACCTACGCCGATTCACAAATTTACGTACGCCCGGCGCTATTTTTTTTTAGGTCGTTTACGTTAGGCTTTTTACGGCGTAACGTTGCTCCTGCTTCTATGAGGCGCGCGCAATGTTAAGTATGGACGTCGTTCCCGCGTCGAATTTTGATTTTTTTTTACGTCGCTTGCATAAGTCGTTCGCGAATAGGGCTGGACGTAATTTACGTTCACGTCGAAACCAATGACGTCCTTGCGGAGTACTTTGGAGCAATGCACACTGGGATATTCCACGGACGGCGCACGCGCCATTTGGGAAAAACGTCAATCACGTCGGGTCACCAAGAATTAACATAAAACACGCCCCCCCTCATACTAATTTGAATTAGGCGCGCTTACGCCGGACCCATTTACGCTACGCCGCCGCAACTTACGGAGCAAGTGCTTTGTGAATACTGCACTTGCCCCGTGTAAGTTGCGGCGGCGTAGCGTAAATAACATACGCTACGCCCGCACAAACTTACGGCGGGCTACTTGAAGCTAGCCCTTCATTTTCAGGCAAATTGTTACTTTGTCTAAATTGTTGGAAACTGATACTAAATGTGAATTGCAGCGGAACCTCGGGTGACGAGGATAATCCGTTCCAGGAGAACGCTTGTAATCCAAAGCACTCGCATATCAAAGCGAGTTTCCCCATAGAAGTCAATGGAAACAAAGATAATTAGTTCCACATTGCCTTCTATTGTATGCAGTACCGTATGTGGCCAGAGGTGGGGGGGGGGGGGGGCGCCGGAGAGCCTCAGAAATACAGTAAAACCTCGTATTGCGAGCGTAATTCGTTCCAGAAACATGCTTGTCATCCAAAGCACTTGTATATCAAAGCATTTTTTTTTACAGGGTATAAAAGAGAAGATAGGCGCCTCTAAGTGTAGCAATACGTTGCCAAATGTTGCACCTTCACTAAATGTAACCATATTGCTACACTTAGAGGCTCCTCTCTTCTTTTTTTATACTGCCCGAGGCCCAGTGGCGTAGCGTGGGTTGTCAGCGCCTGGGGCGAGGCAAGTAATTTGCGCCCCCCTGACCCATGGACTTACCTATTTTCAGCTTAGCTCCAGTCTGGTCACATGACCCACTGTGTGAGACAGCGGTGGCGGTAGAGAAGAGGAGAGCGTGCTTGATAATGACTGGTAAAGCCTGGAGTGGTGACATCATGCATATGTTCCTATGTCCCATCTGTTGTTGGCACTCCCTCCTCTCCACACTCTTGACAGCGCCCCTTTAAATTTTGCCCCCGGGGCGGTGGTCCCCCTCGCACCCCCCACGCTACGCCACTGCCGAGGCCACTAGGGGGCCCCCTCAGTAAAACTAGGGACAGTATGTAAAAATCTGTCCCTGAAATGTCTGAAACCGACGCCATTTTGATGTGAAATTCCCGATCTGAGGCCAACCGCAGCGCTTCACTCTTCCGCTGGCTCTACGACTCGCTTGCGCAGTTCAGAGGCGGCAACAAGTGGATTGTTTTCTAATTAAAAGCCTTTTCCCCCGACAGCTGCCAGCCACACCAAGCAACTAAGGTGTGAACATGCGAGTACAATCTCCGTTCGCCACCCCACTTCATACAGTGGAACCTCGGATGGCGAGTAACGCGTAGCCGATCGGCGCCGTTCGTAACCGCTCGGAAATACTACGTTCCCGAGCCTTTCCGAGGTTTGCCGAGGTCAGCTGAGCTGTCCTCGGGCCTTTTTTTAGGTGTTTCCGAGGCTCTCCGGCGCCCCCCTCCCAGCCTCTCGCCGCATGCGGCATTGCATGCCATTGAAGTCGATGCGGAACAAATTATTTTAGTTTCCATTGACCTCTATGGGGAAACTCGCTTTGATATGCGAGCGCTTTGGATTACGAGCGTCCTCCTGGAACGGATTTTCCTCGTAATCCGAGGTTCCGCTGTATAAGCATCTTGAGTAGACGTCAAGATATTTTCGTGTCCAACCAGCCAGTTAACAGGATAAAAAGCCATAATCTTGTGAAAATGTAACAATTGTGAGGAGGCGTCTATCAGTCCAGTGCAGGAAGATTGTCCTTCCTACTGGAGAATGGCCAACGAGGGAGCTTCCTTGTCCTTCAGTGTAGAGCAAGGGGACTCCAAACTTTATCAACAAGGGGCCAGTTTACTGTCCCTCAGACTTTGGGGGGGCTGGACTGTGGCCACTGGGAGTAGTAAAGGTCCCAACATCAGTAGTGTTGCTCACGAATATTCGCATTGCGAATATTCGACTCGAATATAGCATATTCGAGAAATCGCGCTATATTTCGAATTTCGCGGTGAATATTCGCAATTCCGAATATTCGCATTTTTTCAATTTGATTTTTAAAACAGATCACATCCTATCGACGTCTAAAAGCATTGCTGGTATGATTAGAGACCCTGGGCCGAGTAGCTAAGCTGAGGCGATCCTTTTATGTTGCCAAATTGAAAAAAAAAAAATTGCGATTTTTCGCTATTGCGAATGCGAAAATTATTGCGAATTTTCGATAACTGTGGTAGGAGAACTCTGATTGTCTCTGATGCAAAAGGGGGGGGGCTTTGTGTATGTGTATGTTATGAATATTTGTATGTTTGATATTATTTTTTTTTGTAAGAAGGAAAAAATTGCGCATACCTTAAAAAAAGGGGAGAATACAGCAGCAACTCAAAAATGTTATACAACATAAATTAATACAAGCCAGAAAATGGAGTCGCTCTACAAGAATAAAAAATATGTCTAGTGACAAGACATGTGGGCAAATTATAAAATAAGCAAGCGCAAATAACTTGTGAAATACACAGTGAAAAAAATATATAAAGAAATATAGTCCCAATAATAGAAAAATAATCTTTCATAAAAATGTCTTTGATATGTGAAGTGAAAAAAAGTCCAAAGCATGCAGCATGAACGTGTTCAATCTTCAAGGTGTTTGATTGACAAACGGCTGTGACAGATGGATAGAGTAAAGAATCACCACCAATGCAAAACACTTTTTATTTTCTATTGTAAAATATCAAGAATATTCTGAGCCAATCAGAGTGCTCCTTCCGCATTTCCCGAATATTCGCAATTATTTTGTATTGTAAAATATCAAGAATATTCTGAGCCAATCAGAGTGCTCCTTCCGCATTTGCCGAATATTCGCAATTATTTTGTATTGTAAAATATCAAGAATATTCTGAGCCAATCAGAGTGCTCCTTCCGCATTTGCCGAATATTCGCAATTATTTTGTATTGTAAAATATCAAGAATATTCTGAGCCAATCAGAGTGCTCCTTCTGCATTTGCCGAATATTCGCAATTATTTTGTATTGTAAAATATCACGAATATTCTGAGCCAATCAGAGCGCTCCTACAGCATTTGTCGAAATTGCGCAATAAATATCGCATTCGCATGTTGCGATATTTCGATAAAATATCACGAATATTCTGAGCCAATCAGAGCGCTCCTCCAGCATTTCTCGAAATTGCGCAATAAATATCGCATTCGCATGTTGCGATATTTCGATAAAATATCACGAATATTCTGAGCCAATCAGAGTGCTCCTACCGCAGTTATCAAAAAATCGCAATTATTTTCGCATTCGCAATAGCGAAAAATCGCAATCATTTAATTTCGATAAAATATCACGAATATTCGAATTTAGCGAATATATCTCGAATATTCGAATATATATTCGAGATATATCGCAAAATCGAATATGGCATATTCTGCTCAACACTAAACATCAGTTGAAAAAAAAAAATGCCTCATCGTTGGTGTCAGTAGGCCCAATCGTTGGTGTCCATGGGAGGAATTGTGCCCAATCGTTGGTGTCCATCGGAGGAATTGTGCCCAATCGTTGGTGTCCATCGGAGGAATTGTGCCCAATCGTTGGTGTCCATCGGAGGAATTGTGCCCAATCGTTGGTGTCCATGGGAGGAATTTTGCCTCATCATTGGTGTCAGTTGGGGGAATTGTGCCCTATCGTTGGTGGACCGTGGAAGGACTTGTGCCTCATCGTTGGTGTCAGTAGGCCCAATTGTTGGTGTCCATGGGAGGAATTGTGCCCAATCGTTGGTGTCAGCTGGGAGAATTGGGGGAATTGTGCCCCCAATCCCCCAATCATCGTTGGTGTCAGTTAGGGGAATTGTGCCCAATCGTTGGTGTCCATGGGAGGAATTTTGCCTCATCATCGGTGTCAGTTGGGGGAATTGTGCCCTATCGTTGGTGGACCGTGGAAGGACTTGTGCCTCATCGTTGGCGTCAGTAGGCCCAATTGAGAAGAAGCAATAACGGCTGCAAATGCAATAAAAAAAAAAAACGAAATGTGGCAAAAAAAAAAAATCGGCGAATCGGCAACGTTCTCCAGCTGCCCGTTTGGCCCGCCTCTCCCCATCCCCCGCCCCTTCCATCTTATTGTTTGGTATCTTTTTGGGAGCCGTGTATTTGTGATGTCTTATTTATTGGAAATGTTTACATGTGTTTGTAGTATTCATTTTTTTTGGGGGGGGGGGCGTAAATTTCGGATCGTCTTTTTTTTTTTATTGATTCGCATTAAAGGAACCAATTTCCTTCTTGATTCTTGAGGCGTCGGTTGTTTTCGATGTCTCGGCGCTAATAACGTGATTTTAGAGATCGAGGTTTCACCCGCGTTTTCTTTCTAAGGAGAATATTTTATTTCCCATGGTCCCCCAAACTTGGTATTTCTGTGTTTTATTTTTATTTTTAAAGGTTATCTCCACTATTTTCTAACTTTCAAAACTGCAATCTCTCCCAACCCCCCCAAAAAAGGAGCTTTGGGTCAGTCCCAACCCCCCCCCCACCCAAATATCAAGGTTTGATAGAGTTTTGACCCCATTGGGTCGCCATTAACAGTTAATGTCACCAACACATGTGTGGCAACGCGTTTCATTGACTGTTGGAAAAGTACACAAATCCCCCAACACGCAAAGGTCGTCTGAACCGAGCGTAAATCTGGTCAGAATTCTGGAACTTTCGGGTTTGAAAAAAAATGTCCTCAGTACATTCAAAGAAACGCCAACAGAATCTTAAGGAGGGTACAGTGGAACCTCGGATTGCGAGTAACGCGGTTAACGAGCGTTTCGCAATACGAGCGTTGTATTTTAAAAAAAGAAATCGTGACTCAGTTTGCGTGTGTTGTCTCTAAAAACGAGCACGATTCAGGCCAAAGCGATGTGCAGTACCGCTTTTGGCCTGAGGTGGGGGGGCAGAGCCGAACGTCGCCAACCACAGTGATCGGCGCCATTCGGAAATGCACTGAAGGGCCCGAGGACAGCGCGGCTGAACTCGGCAAATCTCGTGTGTAGGAAGTCCTTTCCGAGGTTTGCCGAGGTCAGCCGAGGTGTCCTCGGGGCCTTTCCGGACGTTTTTAAGGCTCTCCGGCACCGTTCGCAGCTGATTGGCGCCGTTCGGAAATGCACGGAAAGGCCCGAGGACAGCGCGGCTCGGGAAAGGAAGTCTTTCCAAGGTTTGCTGAGGTCAGCCGAAGAGTCCTCGGGCCTTTTCGGCCGTTTCTGAGGCTCTCCAGTGCCCCCCCCTGCCTCTGGCCGTATGCGGTATTGCATCTCATTGAAGTCAATTACTTTAGTTTCCATTGACTTCAATGGGGAAACTCGCTTTGATATGAGAGTGCTTTGGATTACGAGCATTCTCCTGGAACGGATTATCCTCGTAATCCGAGGTTCCGCTGTACTTGAATAGAATTTCCCAATCAAAAACCACATTCACTGATCGAAATTAATTTGTTTGGTTCCCTCAAGTTTTCTCATCACTCTGGTCAGAAATGTTGAACAGACTCCATTAACGATTAGAAAATTGAACGAGCATTTTCCAAAAACAAAAAAAAATTCTGGTCTATGGCCAGTGTTGGTTGTGTTTTTCGGGTGGCCATCTTGGATAATATCTTCCATGAATATTTCCTCAAGGTTTACTTAGCAAACCTACGCAGGAGAAGTCATTTGAGGTTTTAATAAATAACGATGCGCAAATCAATGATGGGTGAGGGTTGTAATGCCAACCGTCCCAGAAATTGCTTTGATATGTTGCCAACTCTGAAATGGGAACACCCAACTTCCAGACAACTAGAACAGCCTCAGATAGCTCAACTGTGAGTCATGTTGGTGTCACCCATAATTAAACATTCTAATCAGGCTGAGCACTTCACTTGGAATGGTACTGTTGTCTGCCTTGGTGGTGGATGAGTTGAGTAAAGAGGGTGAGTCGGGAAGCGATTGAGATGGGGGGGGGGTCATTTGCAAAGTTATCCAATAGTGGACGTATCCTTTAAATTTGCATATTGAACATTTGTCCTTCTGACTGCAGTAAATCTTTCTGAACGGTGGACTCGGAAATCTCAGGTGCCTCATTTTTTAGACTGAAAGTCAAAGTATCAAATAAATTATTATTATTTTTTTTTAATGGTTCCATTGACCATATTTAACACTTGTCCATTTGGACAGACAGACAACTTACGGCTTTCTAGACCCTGTGGAAGATTCAGTCTGTCCCACCCATGCATACAAGGTAAACCCACCCCTGACCACAAAACCCCACCCCTTTTCCCTCCTTTTCCCTAAGCTTCAGTCACACCCATGCATACAAGGTAAACCCACCCCTGACCACAAAACCCCACCCCTTTCCCCTTCTTTTCCCTAAGCTTCAGTCTCAGTCCCACCCATGCATGCAAGGTAGACCCACCCCTGACCACAAAACCCCACCCCTTTTCCCTCCTTTTCCCTATGGCATTGTCACTTTGGATAGACAGACAACTTAAGGCTTTCTAGCCAGAGTGGAAGCTTCAGTCTCAGTCCCACCCATGCATGCTAGGTAGACCCACCCTTGACCACAAAACCCCACCCCTTTCCCCTCCTTTTCCCTATGGCATTGTCACTTTGGACAGACAGCTAACTTAAGGCTTTCTAGCCAGTGTGGAAGATTCAGTCTCGGTCCCACCCATGCATACTAGGTAGACCCACCCCTGACCACTTAAACCTCACCCTTCTCCCTCCTTTTCCCTATGGCATTGTCACTTTGGACAGACAGATTACGTAAGGCTTTCTAGCCACTGTGGGAGCTTCAGTCTGTCCCACCCATGCAAACCAGGTAAGCCCACCCTTGACCACCAAACCCTACCCCTTTTCCCTAATTTCCCCTCCTTTTCCCTATGGCATGGTCACTTTGGACAGACAACGTAATGCTTTCTAGCCCCTGTGGAAGCTTCAGTCTCAGTCACACCCATGCATACTAGGTAACCCCCCACCCCTGACCACCAAACCACACCCCCTTTTCCCTATGGCATTGTCACTTTGGACAGACAGATTACGTAAGGCTTTCTAGCCACTGTGGGAGCTTCAGTCTGTCCCACCCATGCAAACCAGGTAAGCCCACCCTTGACCACCAAACCCTACCCCTTTTCCCTAATTTCCCCTCCTTTTCCCTATGGCATGGTCACTTTGGACAGACAACGTAATGCTTTCTAGCCCCTGTGGATGCTTCAGTCTCAGTCACACCCATGCATACTAGGTAACCCCACCCCTGACCACCAAACCACACCCCCTTTTCCCTATGGCATTGTCACTTTGGACAGACAGATAACTTAAGGCTTTCTAGCCACTGTGGGAGCTTCAGTCTGTCCCACCCATGCATACCAGGTAAGCCCACCCCTGACCATTAAACCCCACCCCTTTCCCCTCCTTTTCCCTATAGGGATGTGGAACAACTAGTCCTTACTACACCTCCATGGTAAAAGGAAATACAATACAGAAGAGCACAGAACTAGACCAAAACACACTAAAACCTTCATTGGAAGAACCAAGTGCAGCGTCTACCTCCCCTCCCCCGCTCAACAGCAATTGTTTTGCTGCTTAAGTGCGCTTTTAAGATTTTGCTGGCAAACTCTCCCGCATTACTCAGTTGTGGGCAGGAATAATTCATTGGGTTGTGGATACTTTTTGTTTCATTTTATTGTATAAAACCTGCCACATTGGTCGATTGGGGCGCAACGTACCTACTGCAGGTCAGTGTGCGCACAGCGGTGCGCAGGGCGGTCACCATGAAGTCCCCGCGCACTCTCTCGGGTTTCTGTATGTACATTTTTCTATCTACAGAGTTCAAGTAAAAATGAACCCCCCATTGTTCACCTTTTGGGAACACATTAATGGGGGGGAGGGTACAAGAGGTGATTGTCGGGTCATTTTGCGCCCCCCCTGACTGGAATAGGGCGGAGACAAAGGGGGGGGGCGTGGCACCAAAAGCCAATTCACAACCTGTTGTATCTTTAAATCAATGGACTGTGTGGGTAATTCACTGCTTTGGTCTTAGCAAATGTTTTTTTTTTCTCTTTTATTTATCTGATGTTTAGAAATAAAAACTGTTGTATTTTGGAAAATAAAGTCTCTGTTGTGTTTTTTTTTTTTTTCATATTTTTACATTTTTATTATTTATAAACCAAATCCGGGTGGCATATAGTGTGCTAAAGCTCCATGGGGTGTTTTAAAAATAACACAATATGTGTCCTGGGAAACGGCATGGAAAAATCGGATGTTATTGGCTATTTTTTTGTATTTCTCCAGGTCGAATATTGCTCATTCCTACAGAATAGAGAAAAATCAGGAAAATACCACATTATGGCCACTAGATGGAGCTGATGATCATATGAAATAAATACTTGTTTACTGTGATCATTGGCTCCATCTAGTGGCCATAATCCAGTATATATCTGATATTAAAAGTAAAACTGTTGTATTCTGGAAAATAAAGTCTCGCTGTTTTTTTTTATTTTTTATCACATTGCCGATGCGTACAGTTCTATTCAGCACAGCAGCATTGCGATGGTTCATGTTGTAGGTCGCTGCATGCATGCTGTGGTGTGAACTGACCCCATTGGAAGGCGGGGCATTTGCTCTTCCTCTGCGATTGGACTGTGCAGGATATGAACTTCTCTTAGGTTCTGTTTACACTTTATTAGGTCCCCCTTGCTAGTAGCGGGTTGGACCCCCTTTATTATGTCCTCCTTGCTAGTAGTGGGTTGGACCCCTTTATTAGGTGCACCTTGCTAGTAGTGGGTTGGACCCCCTTTATTAGGTCCCCCTTGCTAGTAGCGGGTTGGTCCCCCTTTATTAGGTCCCCCTTGATAGTAGCGGGTTGGACCCCCTTTATTAGGTCCCCCTTGCTAGTAGAGGGTTGGACCCCCTTTATTAGGTCCCCCTTACTAGTAGTGGGTTGGACCCCCTTTATTAGGTCCTCCTTGCTAGTAGTGGGTTGGACCCCCTTTATTAGGTCCCCCTTGCTAGTAGAGGGTTGGACCCCCTTTATTAGGTCCCCCTTGCTAGTAGCGGGTTGGACCCCCCTTTATTAGGTCCCCCTTGCTAGTAGCGGGTTGGACCCCCTTTATTAGGTCCCCCTTGCTAGTAGCGGGTTGGACCCCCTTTATTAGGTCCCCCTTGCTAGTAGCGGGTTGGACCCCCTTTATTAGGTCCTCCTTGCTAGTAGTGGGTTGGACCCCCTTTATTAGGTCCTCCTTGCTAGTAGTGGGTTGGACCCCCTTTATTAGGTCCCCCTTGCTAGTAGAGGACCCCCTTTGTTAGGCCCCCTTGCTAGTAGAGGGTTGGACCCCCTTTATTAGGTCCCCCTTGCTAGTAGCGGGTTGGACCCCCTTTATTAGGTCCTCCTTGCTAGTAGTGGGTTGGACCCCCTTTATTAGGTCCCCCTTGCTAGTAGAGGACCCCCTTTATTAGGCCCCCCTTGCTAGTAGTGGGTTGGACCCCTTTATTAGGTCCCCCTTGCTAATAGCAGGTTGGACCCCCGTTATTAGGTCCCCCTTGCTAGTAGTGGGTTGGACCCCCTTTATTAGGTCCACCTTGCTAGTACCGGGTTGGACCCCTTTATTAGGTCCCCCTTGCTAGTAGCGGGTTGGACCCCCTTTATTAGGCCCCCCTTGCTAGTACCGGGTTGGACCCCCTTTATTAGGTCCCCCTTGCTAGTAGCGGGTTGGACCCCTTTGGCCATTGGCTCTAATAGGCACCCACAATGTGAATAGCGGGCGCAGCGCTGTGCGTTCGCTGATTGCTCAGCTGTGCGTTTGATGTGCACAGTGGCTGCGCTTTGATGGGCACAATGGCTGTGTTTTATGGGCATAGTGGCTGCGTTTTGATGGGCACAGTGGCTGCGCTTTGATGGGCACAATGGCTGTGTTTTATGGGCATAGTGGCTGCGTTTTGATGGGCACAGTGGCTGCGTATGATGGGCACAGTGGCTGCGTTTTGATGGGCACAGTGGCAGCGTTTGATGGGCACAGTGGCAGCGCTTGATGTTTCTTTTTTTCAGAATTTTTCAGTTTGTTTGTGCCCCCCAAAAATCTTGAGATCGATGCTCTTCCCCTAATCAATGTTCCCACTACAGACTTCTGAGGGAGCCGCACATCATTTACCATGGGGGGGGGGGGGCCGGGGGTCTCGCTCACCCCCCCCCCGGTGGGGTATACGGAGGGGTGTGGTGACGTGGTGACGCGCTCCCGGGCAGGATTTGTATTGCAGACTCACAGATGAGGCAACAGTTGGACTACAGTGAACTCCCTCACCCCGGAGGATGGGCCCCGGGGGGGGGGGGGTTTCTCCAAAATGACAACACAGGATGTCGGTAAGACCGACCTTCCAGGAAAGGGAGCCGGCGGGCGAGCCGGGGGGGGGGGGGGCACATGAATAGACGAGGGAACAATAATAAAGGTGTGACTCATTGTGATTGTACAATCATCGCTGACAGATGAGGATCAGAGGCGACATGCAGCTAGTCGCCTCTGGAGAACTACAAGTGCCAGGAGACCGAGTCACACCGGGAGGATTGAGGATAAAGCTGCTTATTGGTTAATAATAATATGAGAGTTTTTACCCTTCCTCTGGATCAACTGTGGATGTAGAAATGTAAAAAATAAATAAATCCAATAATAATTCATGTAATAAATAAATTATAATAAATACAATAAAAAAATTTTTTTTGGGTTGAACTAGAAGATGAATTTTCGTTACAATGTAACTATAAAAAAACAAATCAGAGCCCCGCCCCCCCAGAGATAATAAAGATACATTGGGCCATATTCTTGTACATATCCGGCGGCGTAACGTATGTCCTTTACGTTACTCCGCCGCAAGTTTAACGGGCAAGTGCCTGATTCCCAAACCACTTACCTGTAAACTTGCGGCGGCGTCGCGTAAAGTCCACCGGCGCAAGCCCTTCTAATTCAAATGATCCTGGAAGGGGGCGTGGATCATTTAAATTAGGCGCGCTCCCGCGCCGATCGTACTGCGCATGCTCCGTCGGGTAAATTACCCGACGTGCATTGCGCTAAATGACGTCTCACGGACGTCATTTGTTTTGACGGTAACGTAAATGGCGCCCGGCGCCATTCACGGACGACTTACGCAAACGACGTTACATTTTCGAATTTCGACGCGGGAACGACGGCCATACTTAACATTGAGTACGCCACCTAGGGGGCATGTTTATCTTTACGCCGCGTATCGCTTACGGAAACGACGTAAAATCACTACGACGGGCAAGCGTACGTTCGTGAATCGGCGTGACTAGTCATTTGCATATTCTACGCTGACCGCAAAGGAAACGCCACCTAGCGGCCAGCGTAGATATTGCACCCTAAGATACAACGGCGCTGGCCTTCGTATCTTAGGCATGTTTAAGTGTATCTCAGTTTGAGAATACACTTAAACATAGGACGGGCTTAGATTCGGACTTACGTTGGCGGATCTGCTGATACGCCGGCGTAATTCTACGAGAATATGGCCCATTGTACTTACAAACGTATCAGAACATGAAAACGTCTCAATTCACCTTTTTCGACTTTTTTGCGTCACGATTACATAAAACCCGCAGAACCTTCTGTCGTTTCCCGAAAGCAGGAACCCGGGAGAATAAAATAGTGGCGGTTCTAACTTTTTATGCCACTTGATATTAGTGCAAACAGTTTATGAAATTTTTCAGTAAAAAATACAACTAAAGTTCATTTTTGGGGCACACAAAACACAACATATTACCCAGTATTCTGGCAAATTATAAAAGATGAGGATGCACCGAGCAAATAGATACCCAACAAGCCAAACCTGCTTGGTATGTTCCATAGGTGACACCCACCCCACGAAAGTCAGCATCTACACATACTGGAGCTGCTGACATTTAATATAAGGACACTTATCTGTCCTCACTCCCTGACCCTTAGACAGCATCTCCCCACCAACAATGTATCCTGTCCTCACTCTCTGACCCTCATGCGGCATCACCCCACCAACAATGTATCCTGTCCTCACTCTCTGACCCTTAGACAGCATCTCCCCACCAACAATGTATCCTGTCCTCACTCTCTGACCCTCATGCGGCATCTCCCCACCAACAATGTATCCTGTCCTCACTCTCTGACCCTCATGCGGCATCTCCCCACTAACAATGTATCCTGTCCTCACTCTCTGACCCTTAGACAGCATCTCCCCACCAACAATGTATCCTGTCCTCACTCTCTGACCCTCATGTGGCATCTCCCACACCAACAATGTATCCTGTCCTCACTCTCTGACCCTCACTTGGCATCTCCCCACCAATAATGTATCCTGTCCTTACTCTCTGACCCTCAGGTGGCATCTCCCACACCAAGAATGTATCCTGTCCTCACTCTCTGACCCTCATGCAGCATCTCCCCACCAACAATGTATCCTGTCCTCACTCTCTGACCCTCAGGTGGCATCTCCCCACCAACAATGTATCCTGTCCTCACTCTCTGACCCTCACGCGGCATCTCCCCACCAACAATGTATCCTGTCCTCACTCTCTGACCCTCATGCAGCATCTCCCCACCAACAATGTATCCTGTCCTCACTCTCTGACCCTCATGCAGCATCTCCCCACCAACAATGTATCCTGTCCTCACTCTCAGACCCTCATGCAGCATCTCCCCACCAACAATGTATCCTGTCCTCACTCTCTGACCCTCAGGCAGCATCTCCCCACCAACAATGTATCCTGTCCTCACTCTCTGACCCTTATGCGGCATCTCCCCACCAACAATGTATCCTGTCCTCACTCTCTGACCCTTAGACAGCATCTCCCCACCAACAATGTATCCTGTCCTCACTCTCTGACCCTTAGACAGCATCTCCCCACCAACAATGTATCCTGTCCTCACTCTCTGACCCTCAGGCAGCATCTCCCCACCAACAATGTATCCTGTCCTCACTCTCTGACCCTCATGCAGCATCTTCCCACCAACAATGTATCCTGTCCTCACTCTCTGACCCTCATGCGGCATCTCCCCACCAACAATGTATCCTGTCCTCACTCTCTGACCCTCAAGCGGCATCTCCCCACCAACAATGTATCCTGTCCTCACTCTCTGACCCTCACGTGGCATCTCCCCACCAACAATGTATCCTGTCCTCACTCTCTGACCCTCACGTGGCATCTTCCCACCAACAATGTATCCTGTCCTCACTCTCTGACCCTCATGCAGCATCTCCCCCACCAACAATGTATCCTGTCCTCAATCTCTGACCCTCATGCGGCATCTCCCCACCAACAATGTATCCTGTCCTCACTCTCTGACCCTCAAGCGGCATCTCCCCACCAACAATGTATTCTTTCCTCACTCTCTGACCCATATGTGGCATCTCCCCACCAACAATGTATCCTGTCCTCACTCTCTGATCCTCATGCAGCATCTTCCCACCAACAATGTATCCTGTCCTCACTCTCTGACCCTCATGCAGCATCTCCCCCACCAACAATGTATCCTGTCCTCAATCTCTGACCCTCATGTGGCATCTCCCCACCAACAATGTATCCTGTCCTCACTCTCTGACCCTCATGCGGCATCTCCCCCACCAACAATGTATCCTGTCCTCACTCTCTGACCCTCATGCGACATCTCCCCACCAACAATGTATCCTGTCCTCACTCTCTGACCCTCACGTGGCATCTCCCCCACCAACAATGTATCCTGTCCTCACTCTCTGACCCTCACGTGGCATCTCCCCCACCAACAATGTATCCTGTCCTCACTCTCTGACCCTCACGCGGCATCTCCCCCACCAACAATGTATCCTGTCCTCACTCTCTGACCCTCAGGCAGCATCTCCCAACCAACAATGTATCCTGTCCTCACTCTCTGACCCTCATGCAGAATCTCCCCACCAACAATGTATCCTGTCCTCACTCTCTGACCCTCAGGCAGCATCTCCCCCACCAACAATGTATCCTGTCCTCACTCTCTGACCCTCACGTGGCATCTCCCCCACCAACAATGTATCCTGTCCTCACTCTTTGACCCTCACGTGGCATCTCCCCCACCAACAATGTATCCTGTCCTCACTCTCTGACCCTCATGCTGCATCTCCCGACCAACAATGTATCCTGTCCTCACTCTCTGACCCTCATGTGGCATCTCCCCACCAACAATGTATCCTGTCCTCACTCTCTGACCCTCATGCAGCATCTCCCCACCAACAATGTCTCCTGTCCTCACTCTCTGACCCTTGTGCGGCATCTCCCCACCAACAATGTATCCTGTCCTCGCTCTCTGACCCTCATGCTGCATCTCCCCCTCCAACAATGTCTCCTGTCCTCACTCTCTGACCCTTGTGCGGCATCTCCCCATCAACAATGTATCCTGTCCTCACTCTCTGACCCTCACGTGGCATCTCCCCCACCAACAATGTATCCTGTCCTCACTCTCTGACCCTCACGTGGCATCTCCCCCACCAACAATGTATCCTGTCCTCACTCTCTGACCCTCACGCGGCATCTCCCCCACCAACAATGTATCCTGTCCTCACTCTCTGACCCTCATGCAGAATCTCCCCACCAACAATGTATCCTGTCCTCACTCTCTGACCCTCAGGCAGCATCTCCCCCACCAACAATGTATCCTGTCCTCACTCTCTGACCCTCACGTGGCATCTCCCCCACCAACAATGTATCCTGTCCTCACTCTTTGACCCTCACGTGGCATCTCCCCCACCAACAATGTATCCTGTCCTCACTCTCTGACCCTCATGCTGCATCTCCCGACCAACAATGTATCCTGTCCTCACTCTCTGACCCTCATGTGGCATCTCCCCACCAACAATGTATCCTGTCCTCACTCTCTGACCCTCATGCAGCATCTCCCCACCAACAATGTCTCCTGTCCTCACTCTCTGACCCTTGTGCGGCATCTCCCCACCAACAATGTATCCTGTCCTCGCTCTCTGACCCTCAGGCAGCATCTCCCCACCAACAATGTATCATGTCCTCACTCTCTGACCCTCAGGCAGCATCTCCCAACCAACAATGTATCCTGTCCTCACTCTCTGACCCTCACGTGGCATATCCCACACCAACAATGTCTCCTGTCCTCACTCTCTGACCCTCATGCTGCATCTCCCCACCAATAATGTATCCTGTCCTCACTCTCTGACCCTCATGCGGCATCTCCCCACCAACAATGTATCCTGTCCTCACTCTCTGACCCTCATGCAGCATCTTCCCACCAATAATGTATCCTCTCCTCACTCTCTGACCTTCAGGCAGCATCTCCCCACCAACAATGTATCCTGTCCTCACTCTCTGACCCTCAGGTGGCATCTCCCCCACCAACAATGTATCCTGTCCTCACTCTCTGACCCTCAGGTGGCATCTCCCCACCAACAATGTATCCTGTCCTCGCTCTCTGACCCTCATGCTGCATCTCCCCCTCCAACAATGTATCCTGTCCTCACTCTCTGACCCTCACGTGGCAATAAAAAATAAAAGAACAGAATAGAAAATAATAGATTGGAATAGAATAGAAATACCGCGTGACATAACGATCGCCATTTTATTTTCTAGGGTCTCGGATAAAATATATAGAAAATATTTGGGGGTTTTAAGGAATTTTCGAGCAAAAAAATCCGGATTTAAACTTCTTTCTTGCTGGTGACAGAACTTTGTAGCGAGCATGCGCAGCCAGCGATGTCCTCTGCTGCCCTCTACTGCCCTCTGCTGTCCTCTGCTGCCCTCTGCTGTCCTGTGTGTGTATACTGTCCTCTGCTGTCCTGTGTGTGTATACTGCCCTCTGCTGCCCTCTGCTGTCCTGTGTGTGTATACTGCCCTCTGCTGCCCTCTGCTGCCCTCTGCTGCCCGCTGCTGTCCTGTGTGTGTATATACTGCCCTCTGCTGCCCTCTGCTGTCCTGTGTGTGTATATACTGCCCTCTGCTGCCCTCTGCTGTCCTGTGTGTGTATACTGCCCTCTGCTGCCCTCTGCTGTCCTGTGTGTGTATACTGCCCTCTGCTGCCCTCTGCTGTCCTGTGTGTGTATACTGCCCTCTGCTGCCCTCTGCTGCCCTCTGCTGCCCGCTGCTGTCCTGTGTGTGTATACTGCCCTCTGCTGCCCTGTGTGTGTATACTGTCCTCTGCCGTCCTGTGTGTGTATACTGCCCTCTGCTGTCCTGTGTGTGTATACTGCCCTCTGCTGCCCTCTGCTGTCCTGTGTGTGTATACTGCCCTCTGCTGCCCTCTGCTGCCCTCTGCTGCCCGCTGCTGTCCTGTGTGTGTATACTGCCCTCTGCTGCCCTGTGTGTGTATACTGCCCTCTGCTGCCCTGTGTGTGTATACTGCCCTCTGCTGTCCTGTGTGTGTATACTGCCCTCTGCTGTCCTGTGTGTGTATACTGCCCTCTGCTGTCCTGTGTGTGTATACTGTCCTCTGCTGTCCTGTGTGTGTATACCGCCCTCTGCTGTCCTGTGTGTGTATACTGCCCTCTGCTGTCCTGTGTGTGTATACTGCCCTCTGCTGTCCTGTGTGTGTATACTGCCCTCTGCTGTCCTGTGTGTGTATACTGTCCTCTGCTGCCCTCTGCTGTCCTGTGTGTGTATACTGTCCTCTGCTGTCCTGTGTGTGTATACTGCCCTCTGCTGCCCTGTGTGTGTATACTGCCCTCTGCTGTCCTGTGTGTGTATACTGCCCTCTGCTGCCCTCTGCTGCCCGCTGCTGTCCTGTGTGTGTATACCGCCCTCTGCTGTCCTGTGTGTGTATACTGCCCTCTGCTGTCCTGTGTGTGTATACTGCCCTCTGCTGTCCTGTGTGTGTATACTGCCCTCTGCTGTCCTGTGTGTGTATACTGTCCTCTGCTGCCCTCTGCTGTCCTGTGTGTGTATACTGTCCTCTGCTGTCCTGTGTGTGTATACTGCCCTCTGCTGCCCTGTGTGTGTATACTGCCCTCTGCTGCCCTCTGCTGCCCGCTGCTGTCCTGTGTGTGTATACTGTCCTCTGCTGTCCTGTGTGTGTATACTGTCCTCTGCTGTCCTGTGTGTGTATACTGTCCTCTGCTGCCCTCTGCTGTCCTGTGTGTGTATACTGTCCTCTGCCGTCCTGTGTGTGTATACTGCCCTCTGCTGTCCTGTGTGTGTATACTGCCCTCTGCTGCCCTCTGCTGTCCTGTGTGTGTACTGCCCTCTGCTGTCCTGTGTGTGTATACTGCCCTCTGCTGCCCTCTGCTGTCCTGTGTGTGTATACTGCCCTCTGCTGTCCTGTGTGTGTATACTGCCCTCTGCTGTCCTCTGCTGTCCTGTGTGTGTATACTGCCCTCTGCTGCCCTCTGCTGTCCTGTGTGTGTATACTGCCCTCTGCTGCCCTCTGCTGTCCTGTGTGTATACTGCCCTCTGCTGTCCTGTGTGTGTATACTGCCCTCTGCTGTCCTGTGTGTGTATACTGCCCTCTGCTGTCCTGTGTGTATACTGCCCTCTGCTGTCCTGTGTGTGTATACTGCCCTCTGCTGCCCTGTGTGTGTATACTGCCCTCTGCTGCCCTCTGCTGTCCTGTGTGTGTATACTGCCCTCTGCTGTCCTGTGTGTGTATACTGCCCTCTGCTGTCCTGTGTGTGTATACTGCCCTCTGCTGTCCTGTGTGTGTATACTGCCCTCTGCTGCCCTCTGCTGTCCTGTGTGTGTATACTGCCCTCTGCTGTCCTGTGTGTGTATACTGCCCTCTGCTGTCCTGTGTGTGTATACTGCCCTCTGCTGTCCTGTGTGTGTATACTGTCCTCTGCTGCCCTCTGCTGTCCTGTGTGTGTATACTGCCCTCTGCTGCCCTCTGCTGTCCTGTGTGTATACTGCCCTCTGCTGTCCTGTGTGTGTACTGCCCTCTGCTGTCCTGTGTGTGTATACTGCCCTCTGCTGTCCTGTGTGTGTATACTGCCCTCTGCTGCCCTGTGTGTGTATACTGCCCTCTGCTGTCCTGTGTGTGTATACTGCCCTCTGCTGTCCTGTGTGTGTACTGCCCTCTGCTGTCCTGTGTGTGTATACTGCCCTCTGCTGCCCTGTGTGTGTACTGCCCTCTGCTGTCCTGTGTGTGTATACTGCCCTCTGCTGTCCTCTGCTGTCCTGTGTGTGTATACTGCCCTCTGCTGCCCTGTGTGTGTATACTGCCCTCTGCTGTCCTGTGTGTGTATACTGCCCTCTGCTGTCCTGTGTGTGTACTGCCCTCTGCTGTCCTGTGTGTGTATACTGCCCTCTGCTGCCCTGTGTGTGTATACTGCCCTCTGCTGTCCTGTGTGTGTATACTGCCCTCTGCTGTCCTGTGTGTGTACTGCCCTCTGCTGTCCTGTGTGTGTATACTGCCCTCTGCTGTCCTGTGTGTGTATACTGCCCTCTGCTGTCCTGTGTGTGTATACTGCCCTCTGCTGTCCTGTGTGTGTATACTGCCCTCTGCTGTCCTGTGTGTGTATACTGCCCTCTGCTGCCCTCTGCTGTCCTGTGTGTGTATACTGCCCTCTGCTGTCCTGTGTGTGTATACTGCCCTCTGCTGCCCTGTGTGTGTACTGCCCTCTGCTGTCCTGTGTGTGTATACTGCCCTCTGCTGTCCTGTGTGTGTATACTGTCCTCTGCTGTCCTGTGTGTGTATACTGTCCTCTGCTGTCCTGTGTGTGTATACTGCCCTCTGCTGCCCTGTGTGTGTACTGCCCTCTGCTGTCCTGTGTGTGTATACTGCCCTCTGCCGTCCTGTGTGTGTATACTGTCCTCTGCTGTCCTGTGTGTGTATACTGTCCTCTGCTGCCCTGTGTGTGTACTGCCCTCTGCTGTCCTGTGTGTGTATACTGCCCTCTGCTGTCCTGTGTGTGTATACTGTCCTCTGCTGTCCTGTGTGTGTATACTGTCCTCTGCTGTCCTGTGTGTGTATACTGCCCTCTGCTGCCCTGTGTGTGTACTGCCCTCTGCTGTCCTGTGTGTGTATACTGCCCTCTGCCGTCCTGTGTGTGTATACTGTCCTCTGCTGTCCTGTGTGTGTATACTGTCCTCTGCTGTCCTGTGTGTGTATACTGCCCTCTGCTGCCCTGTGTGTGTACTGCCCTCTGCTGTCCTGTGTGTGTATACTGCCCTCTGCCGTCCTGTGTGTGTATACTGTCCTCTGCTGTCCTGTGTGTGTATACTGCCCTCTGCTGTCCTGTGTGTGTATACTGCCCTCTGCTGTCCTGTGTGTGTATACTGCCCTCTGCTGTCCTGTGTGTGTATACTGCCCTCTGCTGTCCTGTGTGTGTATACTGCCCTCTGCTGTCCTGTGTGTGTATACTGCCCTCTGCTGTCCTGTGTGTGTATACTGCCCTCTGCTGTCCTGTGTGTGTATACTGCCCTCTGCTGTCCTGTGTGTGTACTGCCCTCTGCTGTCCTGTGTGTGTATACTGCCCTCTGCTGCCCTCTGCTGTCCTGTGTGTGTATACTGCCCTCTGCTGTCCTGTGTGTGTATACTGCCCTCTGCTGTCCTGTGTGTGTATACCGCCCTCTGCTGTCCTGTGTGTGTATACTGTCCTCTGCTGTCCTGTGTGTGTATACTGCCCTCTGCTGTCCTGTGTGTGTATACTGCCCTCTGCTGTCCTGTGTGTGTATACTGCCCTCTGCTGTCCTGTGTGTGTATACTGCCCTCTGCTGTCCTGTGTGTGTATACCGCCCTCTGCTGTCCTGTGTGTGTATACTGCCCTCTGCTGTCCTGTGTGTGTATACTGTCCTCTGCTGTCCTGTGCGTGTATACTGTCCTCTGCTGTCCTGTGCGTGTATTCTGCCCTCTGCTGTCCTGTGTGTGTATACTGCCCTCTGCTGTCCTGTGTGTGTATACTGCCCTCTGCTGTCCTGTGTGTGTATACTGCCCTCTGCTGTCCTGTGTGTGTATACTGCCCTCTGCTGTCCTGTGTGTGTATACTGCCCTCTGCTGCCCTGTGTGTATACTGTCCTCTGCTGTCCTGTGCGTGTATACTGTCCTCTGCTGTCCTGTGTGTGTATACTGCCCTCTGCTGTCCTGTGTGTGTATACTGCCCTCTGCTGTCCTGTGTGTGTATACTGCCCTCTGCTGCCCTGTGTGTATACTGTCCTCTGCTGTCCTGTGTGTGTATACTGCCCTCTGCTGTCCTGTGTGTGTATACTGTCCTCTGCTGTCCTGTGTGTGTATACTGTCCTCTGCTGTCCTGTGTGTGTATACTGTCCTCTGCTGTCCTGTGTGTGTATACTGCCCTCTGCTGTCCTGTGTGTGTATACTGCCCTCTGCTGTCCTGTGTGTGTATACTGTCCTCTGCTGTCCTGTGTGTGTATACTGCCCTCTGCTGTCCTGTGTGTGTATACTGTCCTCTGCTGTCCTGTGTGTGTATACTGTCCTCTGCTGTCCTGTGTGTGTATACTGTCCTCTGCTGTCCTGTGTGTGTATACTGCCCTCTGCTGTCCTGTGTGTGTATACTGCCCTCTGCTGTCCTGTGTGTGTATACTGCCCTCTGCTGTCCTCTGCTGCCCTCTGCTGTCCATTTGGGGAAATGATATCATTATTGGAATTTCTTTTGATACAAAACGAAGAACAGATAATAGAAAAGTAATAATTCTCCTCCCCATAGCAGAGAAGATCCGCCCCTCAGAGCCTCAGCCAATAGGAATCCGGATCCCCTCCGTTTTCTGCCAATTCTGTCACCATTAGTGAGTATTTTATAACCTGGAGCCCCGTCATCAATAGGCTCTTCATTGCTGGTTGGTGTACAAGAGACACTAAGTCTGACCTCCGGCTCCTCCCCTTCAGTCTTCCACAGGTCTACCGGCTCCTCCCCTTCAGTCTTCCACAGGTCTACCGGCTCCTCCCCTTCAGTCTTACACAGGTCTACCGGCTCCTCCCCTTCAGTATTGCACAGGTGTACCGGCTCCTCCCCTTCAGCCTTGCACAGGTGTACCGGCTCCTCCCCTTCAGCCTTGCACAGGTGTACCGGCTCCTCCCCTTTCAGTCTTGCACAGGTGTACCGGCTCCTCCCCTTCAGCCTTGCACAGGTGTACCGGCTCCTCCCCTTTCAGTCTTGCACAGGTGTACCGGCTCCTCCCCTTCAGTCTTGCACAGGTGTACCGGCTCCTCCCCTCCAGTCTTGCACAGGTGTGCTGGCTCCTCCCCTCCAGTCTTGCACAGGCGTACCGGCTCCTCCCCTTCAGTCTTCCACAGGTCTACCGGCTCCTCCCCTTCAGTCTTGCACAGGTCTACCGGCTCCTCCCCTTCAGTCTTGCACAGGTGTACCGGATCCTCCCCTTCAGTCTTGCACAGGTGTACCGGCTCCTCCCCTCCAGTCTTGCACAGGTGTACCGGCTCCTCCCCTTCAGTCTTGCACAGGCGTACCGGCTCCTCCCCTTCAGTCTTCCACAGGTCTACCGGCTCCTCCCCTTCAGTCTTGCACAGGTGTACCGGCTCCTCCCCTTCAGTCTTGCACAGGTGTACCGGCTCCTCCCAGCAGTACTAAGGCTGGGGATGGGACTTTATCAGGAAGCTATGTACAGCCCCCTGCCGGCTCCTCCCACCAGCCATGGTCTGCCTAGAGAAGCACAGAGACCCAGTGATGATGTCACAACGAGGGGTAAGAAGATATGACATGAAAAATGGGAAGAAATAACAGTAATATGTTGATATGGGGGAGGGGCAGGGGGGGGGTTTGATGGGTAACATATTTTGGGTTTAAAAAAAATAAAATTTAAAGTAAAGGGATATAATAAAAAATAAAGAAGTAGAATATAAAATAAAATAAAAGAATAGAACAGAAAATAATAGAATAGAGCAAAACAGAACAGAATACTAAATAGAAGAATGGAAACGTTTGAAAATAAAGTAAAGGGATAGAATAAAAAATAAAGAAGTGGAGTTCCGTCGGAGATCCGGTGACGTCACGGAAACCGGCGGGGTCCATCTGAGGGGCTCCTTTGCTGTGCCTTCATCTCTGCATGCCGACGGGCTGATGTTAACCATCGGGAATTATGGGGCGAATTGAGAAGCAGGGGGGGGGGTGGGCCCGAATTGGGGGGGGGGGGGGGTTGCCCTGGGGACCTCTGGGCCCCTTACAAAAAAAAAAAGAAATAAAAAAATATATGTATTAAAAAATATATATATAAAAAAAAAGAAAAAAAAAATATATGTATTAAAAAATATATATAAAAAAAAAGAAATAAAAAAAAATTATAAAAAAAAATTAAAACATTTAAAAATTTTTAAAAAAATATTGTATATATATAAAAAAAAAAGGGTGTTGCCATCCGGGGCCCTGGGGACCTCCGGGCCCTTAAGGGCTCTTTCACACGTCCGTTCAGTTTTTCAGACCAATTTTTTTTTTCATCAGTTGATCCGTTTTTCCATCAGTTTTTCGTCAGTTTTTTTTTTTTTTGGGGCTTTTTATATAGAAAAACGGATGTTAGCGGAACGGATGATAAACGGATCATCCGTTAACGGACGTCCAAAAAACGGACGAAGGGAACGGACGTGTGAAAGAGCCCTAAATAAAAACAATTTTTTATTTTTATTCTTTTATATAAAAAAATTAAAAAGGGGTGTTGCCATGCGGGGCCCTGGGGACCTCCGGGCCCCTTACAAAAAAAGAGGGGGGTTGCCATCCGGGCCCTTGGGGACCTCGGGGCCCCTTACAGGTGTACTGCCTGTACCCCCCCTGATGGCGGCCCTGATGTTAACCCCTCCTCATCTGGATTCAGCAGTGGTATCGTTGTACACATTTTTATACCAGTATCACACTTGGCTACATGTTTTTATGACGCTTTTGGTACCGTTTGGTATTACTCGCACCATTTTTACAGTTTATGTAGCTACATCGATTTTATCTCCAGCGCAATATTTATTTGGTTACCTACTTGAAGACTATAAAAGTTTTAATGCTCTTCCCATCGAGCGCGGCCTTTGTGTGTTTTTTGTATCCTGCTCTCCATTTTTCCAGTGGTCGGGAATCGGCCTGCAAGGAGATCAGATAGAAGTAGTTGGACCTGTCTGTGCCTTATAATTAATCGAAATTTGTAGATTAAAAAAACAATCGAACTCTGATAACGGCTCTGATAGGCTTTCCGAGTACAGCCCTCGGGTCCCCGGAAGCTTATTCAGGGAACGTACAGGGGGGTGCGTTCCTTGGATAAGACTGACGGCCGTCTCAGCCAATCAGGTTGGCCGGTTCTGGCTACCGGTAACCTGATTGGCTTGAGCGTCATCGAGGGAGGGAGAAGACATCGAGGGTCGAGGACGTGGATGGCTGACTCCAGTAAAGGTAAGTGCCGGGGAGGGCATTTTACAGGGCACAGCGACATCAATGGGCACAGTGGGGACAATTGGCACAGCGGCATGAATGGGCACAGTGGCGGCAATTAAAGGGCACAGTGGTGACAATTGATGGCACAGTGGTGACAATTGGCACAGCGGCATGAATGGGCACAGTGGCGGCAATTAAAGGGCACAGTGGTGACAATTGATGGCACAGTGGTGACAATTGGCACAGCGGCATGAATGGGCACAGTGGCGGCAATTAAAGGGCACAGTGGTGACAATGGGCACAGTGGGGACAATTGGCACAGCGGCATGAATGGGCACAGTGGCGACAATTAAAGGGCACAGTGGTGACAATGGGCACAGTGGGGACAATTGGCACAGCGGCATGAATGGGCACAGTGGCGACAATTAAAGGGCACAGTGGTGACAATGGGCACAGTGGGGACAATTGGCACAGCGGCATGAATGGGCACAGTGGCCACAATTAAAGGGCACAGTGGTGACAATGGGCACAGCGGCATGAATGGGCACAGTGGCGACAATTAAAGGGCACAGTGGCGACAATTGATGGCACAGTGGCTGCGTTTGAAGGGCACAGTGAGGCTGCAAGTTTTTTTTTCGTTTGCGCCCCCCCCCCAAATATTTTGAGCACCAGCCGCCACCGGATGTGAGGGGAGGTCTTATTGACCCCGCCTCTCTCCATAAAGAGGACCTGTCACACACCATTCCTATTACAGGGGATGTTTACATTCCTTGTAATAGGAATAAAAGTGATCAATTTTTTTTTTCAAAAAAGTGTAAAAATAAGAAACAATTAGGTAAAAAAAAAAAAAAAAATAAGAACATTTTAAAACGCCCCTGTCCCCAGTAGCTCACGCTCAGAAGTGAACACGCACGTAAGTCCCGCCCACATGTGTAAATGCCGTTCAAACCACTCTCGTAGAAGTTTGGGAAGGAGGGCCCGCTGGTCTGCTATGAGAGAAAATAGTAAAAAGGAGAAGTATAGGAAGCGCAGGAGGAAAACTGAAAATGGAGGAGAAGACGACTCCCCCGATCCCAGTGGGAGGAAACCCACATAAATAAAGGCGGAGCATGCACCCTCCATGCAGACAGTGTTCCCGGGGAGAACTGAATCCAGGACTCCAATCCTCTTCCATTATCTCTTTTCTATAACAAGTGTTTCTTGTTGGATGTCAGTTGGGTTGCAGTTCCTGATTTCAGCCTGTAGATGGTGCTGTGTGACCACGAAGATCTCTCTATCAGGACACATTGCGAAACGCATTGGACACAATCATCTGATAACATTTCATCTTCTCATGTTAACCACAAGGTGGCGACTCGGTATCTGTGTTTTGCAAATTCAGAATTCCGCAATGCAAGGAAAGAAAAGATTGCTAGTTCTGCGGATGAGTTATTTGTCTCTTTTCTCTCATCATCGGGGCAGACAGAAGTTTCGGAGTCCCTTAATCAGCTTTAAACCTGAGCCCCCCCCCCACCCCCAGGCCTGACCACCAATATTCCCCTGTCCCACTGGCCGTCCCAATGAATCCGCCCCCTGGCCATCCCACAAAGGCCCATCCCATGTCCGCCTCCTCCTCCAGTCCCATCTCCTCCCACCACATGAGGGGGTGGGATGGGAGAGGGAAGTGGGACAGGTAAAGGGAAACCAGACAGGATGGGGAAATGGAACAGGAGGGGGGCAGTGGGACAGGTAGGGGGCAGCCAGACAGGAGGGGGAAGTGGGACAGGAGGGAAAAGTGGGACAGGAGGGAGCAGCCAGCCAGGAGGGGGAAGTGGGACAGGTGGGGGGCAGCTAGACAGGTAGAGGCAACTGGACAGGAGGGGGCAGCAAGACAGGAGGGGGAAGTGGGACAGGAGGGGGAAGTGGGACAGGTGGGGGGCTGCTAGTCAGGTAGGGGCAGTGGGACAGGAGGGGGGAGAGGGGCAGCCAGACAGGTAGGGGCACCAGGAGAGGAGGGGGAAGCAGGACAGGAAGGGGCAGTGGGACAGGAGGGGGCAGCAGGACAGGAGGGGGCAGTGGGACAGGAGGGGGAAGTGGGGCAGGAGAGGGGCAGCCGGAGAGGAGGCGGCAGCAGGACAGGAGGGGGCAGTGGGACAGGAGGGGGCAGTGGGACAGGTGGGGGACAGCTAGACAGGTAGGGGCAGCTGGACAGGAGGGGGCAGCGGGACAGGAGGGGGAAGTGGGACAGGAGGGGGAAGTGTGGCAGGAGAGGGCAGTGGGACAGGAGGGGGAAGTGGGGCAGGAGAGGGGCAGCCATACAGGTAGGGGCAGCCGGAGAGGAGGGGGCAGCAGGACAGGAGGGGGCAGTGGGACAGGAGGGGGCAGTGGGACAGGAGGGGGAAGTGGGGCAGGAGAGGGGCAGCTAGACAGGTAGGGGCAGCCAGACAGGAGGGGGCAGTGGGACAGGAGGGGGAAGTGGGGCAGGAGAGGGGCAGCTAGACAGGTAGGGGCTGCCGGAGAGGAGGGGGCAGCAGGAAGTGGCACAGGAGAGGCATATAGGACAGTAGGGGGATATGGGACAGAAGCGGGTCAATATGACAGGAGGTGGGCAGAGGGACAGGAGGGGGAGTGTCACAGGAGAAAAGCAGCGGGACAGGAGAGGGGCAGCAGGACATCAAGGTCTTGATAAAAATGCAATATTGATTTATATGCTGATATCTAATATGTGTTTTGTTTTCTGTATTGATTGTTGTTTTTAAATGTTTGTTAAATAAATCATTATACTTTTTACTTGAGGTGCGCTCCTTAAAATTCCCAAGGGAATTTCAGAAGGGAGGAGGCTTCCAAACAGCCCACTGGCCTCCTCCCTTCTGTCCAAGCAATAAAACACTCTGGTTCCCCATCCAGCCATCAGTCAGTTCCAATCCTCACCCAATCCCCATCTAATCCCCAATCAATCCCCACCCAATCCTCAGCCAATCATCACCCAATCCCCACCCAATCTCCACCCAATCCCCACCCAATACCCATCCAATCCCCACCCAATCCCCATCCAATCCCCAATCAATCCCCACCCAATCTCCACCCAATACCCATCCAATCCCCACCCAATACCCATCCAATCCCCACCCAATCCCCACCCAATCCTCAGCCAATCATCACCCAATCCAGGCCTGGAATGAAGCCATTTCTAGTTCCAGGATCGGACGGCTATGGTGTACGTCTAAAGCCCCGTACGCACGGTCGGACTTTTTGCCAACAAACTTCAAAATCTGCAAGTTTTCACATTTGTCCGACCGTGTGTACGGTCCATCGGACCAACTTTTTCGGGTTTCATCGGACAAAAAGTTCGGTCTGCAAACAGACAAACTTTATGTCAAACAAAAGTCCGATGGCGCCCAGTCCGACCGTGTGTGCAGCAAGCCATCGGACTTTTGTACAAAGTACAAACGCGCATGCTCAGAAGCAAAGACCAGCCGGAAGCGCTCTGTCTGGTAGAACTAGCGTTCGTATTTGAAAGAGCACATTCGTGACGCGGCGAGCTCTGAAATCAAGAAAAGCAGCGCACATTCCCTCCTTCTTTATAATGTGATAATAATAAGAGCTGCTCTGCTGGTGATTCTGACGGAGAAAAACAAACGTCTTTACTTTGGATTCGTGTATTTTGGTTTTTAACAAATTTCTATTTATTTTTTTGTGGGTCAAGTTCTCACAACGCCATCGCGCAACATGTCTGCTCGACGAACGGACGCTCAGAAACGAACAAAATCGCACGAAACTGAAAATCGCGAATGCACGCAGACGAAACCTCTACTAACATCCCGATTAGGAGGAGGAGCCCAAAGGGTGACGCCAGAGAATTGAACTTCCCCTTTTTTTCCCGAGTGTCACCAGCGCCCCCCCCCACACCTCTGGCCAAATGCGGTACTGCACACCAAATTAGCACAAGTTCTGCTCGTTTTGTGAGACAGAGGCCCAGATTCAAGGAAGCTATTGCGCCTGCGTAACCATAGTTCAGAGAACTCGTTACGCCGACTGCAGCCTAAAATCTGTGTGGCATAAGGCTCTTATGCCACGCAGATTTTAGGCTGCATTATTGCGTTGACCGCTAGGGGGCGCTCCCATTGTGGTCAGCGTATAGTATGCAAATTGCATACTTACGCCGATTCACAATGTTGCGCGCCCCCTGCGTACGCAAGTTACGTCGGTTGCGTACGGCATCTTTAGCGTAAGGCTGCCCATGCTAAAAGCAGGGGCAGCCAATGCTAAAGGATACCCGGCGTTCCCGCGTCACGACGTTCGAATTTTACGTTGCTTGCGTAAGTGAATCGTGAATGGCGCTGGACGCCATTCACGTTCACTTTGAAGCAAATGACGTCCTTGCGACGTCATTTGCCGCAATGCACGTCGGGAAAGTTTCCCCGACGGAGCATGCGCTGTATGCTCGGCGCGGGAGCGCGCCTAATTTAAATGATTCCCGCCCCCGGCGGGATCATTTACATTACGCGCGCTTACGCCGGGCAATTTGGACGGCGCGCCCTCGCAATTTACGGAGCTACTGCTCCGTGAATCGAGGGCAGCGCAAAATATTTGCGTGAGCGCAGGGCAAAATCGTTGCCCTGTGCCTCCGCAAATAAAGCGCAAGTCCTACCTGAATCCGGGCCAGAGTCAGGATAAAAAAAGAAAAGAAAAGTTACTCGTCTTTCAAAATGCTCATTAACCGCGTTCCTCGTAAACCGAGGTCTCACTGCACTTCGTTTACAGTCCCACTTTTTTTGCTTTTAGTCCATATAATAGGGATGGACGCGGAGGACTACGTCATTGCCTCATATAAAGTCCCATAAACTCCCCTCCCCCCCGGTCGTCTGTTATTACCTTGTTTACACCCTGGTGGGGGGTCAATGTTTAAAGATTTTATCAGCGGATTTATCCCGACAGAAACCTCAACGTTCCTCCGCCATCGATATCAGCGATCGGGAAGGGATAAGGGATTGATAAGGAGGTCAGGTGACGGGATCATCTCTTGCAACATTGTTCAGCAATATCTCTCATGTGATCTGATGATGACTAAGCGGATCTTCCAGTAAATCAATGATATTCCAAACATTCCGGGCCATATTCTCAGAGAAGTTACGATGGAGTATCTCAGGATACTCCATCGTATCTCCCTTTTTTGGCCCGTGTATCTATGCTCCTGATTCTTAGAATCATTTTCGCATAGATACACTTAAGATCCGCCATCTGTAAGTCACTTACACTGGCGGATCTTAAATGTAATGCCGCCGGCCGCCGCTAGATGGCATTTACGTGAAGGAGTCATTTGCGTATGCAAATGATCCTTCTACGCCGATTCCCGAACGAGTTTGCGTCGCGTAACCGTCGCTAACGTCGTTTGCGTAAGCGGAAACTTACTCCTGCTATATGAGGGGTAAGTTTCCGCCAGTCCCACGTACGCCATGTTACGGATGGCGTCGGGTCCGCGTCGTGTTTTTTCGTCGGGTACGTCGTTTCCGTAAGTCGTTCTTGAATACGACTTTACGTCAATGACGCACACGTCGGCGCCATTGACGTTTTCCGCCGAGAACTGGAGCATGCGCACTGGGCTTTTTGAAGCCCGGCGCATGCGCAGTTCATTAGAATCGGGGCCGCGCTTAATTTGAATAGAAGACGCCCCCTTGGAGATCCGCCAGGCTACGCCGGGGCATTTACACTCCGCCGTCCCAACTTACGGAGCAAGTGTTTGGGGAATACAACACCTGCTCCAGTAAGTTGGGACAGCGGAGTGTAAGTGCCTTAAGCGCAGCCCGCGGATTTTTAGAGAGAATATGGGCCTCCATTTCATTGCTTGAACCCGGGGGGGGGGGGGGGGGGGGGGGGGGGGGGGGGGAACCGCTGCTCCACACTGTGAACACACCAGAAGGGATGGAGCCAGACAGCGGGAATGTTGAGGAAAACCTCCCGCTAGAGGCCACAGGACAATATCACTTCTCCCGGAGATCATCTTAGAAATAGAACTCTGATACAATCTCATAAAAGCGACAACCAAACTTCTCTCTATGGCTCTTCCATGTCTCGGCTAAACAGGTCTGTACCTGGAACACACAGTTCTTCTTTTATGATCTCTTTCCCTTCACCAATCAATCTAGAAGCAGCGGCGGTCCGTCCATAGAGGGCGCTGGAGCGCCGCCCCCTCTGGCTCTCGCCCGCCACTGAGTCTAATAACATACATTCATTGCATTGCACGAATCTGTTATTATCGCCGCTGCCGCTGTTCTATTCAGATGGTCGGCGCTCATGTCCGGACATCTGAATAACGGCAGCTGGTTGGCTGATCCGAGTACAGCCCTCGGGTCCCGGAAGCTTATACAAGGAACGCACTAGGGAATGCGCTCCTTGGATACGACTGACAGGCGTCTCAGCCAATCAGGTTGGCCGATTCTGGCTACCGGTAACCTGATTGGCTGAGACGCCTGTCAGTCATCGAGGGCGGAAGAAGACATCGAGGGACGTGGATGGCTGACTCCAGTAAAGGTAAGAGCCGGGCGGGGGGGGAGGGGCACTTTACAGGGCGCAGCGGTGACATCAATGGGCACTGTGGCGACAATAGGCACAGTGGGGACAATGGGCACAGTGGTGACAATTAAAGGGCACAGTGGTGACAATTGATGGCACAGTGGCTGTGTTTGATGGCATGGCACAGTGGTGACAATTGATGGCACAGTGGCTGTGTTTGATGGCATGGCCCTGTGGCTGCAGTGCAAGTGCAATTAAAGGGCAAAGTGACATGCACAGTGGCAACAATGGGCACAGTGGCGACAATTAAAGGGCATAGTGGTGACAATTGGCACAGTGGCAACAATTGACACAGTGGCGACAATTGATGGCACAGTGGCTGCGTTTGATGGCATGGCACAGTGGTGCGAATTGATGGCACAGTGGCCGCTTTAGATGGCATGGCACAGTGGTGACAATTGATAGCACAGTGGCTGCGTTTGATGGCATGGCACAGTGGCTGCGTTTAATAGCATGGCACAGTGGTGCGAATTGATGGCAAAGTGGCTGCGTTTGATGGCATGGCACAGTGGTGACAATTGATGGCACAGTGGCTGCGTTTGATGACATGGCACAGTGGTGCGAATTGATGGCCCAGTAGCTGCGTTTGATGGCATGGCACAGTGGTGATAATTGATGGCACAGTGGCTGCATTTGATGGCATGGAACAGTGGTGACAATTGATGGCACAGTGGCTGCGTTTGATGGCATGGCACAGTGGTGACAATTGATGGCACAGTGGCTGCGTTTGATGGCATGGCACAGTGGTGCGAATTGATGGCACAGTGGCTGCATTTGATGGGCACAGTGAGGCTGCAATTTTTTTTTTCCGTTTGCGCCCCCCCAAAAATGTTGAGCACCAGCCGCCACTGTCTAGAAGATACAATGGAGAACATTTTGCTGGGGATCTGAGAGCAGGGGTGAACTGACAACCCATGGGGCCCCCGGCCGGGCAATAGAAGATTATGGGGCCCCTGAGAGTCATTATCACCACATCCCTTGTATATACATAGTCAATCAAGATGCAAGAAGTTGGAATTTTTGGGGTGCGAAAACACAACAACAATATTTATAAAAGATATCAAAATGTTATTTAAGAAACATTAAAATCATATCCAATCTAACCATACAATACATAAACAGATGATTGAGTCTCTACATGTTTCGCCACACCGATGGCTTTTTCAGGGGAACTTATTATCAGGCACTGTACATATGGTCACCGTATGTTCAATCAATTTATAAAAAATCATCATTTGGTGAAACCATAGAGAGAGGTAGATAATTGCCCCCTAATTGCTTTGGCACAGATCAAGGAGAGGAGGAGAGAGGAAAGCGCTCTGACACTTTGGCGCCCGCCCAGGATTGGCCCTGCGCACGGCGCCACTGTTGTCCATGGTGCCCTGTGCGGCCACACTGCTCGCACACCCCAAAGGCCGGCCCTGGCAGCAGAGAGGGCAACTCCATACGCCATGGGGGGCTACTCCCTATTAGTGGCCATGGGGGGGGGGGGCAACTCTATAGTAATGGCCATTGGAGGTGGGTGGCAACTCACATTTCCATTAATATGGTGTCGCTGCCCTCCTCCAATGACCATTAATTAAATATGGACTTGTCCCCCCCATGACAATTAATATGGAATTGCCCTCCCAATGGGCATTAATATGGAGTTGCTGCCCTCCTCCAATGGCCATTACTATGGAGTTGCCCCCCCCCCCCCCATGGCCACTGATAGTAAGTATCACCCCTAATGTGAGAAAGAAAAAGTGCAGCGCTAAATATTGAGTGAAGGAATTCAAACAATACGGTAGGTAGTACAATTCGGTGAAACAATTCAATTAGAATTGGACCCAGAAGACACTCACCAGATGATATGGTGAAAAAAAAAAATATATATATATAACTGAAACAATGTAATAGTGTGGAAAGCCACTAGGAGGTGGTGTTCCTGTAGGAAATGTGTGCAACACACTAGAGTGGGTGATGTGACACCTGTAGGTGATAACAAATGGGGTGAACCAATCACAAAGTCCAAGCAAAAAATGTATATATATAGCATTCCGATATCGGACCGATATGTACAGTCTTTGAGAGATGGAATTGGTCGGAAATTCTTATGAAGGAAAAACAAAACGGCCCACTCAAAAAGAACTGATGTAAGATTGTCCTCTCTGGTATGCCGATCAGACGATCAGTGTGGATGGTGAAAACCTCAGCAAACGATTCACAGTGATATCCAAAAAGATAAATAAATGGATACTCTTACCAGAATATGTGGACATACACGTCAGCGACGGTATGTCGATCAGGCATGCACGAACTCCTAGGAAAAGGTGGTGTTGATGGGAAACGTTCCAATATGTCAAACTTTAATCCCCGGGAGTCGGTAGAATCCGAGCGGCAGAAAAACAAATCTTGCAGGAGAAGTTCACAAGCATAAATATGCAGTGAGCGAAGCCGTCACGGAATCATGTAAAGAAAAAAGTGACTCACATGGTGCGGTAAATCCTTAAAAAAGCCTTTTATTTAGGCATGGAAGGCAAGCAAATAAAACAGAAAACTGGATACAAAACATATAAAAAATGTTGGTAGATAAAAAATAGTACAAGCCGGATCAAGGGCAAGTACAAGTGATCACGTATTTAAAGATGGCGTCTTGAGCAGGTAGCGTATGGGCTATGTACCCGACATGTTTCGAGCAAAAGAGCTCTTCAACTGGGGCATATGCTACCTGCTCAAGACGCCATCTTTAAATACGTGATCACTTGTACTTGCCCTTGATCCGGCTTGTACTATTTTTTATCTACCAACATTTTTTATATGTTTTGTATCCAGTTTTCTGTTTTATTTGCTTGCCTTCCATGCCTAAATAAAAGGCTTTTTTAAGGATTTACCGCACCATGTGAGTCACTTTTTTCTTTACATGATTCCGTGACGGCTTCGCTCACTGCATATTTATGCTTGTGAACTTCTCCTGCAAGATTTGTTTTTCTGCCGCTCGGATTCTACCGACTCCCGGGGATTAAAGTTTGACATATTGGAACGTTTCCCATCAACACCACCTTTTCCTAGGAGTTCGTGCATGCCTGATCGACATACCGTCGCTGACGTGTATGTCCACATATTCTGGTAAGAGTATCCATTTATTTATCTTTTTGGATATCACTGTGAATCGTTGCTGAGGTTTTCACCATCCACACTGATCGTCTGATCGGCATACCAGAGAGGACAATCTTACATCAGTTCTTTTTGAGTGGGCCGTTTTGTTTTTCCTTCATAAGAATTTCCGACCAATTCCATCTCTCAAAGACTGTACATATCGGTCCGATATCGGAATGCTATATATATACATTTTTTGCTTGGACTTTGTGATTGGTTCACCCCATTTGTTATCACCTACAGGTGTCACATCACCCACTCTAGTGTGTTGCACACATTTCCTACAGGAACACCACCTCCTAGTGGCTTTCCACACTATTACATTGTTTCAGTTATATATATATATATTTTTTTTTCACCATATCATCTGGTGAGTGTCTTCTGGGTCCAATTCTAATTGAATTGTTTCACCGAATTGTACTACCTACCGTATTGTTTGAATTCCTTCACTCAATATTTAGCGCTGCACTTTTTCTTTCTCACCTTCTGTACACAACATTGTTTTTTGTTGGTGCTGGCCGCTACAGGTTTCACATTATTTATGTTTAGCGCAATTTTTCCACCAATTTTAATTATCACCCCTAATGGCCTATGGAGTTGCCCTCTTTGCTGCTATACCATCCTCCACTCCTCTTGGAAGGTTTCCACAAGATATTGGGGGGGTGCCGGGATTTCCCACAAGGCCACCAAGGCCAGGCCTCGGGGTGGCAGGGCACAGAGGGGCGGCAGCGGCATGGAGTCCCCCGACAGCCGGAACATACAATTAAGAGCGGTAAGCTGCTTTCTAGCAGGACTAAATGTAGTGTGTGGGGAATCCGCTCGCTCGTTAACAAGTGATGGTGGCGATGTCGCTGAAATCACTTGTAAAATGTGTGCTGCTGTCCGTCCTCCCCCCCCCCCCACATACCTCTCTCTCCGTTCTCCCCCTAGCCGCCGAGTCTGTCTCCCGTCCCTCCCCCTGATGTACACAGTGAGAGGGGAGAGGTGTGCTCTTCCCATCTCAGCTGTGACAGGAGTTCTAGCACAGTGCTAGGACTCCTGTTTTGGAGGTGACATGGTCAATAAAGAGAACCCGTCACCTCCAATTGCTATCACACAGGGAATTGTTTTCTCCTGTGTGATAGCAATAAAGTTAGGTGAAAAAAAATAAGAAATGATTAAATTAATAGAATTAAAAAGTAATTAAAAAGTAAAGAATAAGAAAAATAATAATAAAAAAAAGAAAAGTATACAAAAAAAAGAAAACGACAAGCTACAAATAAATAAATAAAAAAAAAAAGTAATAAAAAAGTAAAAAAAATAAAACAAAATATTTGAACTAACCGTCCGCCCCTGCCATCCGGTTACCATTCTCAGTTGATTTGGGGGCGGGGGGTGGTTTGGTTGGCAGGGAGGGGGTGCATTGCGGAACCTGGCCTTGGGGCGGCAGGGAGAGAAAATCCGGCCCTGGGGGTGCCTGTGGGAATTGGTGGCCATTTATGAGGTCAGGTACTGATGTTGGATGACAGTCATCATTCAAATTCCAATTCATCCCAAAGGTGTTCAGTGAGGATGAGGTCGGGGCAGTGCTGGGAGAAGGTCATCCAGCGCCCGGGGCAAAGATGGCAAAGTGCTGCAGCACCACGTGGTTTGGTGTGTGTGTGAAAATGTGTGTGGGTAGCGGATGTGTGGGGGTGCCTTTAACTTTCAATGGCAGCACTGCTGTGCATCTACTGAAGGACAGTGTGCTTCTGTGTTTGTCAGGAAAACCGCAATTTTGTGCATGATCCTGACCAGGGCCGCCATCAGGAATTATGGGGCCCCTTACACAGCGTCAGGCATGGGCCCTCCTGGAGCAGAGAACCGGGGGGGGGGGGGGGGTGCCGCCTGAAATTGAGAAGCGGGGGGGCTGTCGCGAATTGAGAAGTGGGGGGGCCCTTTACAAAAAAAAGAAGGAATAAAGAAAAATATATATAAAAAAAGGGGGGTAGCCATCAATGGTAGCTGGGACCTCTGGGCCCTTTAATAAAAAGAAAAAAAGGAAAAAAAAAAATGATATATTTTTTTTAAAAAGGGGGGTTGCCATCTGGGGCCCTGGGGACCTCTGGGCCCTTTAATAAAAAATAAAAAAAAGAAACCTCTGGGCCCTTTGATAAAAAATAAATAAAAAAATATATATAAAATAAATAAATAAAAAAATATATAAAAAATATATTTTTTTTTGCAAAAAAAAGGGGGGGTTGTCACCTGGGGATCTCCGGACCCCCCCGAAAAAAATTGGCCCTTTAATAAAAATAAAATAAAAATATATTAAAAAAATATATTTTTTTTATAAAAAATAAATAAAAAAAGGGGGGGGGGGTTGCCATCCGGACCCCTAAAAAAAAAAAAAAATTGAAAATAAAATAAAAATATATTAAAAAATATATACCGTATTTATTGGAGTATAGCGCGCTCCCGCATATAGCGCGCACCCCTAAAGTTGCCCCGACATTCCTGTGAAAAAAAGATTTTTGTACTTACAGTTTGGTGTCTTGCACGGCGTCCATCGGCGGCCTCGTCGGGTCCGGCGTCCGTCTGTGGCTTCGGGTGTCCTCTTTGTTGGGTCCGGCGTCCTTCTGCGGCGTCCTCCTCGCTCGTTTCCCGCATTCCCGCGCCGAGTTTGAATACTGCGCCGGCATATACCGAGCGCAGTACAATCGCGTATAGTCGGCAATGCTCGCGCTGACGTCCTGGATGTACAGGACGTGAGCGCGAGTGTAGCCGAGACTGCCCGACTATACACGAGTGTACTGCGCTCAGTATATGTCGGCGCAGTATTCAAACTCAGCGCGGGAAAGCGGGTATCGGCGTATATCGCGCACCCACGATTTTGCCCTGATTTTCAGGGCAAAATAGTGCGCGGTATACGCCGATAAATACGGTATATATTTTTTTATAAAAAATTAATTAAAAAAGGGGGGTTGCCATCTGGGGCCCTGTGGGCCTCCTGGGCCCCTTACAGGTGTACTGCCTGTGCCCCCCTGATGGCGGCCCTGATCCTGACATGCAAGCGCGTGAACCTAGCGCAGCCTGGAGCGGGCATTTAATCAATAGAGGGCACTGTTAGACAGAACACCGGACCAGTGAAAGTAACAGGGAAGAAGGAAGGTGAGGGCGGGAGTGCGGCGGCTTGCTGGAGGAGAGAGTGATTATTAGCAGAAGTAATCAGCAGAGATAAGGCCGAGATCGATGAGCGGAGGAGTCCGGTAATTAGTAGATATGCGGTGAATACACAATCACTCCTGTCAGTGGGGCAGGAGCAGCGACCGAAGCTTCCAGTGCGACCCCTCCCCTCAGATTAAGACGCCGCCCATGGCAGTTGTCCCCCCTTCTGCCCAATCGTTTGTACTGGCCCTAGGTCAGGGGCTCTGTCCAGGACCAGGGCTGCTGATAAGCCAGTACAACTGGTCCTGTTGTACCGAGCCCGGCCAGCAGGGGGGCCCGGGTAATCTAGGATAAAAGAATGCAGAAATATAATAATAATACAAATAAATTCACCAACAAGCAATCACAACACCCAGCCACCCCGCGCCCACTCCGCTCCGACTTATCAGCGTTATTTTAAAACGTACTGGTTCCCTCTCTGTGTTTTGTGTGTGGGTGGGACTATTTCTTGTATTTCGAGGCAGGGTCTGGGGAGTGGCCAGGGGGTGTGGCCAGGGGTGGTGCTGAAGAAGGGGCCAGGCGTGGGGCTGAAGGGGGCCCCCGTGATCTCTATTAGCGCCTCTGTGCAGGACAGCGAAGTTCCTTCACACCAAACTGGTCACACCATGTCTTTATGGAGTTGGCTCCACTTTGCATCGACAACATCCTCCACTCTTCTGGGAAGACTTTCCACAGGATTCTGGAGGGTGTCTATGAGAATTAGAGCTCATTTGTGAGGTCAGGTACTGATGTTGGATGAGAAGACCTGGCTTGCTCTGTGCAGGATACTCAGGTTCCTTCACACCAAACTGGTCACACCGTGTCTTTATGGAGGTGGCTTTGTACACGGGGGGGGGGGGGGGGGGGGGGGGGGGCACAGTCATGGTGGAACAGAAAAGGGTCTTCACCAAACTGTTACCACAAGGCTGGAAGAGCCCAATTGTCTATAAAAAAGAGTCTCCAAGGCCTAGGCCAACCAAGGAAACCATTGTAGGACTCGTTCACATATCTCTGAAGGTTCTCAGGACACTTGAGTACCATGGCCCTGATTCAGGTAGAATTGCGCATTATTTACGGAGGCGCAGGGCAACGTTTTTGCCCTGCGCCCCCGCAAATTTGCTCCGCTGCCTTTGATTCACGGAGCAGAAGAGAGCGCGATTTAAATGATCCCGTAGGGGGCGGGAATCATTTAAATTAGGCGCGTTCCCGCGCCGATCGTAGAGAGCGCATGCTCAGTCGGGAAACTTTCCCGACGTGCATTGCGGCAAATGACGTCGCAAGGACGTAATTTGCTTCAAAGTGAACGTGAATGGCGTCCAGCGCCATTCACGATTCACTTACGCAAACTACGTAAAATTCAAATTTCGCGACGCGGGAACGACGGGTATACGTAACATGGGCTGCCCCTGCTAATAGCAGGGGCAGCCTTGCGCGAAAACCGCCGTACGTAAACGACGTAAATTGCGTACGCAGGGCTCGCGCAACGTTGTGAATCGGTGTTAGTATGCAATTTGCATACTATACGCTGAGCACAACGGGAACGCCACCTAGCGGCCAATGCAAGAATGCAGCCTAAGATATGCGGGCATAAGAGCCTTATGCCGCGCAGATCTTAGGCTGCAGTCGGCGTAACGAGGTTCCTGAATCAGGAGCATTCGTTACGCCGGGGCAAGTCAGCAATTGCGCTGTGTAACCTATGGTTACGCAGGCGCAATTGCTTCTTGAATCTACCCCCATGTCTTTATGGAGTTGGCTCCACTTTGGGAATACTTTCCACAGGATTCTGGAGGGTGTCTATGAGAATTAGAGCTCATTTGTGAGGTCAGGTACTGATGTTGGATGTGAAAACCTGGCGTGCTCTGTAGAGGACACGCAAGTTCCTCCACATCAAACTGGTCACATTATGTCTTTATGGAGCTGGCTTTGTACACGGGGGGGGGCAGGGTGGTGGTGGAACAGAAAAGGGTCTTCACCAAACCACAAGGTTGGAAGAGCCCAATTGTCTATAAAAAGAGTCCCCTAGGCCAATGAAGGCCCCATAAAGGCATTGTAGGACTCGTTCATTCACATATCTCTGAAGGTTCTCAGGACGCTCAAGTTTCTCCACACCAAACTGGTCACACCGTGTCTTTATGGAGCTGGCTTTGTACATGGGGGGGGGGGGGGGGGCACAGTCATGGGGAACAGAAAGGGTCTTCACCAAACTGTTACCACAAGGTTGGAAGGGCACAACTGTCTACAATGTCTTTGTATGATGGAGGATCACCCGGACCCCTCACTGGAGACACCTGATCTCTATAATGTGGAGGGGGAGGGGGACCACATACCTTTGGTCATATGGCGGACATACTGTAGGTATTATGAGTTCAGTTCATGTTTGTAACCCACATAGATTAACCCTTTAATGTGTTTATCAGTTTTGCAAGCGCAGCAGCCTTGGGATCAGTCATTCGTATTGATAAGGAACATTCCTGTTATATAATAACTGAATGTATAGATAAAAGTCTCAGATGTTCCCTCTGATCCGCCGCCAGTGATACTGTACAATACACTGTATGTGATGAGTCGGCGCGATCCCCTTCATATGCTGATTCATCAATCTCTCCATTGGAGGAAATGTATTTATAAATAATATTGCATGAAAACCGGGCGCCATACATTATACCATTTACTTTACTAAAAGCAAATAATATGAGGTCAAATCTGAACACTTCCAATCTGTATGCAATCGGGCCGGCCCTTCTACTCAGGGCCGCCATCAGGGGGGTACAGGCAGTACACCTGTAAGGGGTCCAGAGGTTCCCAGGGGCCCGGAAGGCCCACAGGGCCCCAGGTGGCAACCCCCCTTTTTTTATTTATTTTTTATATATATATTTTTATATTTATTTATTTATTTTATTTATTTTGTATATATATGTATATGTATATATATATATATATATATATATATATATATATATATATATATATATATATATATATATATATATATATATCTTTATATATATATATATATATATTACTATTATTATTATTAAAGGGCCCAGAGGTCTTCAGGGCCCCCGGATGGCAACCCCCTTTTTTTTAAAAGAAAATTAAAACAGTTTTTATATTATTTTATTTCTTTTTATTTCATATATATATATATATATATATATATATATATATATATATATATATATATATATATATATATATATATATATATATATATATATGGGCTCAGAGGTCCTCAGGGCCCCATGTGGCAAACCCCCTTTTTTATTTTTTTATAAATGTTTATTTTTTTATTTTTGTTTATATATATATTATTATTAAAGGGCCCAGAGGTCCCCAGGGCCCTGGATGGCAACCCCCCTTTTTTTATTTACTTTTTATTTTTTTAATAAATGTTTATTTTTTATCTTTTCGAAATATTATTTTTATTTATTTTTTATTAAAGGGCCCAGAGGTTTCTTTTTTTTTTTTTATTAAAGGGCCCAGAGGTTCCGGATGGCAACCCCCCTTTTTTTGTAATTTCTTTTTATAAAAAGAAATAATAATTTGTGTATATATATATATACCACCCCCTGCTTCTCAATTTCAGGCGGCAGCACCCCCCCCCCCCCGTTCTCTGTTTCAGGAGGGCCCATGCCTGAAGCTGTGTAAGGGGCCCCATAATACCTGATGGCGGACCTGCTTCTACTACACAGGCGAAGGTAAATGTAAAGGAGATTGAACAAGAAATTGTATAATGTGTGGCCGGCTTAAAGGATGGAGGTGTTTCTGTTTGCCAAAGCAGTCTATAGACGTCCTCGGCTCCTCCGGCCACTGGGGGGGGGCGCGTTACTGCAGTGCTGATGCGCGTGCCTGGTGGTCGCGATGTCCTCCAGGCACCCGCGATTGGCCGTTGCACAGACAAGGACGTGGATCTGTGTGTGTAATGATGGGGTGTAAACACACAGATCCACGTCCTGTCAGGGAGAGAGGAGACTGATGCTGTGTCCCTTGTACATAGGGACACCGATCGGTCACCTCCCCTAGTCAGTCCCCTTCCCCCACAGTTAGAAATACTATGCAGGGCACACATTTAACCCCTTTCCTCGCCCCCTAGTGCTAACCCCTTCCCTGCCAGTCACATTTATACAGTAATCAGTGCATATTTATAGAACTGTTCGCTGTATAAATGTGAATGGTCCCAAAAATGTGTCAAAAGTGTCCGATGTGTCCGCCACAATGTCGCAGTCCCAATAAAAATCGCAGATCGCCTCTGTAACGGAATGGCCCGTGATACCCAGAGACTTTTGAAGGATGTGGGGTACTCCTGTGCCAGCGTCACTAATGACTCTTGGGTCTAGGGTCATCCTGTGTCCGATAGGGGGCATAGGATGACTGAGAAATGATATCTCGGAATACATGAGATGGGACAGTAATGATAATTCATGTATTGCAGGATATCTTGGAATATTACAAGTATTTAATTCTGACTCCAACAGGTCAATAGCAGAGTGACTCATTCATGTGGGGACACACAGACTGTTGAGGTGTTAATTGAGTCTGGCTCCTAAGCAGGGGAGGGAAGGCAGCCTTAGGCCTTGGGGGGCAAGTCCAGTCAAGTGGCCCATAGAGCGTGGAAAAGTGATGGATCGAGGAAAACAGTCTAAAATTTTTCATGATCACAAGAGTCCGCACAGAGGCCCCCCTTACATCAGAGTCCACACAGAGGCCCCCCTTACATCACAGTCCGCACAGAGGCCCCCCTTACATCAGAGTCCGCACAGATGCCCCCCTTACATCAGAGTCCGCACAGAGGCCCCCCCTTACATCAGAGTCCGCACAGAGGCCCCCCCTTACATCAGAGTCCGCACAGAGGCCCCCCTTACATCAGAGTCCGCACAGAGGCCCCCCTTACATCAGAGTCCGCACAGAGGCCCCCCTTACATCAGGAGTCCGCACAGAGGCCCCCCTTACATCAGAGTCCGCACAGAGGCCCCCCTTACATCAGAGTCCGCACAGAGGCCCCCCTTACATCAGAGTTCACACAGAGGCCCCCCTTACATCAGAGGTCCGCACAGAGGCCCCCTTACATCAGAGTCCGCACAGAGGCCCCCCTTACATCAGAGTCCGCACAGAGGCCCCCCTTACATCAGAGTCCGCACAGAGGCCCCCCCCTTACACCAGAGTCCGCACAGAGGCTCCCCTTACATCAGAGTACTCGTGTCTGTGCAGAGAGAGAAGGGGATGTCAGCGCTGGTGTGCGCTGAGGCTGAGCTATGTGTGAGACAAGACATAGCTCAGCTCTGCAGCCATCTACCTCGGAGCTGACACAGGCACGGCTGCACAGTGGGAGGTGAGCAGCAGCCAGCCATGACCTGTGTTAACAGAGCTCCAGCAGGCATATTCCTGCTCTGCAAAAACAGCATTTGGTAGTGGCGGCCGGTGGCTGTGCATAGTGTCACCAACCCGGGGGGAGATTTCCACCCTGCCCCCCCTGCCAGCCCTCCCCTGCTCCTAAGATATTTCATTGTGCTGTGCTAACTAGCCCTGTATTGTGTGAAAGTTCTATTGATGCTAATATGTGTTGTGAGTTAACACACTCTAAAAGTCATGTCTGCCATGTCAGCTATAGTAATTGATTCATGTAGATTCGGTGCCAGGATATCTGTCTGGGATGTGGATTGAGGGGGACTTGTTAAGCACCCATTGTGTGATGTTTTGGGTGGAGTGTTTCATTGTCCCTGTGATTACTGCAGCATGATTTTCTAACTGTATAAAAAGCTGAGAGTTCACCATTAAGCATTCATTTGTTTTGGAACCAGAAACAGAGCTGTGTGTCTCGTTAATGGGGAATGGGAATGGGTCCTGTCTGCTGGATTGTTGGAGTGTCGGATAAGCTGTCTTGGGTTGGTGGAATGAAATAACGTAAACGGTCTTAACCCTGAGTGTTACAGCCTCTCTTACTAGTAAAAAAAAAGTCATAAAAAAAATAATAAAAAAAAAATCATAATTCCTGTCCCCTATTTTGTAGGCGTTATAACTTTTGCGCAAAACCAGTCGCTTATTGCGTTTTTTTTTTTTTTAACCAAAATATGTAGAAGAATACGTATCGGACTAAACTGAGAAAAAAAAATGTTTTTTTTGAAAAAACAAATTGGGATATTTATTATAGCAAAAAGTAAAAAATATTGGCCCGGATTCACGTAGCACTTACGCCGACGTATCTTGAGATACGCCGCATAAGTGCACATATGCGCTGTCGTATCTATGTGCCTGACTCTGAAAGCAAGATACGCCTGAAAATAGGCTTCATCCAACCGACGTAAGTTTCCTACGCCGTCATATCCTGGGCGCATATTTACGCTGGCCGCAAGGGGCGCTCCCATTGATTACGATTCGAATATGCAAATGAGTGAGAGACGCGATTCACGAACGTACTTTGCGCCCGGCGCGTTAATATACGCGGTTTACGTAAGTCGTACGCCCCGACGTAAAGTTTTTCCCCATCTATGAGGCGCAACTCATACAAAGGTATGGACCAGGGAACAGCCGTCGTATTTTACGTCGTTTACGTAGTAGTACGTGATTAGGGCTGGGCGTAGTTACGTTCAAGTCGTAGGCAGTGATTCGACGTAACTTAGGCAGTTGTTTCGACGTGATTCTGAGCATGCGCACTGGGATGCGTCCACGGGACGGCGCATGCGCCGTACATTAATCGTATCTTTATGACGCTCAGTCCACCATTTACATGGGGTCACGCCTCATTAGCATGGCTCACGCCCACTGCCACTTATGACGAGTTACGCCGAGGGAACCCAGTGTAGATTAGGGAGCAAGTGCTTTGTGAATACTGTGCTCGACGCTCTGCGCTACGTCGGCGTAGCGTATATTCAATACGCTACGCCGGGATAACTATGCGCCAAGGTATGTGAATCCGGGCCATTGTGTTTTTTTTTTTTTAATTGACGCTCTTTTTGGTTTATAGCGCAAAAAATAAAAACCGCAGAGGTGATCAAATATCACCAAAAGAAAGCTCTATTTGTGGGAAAAAAAAGGACGCCAATTTTGTTTGAGAGCCACGTCGCACGACCGCGCAATTGTCAGTTAAAGCGACGCAGTGCCGAATCGCAAAAAGTGCTCTGTGGTCAGGAAGGGGGGGGGGGGGGAATTCTTCCGGGGCTGAAGTGGTTAATATAAATGCTTCTTGATTAGGATATTGATGGGAACATTCGGTTTTTTGATGAAAAAATATACATACTGATTTATATTAGTATTTGATTTAGATCAGGGGTCTCAAAGTACCGGCCTGCGGGCCATTTTGCGGCCCGCGGACCGGTTTTAAATGGCCCGCAGGCAGGGCGGGGTGGCGCGGAAGTGTAGATCGAGGTGCATGAAGAGTAGCGCAGGAAGCGTCTGTCATGTGCCCTTATGTGCTCTCATGTGCCCTGATGTGCTTTCATTGTGCCCTGATTGCCCTTGATGTGCTCTCATGTGCCCTGATTGTGCCCTTATGTGCTCTCATGTGCCCTGATGTGCTTTCACGTGCCCTGATTGTGCTCTCATGTGCCCTGATGTGCTCTCATGTGCCCTGATGTGCTCTCATGTGCCCTGATGTGCCCTCATGTGCCCTGATGTGCTCTCATGTGCCCTGATGTGCTCCCATGTGCCCTGATGTGCTCTCATGTGCCCTGATTGTGCCCTCATGTGCTCTCATGTGCCCTGGTGTGCCCTGATGTGCTCTCATGTGCCCTGATTGTGCCCTGATGTGCCCCATGTACCCTCATGTGCCCTATGTACCCTCATGTGCCTCATGTACCCTGATGTGCTGGGCTCTGTACATCAGGGTACCCTGTGCCCTGTACCCTGATGTGCCATGTGCCCTGTCCTGATGTGCTGTGCCCCATGTGCTCTCATGTGCCCCATGTTCCCTGATTGTGCCCTGATGTGCCCCATGTGCCCTGATTGTGCCCTGGTGTGCTTGTATGTGCCCCATGTGCCCTGATATGCCCCATGTGCTCTGATTGTGCCCTGATGTGGCCCATGTACCATGACGTGCCATGGGGCACATGAGAGCACATCAGGGCACAACCAGGGAACATGGGGCACACCAGGGAACATGGGGCACATGAGAGCACATCAGGGCACATGGGGCACAGCACATCAGGACATGGCACATCAGGGTACAGGACATGGCACATCAGGGCACATCACATCAGGACAGGGCACATGGCACATCAGGGTACAGGGCACATGAAACAGCACATCAGGGTACAACGCCCAGCACATCAGGGTACATGGGGTACCCTGATGTGCTGGGCTTTGTACCCTGATGTGCTGTTTCATGTGCCCTGTACCCTGATGTGCCATGTGCCCTGTCCTGATGTGCTGTGCCCTGATGTGCCATGTCCTGTACCCTGATGTGCCATGTGCCCTGTCCTGATGTGCTGTGCCCTGATGTGCTCTCATGTGCCCCATGTGCCCTGGTGTGCTCGTATGTGCTCCATGTGCCCTGATATGCCCCATGTGCCCTGATGTGCTCTGATTGTGCCCCATGTACCCTGATGTGGCCCATATACCCTGATGTGCCATGTGCCCCATGTACCCTGATGTGCCCCATGTACCCTGATGTGCTGGGCTTTGTACCCTGATGTGCTGTTTCATATGCCCTGTACCCTGATGTGCCATGTGCCCTGTCCTGATGTGATGTGCCCTGATGTGCCATGTCCTGATATGCCCTGCCCTAATGTGCCGTGCACCCTGATGTGGCCTGTTGTGCTGTACCCCTATGTGCTGTGCTCTTATGTGCCCTGTACCCTGATGTGCTGGGCTTTGTACCCTGATGTGCTGGGCTTTGTACCCTGATGTGCGCTGTGCACTCATGTGCTGTACCCTGATGGTGAGTGGTCAGTGTGCAGTGTAGTGGTCAGGGTTAATAATGCGTTCGCTGACAACCAACGGCGGATCCAGGGGGGGGGCAACAGGAAATTGCCCCCCCCCCCCCGAGACAATCATGTCACATTGGCTCTCATCACCAGGGATGGACTGGCCCAGCTCGGGAGGCTGCCTGTCCTGAGGCTGCTTTGAGCTGTAGCTGACTGCAGCGCTCTCCCCTCTCTCCTGCGTGTACAAATTTTGCCCCTGTACAAATCATTAGTAAGACCTCATCTGGAATATGCAGTTCAGTTTTGGGCACCAGTTCTCAAAAAGGACATCGGAGAACTGGGAGAAAGTGCAGGAGAGGGCAACCAAATTGATAAGAGGCATGGAGGAGCTCAGCTATGAGGAAAGATTAGAGGAACTAGATTTATTCACTCTTGAGAAGAGGAGAATACGGGGGGATATGATCAACATGTACAAATATATAAGAGGTCCATACAGTGACTTGGTGTTGAGTTATTCACTTTACGGTCAACACTGAGGACAAGGGGGCCACTCTTTACATCTAGAGGAAAAGAGATTTCACCTCCAAATACGGAAAGGTTTTCTTCACAGTAAGAGCTGTGAAAATGTGAACAGACTCCCTCCAGAGGTGGTTCTGGCCAGCTCAGTAGATTGCTTTAAGAAAGGCCTGGATACTTTCCTAAATGTACAGAATATAACTTGAGTATTAAGATTTGTAGGTAAAGTTGATCCGGGGTAAAATCCGATTGCCTCTCGGGGATCAGGAAGGAATTTTTTCCCCTGCTGTAGCAAATTGGATCATGCTCTGCTGGGGTTTTTTGCCTTCCTCTGGATCAACTGTGGGTATGGAGTTGGGTGTATAGGATTTTACTGTGTTTTTTATTTTTGTTTTTTTTATTTTTTGTGGTTGAACTGGATGGACTTGTGTCTTTTTTCAACCTGACTAACTATGTAACTATGTAACTATGTAACTATGTGTATGACACCAGGCATCTCTCGCTGTGTGTGAGAGCTGGGTCTGTGTTCGGCTGTGCTGCCTGTGCTAGACCTGCTCGTGTGATAGTAGATGGAGATGGAACACTGAATCAGTGTTTTGTCTATCACACAAGCCCGTCTAGGGGGGGACCTTGCTAGAGCACACTGCCCTGGCCAAACACAGACCTACAGCTCCTGTTTGTTTCCATGACACACGTCAGGAGAGGAGATACCTGCTGTGTGTGATCGAGGCAATGCCATGGTGAGTGCCATGCACAGTGAGGCTTCATTCATATACAAAAGTGGGGCTGCATTAATATACAAAATGGGGCTGCATTCATATACAAAATGGGGCTGCATTCATATACAAAAGTGGGGCTGCATTTATATACAAAAGTGGGGCTGCATTTATATACAAAAGTGGGGCTGCATTTATATACAAAAGTGGGGCTGCATTTATATACAAAAGTGGGGCTGCATTAATATACAAAAGTGGGACTGCATTCATAGACAAAAGTGGGGCTGCATTAATATACAAAATGGGGCTGCATTCATATACAAAATGGGGCTGCATTCATATACAAAAGTGGGGCTGCATTTATATACAAAAGTGGGGCTGCATTTATATACAAAAGTGGGGCTGCATTTATATACAAAAGTGGGGCTGCATTAATATACAAAAGTGGGACTGCATTCATAGACAAAAGTGGGACTGCATTAATATACAAAAGTGGGGCTGCATTCATATACAAAGTGGGGCTGCATTCATATACAAAGTGGGGCTGCATTCATAAACAAAGTGGGGCTGCATTCATAGAAAAAAAGTGGGACTGCATTCATAGAAAAAAGTGGGGCTGCATTTATAAACAAAAGTGGGGCTGCATTTATAAACAAAAGTGGGGTTGCATTTATATACAAAAGTGGGGCTGCATTCATATACAAAAGTGGGACTGCATTAATATACAAAAGTGGGACTGAATTCATATACAAAAGTGGGACTGCATTCATATACAAAAGTGGGACTGCATTCATATACAAAAGTGGGACTGCATTCATATACAAAAGTGGGACTGCATTCATATACAAAAGTGGGACCGCATTCATATACAAAAGTGGGGCTGTATTTATATATACAGTGGGGCTGCATTTATTTACAAAAGTGGGACTGAATTTATATACAAAAGTGGGACTGCATTTATATACAAAAGTGGGGCTGTATTTATATATACAGTGGGGCTGCATTTATTTACAAAAGTGGGACTGAATTTATATACAAAAGTGGGACTGCATTTATATACAAAAGTGGGACTGCATTTATATACAAAAGTGGGGGCTGCATTAATATACAAAAGTGGGGCTGCATTAATATACAAAAGTGGGGCTGCATGTATATACAAAAGTGGGGCTGCATTTATATACAAAAGTGGGACTGAATTTATATACAAAAGTGGGGCTGCATTAATATACAAAAGTGGGACTGAATTTATATACAAAAGTGGGACTGCATTTATATACAAAAGTGGGGCTGCATTCATATACAAAAGTTGGACTGAATTTATATACAAAAGTGGGGCTGCGTTCATATATACAGTGGGGCTGCATTCATATGTACAGTGAGGTTGCAATGATGGGCACTGATGAGGCTGCATTGATCTCTTGTACCATGTCTTCAGTCTCTGACCATCTCTTGTACCATGTCTCCAGTCCCTGACAATCGTCTACAAACTATGGGATAGATTTATGGCATTTATATTTAAATATTTTTTACTAGTAATGGCGGCGATCATTGATTTTTTTAGCGGTACTGCAACATTGCAGCGGACACACCGGACACCTAATTGAGTTCTGTAAGCAACACCTTATTTTCTGGCAGTGCCCCTCCCGAGACTAGACTCTGGATCCGCCCTTGGCTGACACCAGTACTGTTTTTGAAGTTTGAAAGTTTGCATGCGGCCCCCCATGGGATATGGAAACTTGTCTTGTGGCCCTCAGGTAATTTGAGTTTGAGACCCCTGATTTAGATGTTATATTGTACGGGTTAAATGATTATTATTTCAGCTTATAGCTCACAAGCCCACTCCTTGGGAGTTTTAGAGAGTGATAACCCCCAACCTTGTGAATGATGATGAGCCAACCAGACAATTAATAATAATAATAATAATAATAATAATAATAATAATAATAAAAAATAAAAGAATTAAAACAATATATAAAAAAAAAAGTTTTTTTTTAATAAAAAAGGGGGGTTGTCATCCAGGGCCCTGGGGATCTCCGGGCCCCTGGGGACCTCCGGACCCCTAAAAAAAAAAAAAATTGGCCCTTTAATAAAAAAAAAAAAAAAAATATATTAAAAAAAATATATATATATTTTTTATAAAAAATAAATAAAAAAAGGGGGGTTGCCATCTGGGGCCCCGTGGGCCTCCGGGCCCCTGGGAACCTCCGGACCCCTAAAAAAATTAAATAAAAAAAGGGGGTTGCCATCCGGGCCCCTGGGGACCTCCGGGCCCCCTACAGGTGTATTGCCTGTATCCCCCTGATGGCGGCCCTGTCTGCCGGATGGAAAGAGATACATGTGAAATGAAATCCTCTATCATATGGAGATTATTTTCAAATTCTTTTTTTATTTTTTATTAATTTTTTTTATTAGTTGGAACCAAAAAAGTAAAACAAGAAGATGAAAAGACAATTTTCCCCGTCTTGCAGCTTTAAGACTCCAAACATATTCCTGATGTGTTTATCGGGCAGCTTTGCTCTAATGTAAACCCGGGAGCGATCGATGTTTCAATGTATCGCTTTTATTACTCCGAGATGTTTACTGTATTTTATGACTTCATATTATATAATTACAGTTTACATCTCAAAGGTGGCCGATAAGACGGTTTATAGGTCCGTGTTTTCTCAGGGAGATAAACAGAAGCTTCATAAAATTAACCCCCCCCCCCCCTCCCCCCCTGAACTGTCCGTTTTTGAGTCAATTTATATATATTTTTAGATTTTAAAAAGTTTTAAGATCAATTTTTTGTTTGTTTGTGTAGCGCCCCCTTTCTTTCAGTATGGGCACTGAGCTGAAGTTTGTGGGGGATGGGAGAGATCATTTTTGCTCCCGTTCACAATTTGTTAAATTTTGGGGCGCTGTCATTCCTGAACTGTCCTGTGGGTCAGTCTGCGCTCCGGGGGTGTTGTTTCCACCCCTGGGTGACAGGTGGCGCTAGAGGGGGTTCTGGCAGAGCCGCTTTTCCCCGGCAGCCAATTAGAGGAGTTTTCCCTCGCGGAGCATGCTGGGGGAGGAGTATATCTGTGGCGTTTTCTGAGTCTTTTGCGGGTTCCGTGTGCGGCACCCACCTTTAGGGTGTGCGCATCCAACGGACCCCAGCGATGGCCTACCAGGCCGGGGTCGCATTCTACGCAGAGTTCCGTGTTCCTGAGAGGGGCCCCAGTGACTTACTGGGTTCCCAGTTCTATTGAAAGGATCCCAGGCTGGGTGCCGTTCGACTGGGGGGCCTGCTTGAGGAGAACCCGGAGGCATGTCTGACAGAGCTTGAAAGAACCAATCGGGGATCTGGTGACCGGAATGCTGACAGGTACACTTTGCTGTCATCCGGTGACCTCTACTAAAACCTACTGGGAGGATTCGCTCCATACTCTCTAACTGCACCCCTAGACAACACCAAGATCAATCCCAACAACAAATCAGCGGCTCCTGAGGGGGTAGCGCTACATTTACATAACGTCTTCAAATTAACATTTATTGGACAGCGCCTATTCCCCCCACTGACACCAATGATGGGACACTATTCCCCCCACTGACACCAATGAAGGGACACTATTCCTCCCACTGATACCAATGATGGGACACTATTCCTCCCACTGATACCAATGATGGGACACTATTCCTCCCACTGACACCAATGATGGGACACTATTCCTCCCACTGATACCAATGATGGGACACTATTCCCCCCACTGACACCAATGATGGGACACTATTCTTCCCACTGACACCAATGAAGGGACACTATTCCTCCCACTGACACCAATGATGGGACACTATTCCTCCCACTGACACCAATGATGGGACACTATTCCTCTCACTGATACCAATGATGGGACACTATTCCTCCCACTGACACCAATGATGGGACACTATTCCTCCCACTGACACCAATGATGGGACACTATTCCCCCCACTGACACCAATGATGGGACACTATTCCTCCCACTGACACCAATGATGGGACACTATTCCTCCCACTGACACCAATGATGGGACACTATTCCCCCCACTGACACCAATGATGGGACACTATTCCTCCCACTGACACCAATGATGGGACACTATTCCCCCCACTGATACCAATGATGGGACACTATTCCTCCCACCGACACCAATGATGGGACACTATTCCTCTCACTGATACCAGTGATGGGACACTATTCCTCCCACTGACACCAATGATAGGACACTATTCCTCCCACTGACACCAATGATGGGACACTATTCCTCCCACTGACACCAATGATGGGACACTATTCCTCCCACTGACACCAATGATGGGACACCATTTCCCCCCACTGACACCAATGATGGGACACTATTCCTCCCACTGACACCAATGATGGGACACTATTCCCCCCACTGATACCAATGATGGGACACTATTCCTCCCACCGACACCAATGATGGGACACTATTCCTCTCACTGATACCAATGATGGGACACTATTCCTCCCACTGACACCAATGATGGGGCACTATTCCTCCCACTGACACCAATGATAGGACACTATTCCTCCCACTGACACCAATGATGGGACACTATTCCTCCCACTGATACCAATGATGGGACACTATTCCCCCCACTGACACCAATGATGGGACACTATTCCTCCCACTGACACCAATGATGGGACACTATTCCTCCCACTGACACCAATGATGGGACACTATTCCTCCCACTGATACCAATGATGGGACACTATTCCTCCCACTGACACCAATGATAAGACACTATTCCTCCCACTGACACCAATGATAAGACACTATTCCTCCCACTGACACCAATGATAAGACACTATTCCTCCCACTGACACTGATAATGTATAACCTGTGGATTTATAAGTGTGTGTGTATATTCTGATCTTGAGTTCTGTTTTTTTTTTTTAAAGCTAAAGTCCGCCTAATAATCATGCAAATAGAAACCTATTTTCTATGCAATCCACAGAGGAAAAAAACAAACATTTAATTGTGTCAGTTTTAAAATAACGAATGTTACTGCAAAAAGTATACATTTTTTCAACAATAATAATAAAAGTCTACATTTGTTTTAATAATTTTATTAATAATAATAATAATAATAATAATAATAATAATAATAATAATAATAAAAGTCTACATTTGTTTTATTAATAATAATAATAATTATTATTATTATTATTATTATTATTATTATTATCATTATTATTATTATTATTATTATTATTATTATTATTATAAAAGTCTACAATTGTTTTATTAATTATAATAATAATAATAATAATAATGATAATAATAATAATTATAATAATAAAAGTAAACATTTGTTTTATTAAAAATAATAATAATAATAAAAGTATACATTTGTTTTATTAATAATAATAATAATAATAATAATAATAATAATAATAATAGAAGTATACATTGTGTTCAATAATAATAATAATAATAATAATAATAATAATAATAATAATAAAAGTATACATTTGTTTTAATAATAATAATCATAAAAGTATACATTTTGTTCAATAATAATAATAATAATAATAATAATAATAATAATAATAATAATAATATTAAAAGTATATTTTATTCTGTAATTTGTCCCATTTATGATAACAGTAACATTTATTTTCTATTACAAAGCATGGCAAAGCTATTTATATTTTTTTTATTTTATTTATAATTTTATAAAAAAAAAAGAAATGTGTCACAAAAAAAAAAAATAACTAAATAAAATAAAAAAAATCTAAGTATTACAGGTAATAAATAAAAATAAAAATAAATAAGCAGCAAAATACCAGGAAGGATGTCTGATGAGGGTTACATGGCAAAACTATTTATAATTAAAATTAAATATATATTTTTTTAAATTATTAGGTTAATTAGAAACGCATTTATTGTATTTTTCTTTTTTTGTAACTTGCCGTTAGTGCATTACCTGAGAGCATGTGCAGATCGAAGGTCACTGCTATGAATGAACAATATAAAAATAAAAACGTTGTGAGCGTCAATTTAAACCGGAGCCTAAGAGCCGATTTACACAGCAGATATGATTTGCTAATATTTGCAGCCGGGAAATTGGATCGTAAAAAGAAAAGCGCGTGCAACTGAAATATTTCCACGTTTTTTAAATTGTACGTCCAACCGCACAAAAAAGCCAAACTTGATTGACTGCTTTTCAGAGGTCACTAGTTCTTTCTTTTTTTTTATTATTATGTTTAACCACTTCAGCCCCGGAAGATTTACCCCCTTAACCACTTGCTTACTGGGCACATAAACCCCCTTCGTTCCCAGGCGAAATTTCAGCTTCCAGCACTGCGTCGCTTTAACTGACAATTGCGCGGTCGTGCGACGTGGCTCCCAAACAAAATTGACGTCCTTTTTTCCCCACAAATAGAGCTTTCTTTTGGTGGTATTTGATCACCTCTGCGGTTTTTATTTTTTGCGCTATAAACAAAAAAAGAGCGACAATTTTAAAAATATATATATATTTTTTACTTGTTGCTATAATAAATATCCCAATTTTTTTTTTAAAAAAATATTTTTTTTCTCAGTTAAGGCCGAAACGTATTTTGACGTATTTTTGTAAAAAAAATAAAAAAAATAATCGCAATAAGCGACTGGTTTGCGCAAAAGTTATAGCGCCTACAAAATGGGGAACAGAATTATGATTTTTTTTCATTATTTTTTTTTTACTAGTAATGGCGGCGATCTGCGATTTTTATTGGGACTGCGATATTGCGGCGGACATATCGGACACTTTTGACACAAATTTGGCGCCATTCACATTTATATAGCGATCAGTGCTATAAAAATGCACTAATTACTGTATAAATGTGACTGGCAGGGAAGGGGATAACACTAGGGGTGAGGAAGGGGTTAAATGTGTATCCTGGGAGTGATTCTAACTGTGGGGGGAGGGGGGTGACTGGGGGAGGTGACCGATCTGTGACCCTATGTACAAGAGACACAGATCGGTCTCCCTCTCCTCTGATAGGACGTGGAGCTCTGTGTTTACACCCCATCATCACACACACAGAGCTCCACGTCCTGCTGTTTTACCGACGATCGCGTGTACCCGGCGGACATCGCGGCCGCCAGGTACCAGCATCGGCTCTTCTGCGATGCGCCGGGACAGTGTTTACCCGCTGCGTGCCCCCCAGAGGCGCGCGCGGGTAATGCACTTTAAATGATGTCCAAAGACGTCCACTTGGCACCTGAGAGCCGCACTGTTGACGTCTTTTGTCAATAGCGCGGATCTCAAGTAGTTAATGACCTGGCCAGTTTTTGCAAAATCGGCATTGCGTCGCTTGAACTGACAATTGCGCGGTCGTGCGACGTGGCTCCCAAACAAAATCGGCGTCCTTTTTCCCCCACAAAAAGAGATTTCTTTTGGTGGTATTTGATCACCTCTGCGGTTTTTATTTTTTGCGCTATAAACAGAAATAGAGCGACAATTTTGAAAAAAAATATATATATATTTTTTACTTTTTGCTATAATAAATATCCCCCAATTAAAAATAAAAATATATTTATTTTTTTCCTCCATTTAGGCCGATACGTATTCTTCTACAGATTTTTGGTTAATAAAAAAATTGCAACAATCGTTTATTGTAGACATGCGCACAACAAAAAATGTCGCTTCATTTAGTCTCGTTTCCGTAGATTCGTCATTTCGTAAGACGCGAGTTCTCCTATTCGGACCCGTTCGTATTTTCAGGAACAGTTTTATTTTCGTTGATACTGAATAATTCGGAATTCCGTCTAATTTATTTTCTTCGATTCAAAATTCGTAATTTTTGTTTCTTCGTTACACTGCGCGTAATTTCAGGAATTGTTACTTTTGTGAGATTGCCTTTTCCGTTGATTCTTAACATTGTTTTGTTTTCGTTGATTGGTGTCTACTACCGCGCTTCGAATGGATTTGTACTTTCGTAAATACCGTATTTATCTGCGTATACCGCGAGCCGGCGTCTAACGCGCACCCCAAACTTATAAGGGAAGTTTAAGGAAAAAAAAAAACTTACATTTTTCGGTGTCCATCTGCTGTCTTGCCAGATTTCCTGTGTCCTGTGGGCGGAGCCGAGCGTTGCTGAGCCTAGCCGAGTGAGCAGTACACTCGGCTCGGTCTATGTCGGCTTCTCTCGGCTTCTCTCGTGGTCCTGCGGGCGGAGCCGAGCCTAGCCGAGTGCGCAGTACACTCGGCTCGGTTAGGTCTATGTCGGCTACTCTTGCGGTCCTGCAGGCGGAGCCGAGCGTTGCCGAGCCTAGCCGAGTGAGCAGTACACTCGGCTCGGTCTATGTCGGCTTCTCTCGCGGTCCTGCGGGCGGAGCCGAGCGTGGCCGTGCCTAGCCGAGTGCGCAGTACACTCGGCTCGGCTTGGTCATTGTCGGCTTCTCTCGCGGTCCTGCGGGCGGAGCGTGGCAGAGCCTAGCCGAGTGCGCAGTACACTCGGCTCGGTCTATGTCGGCTTCTCTCGGCTTCTCTCGCGGTCCTGTGGGTGGAGCCGAGCGTGGCCGAGCCTAGCCGAGTGTGCAGTACACTCGGCTCGGTCTATGTCGTCTTCTCTCAGCTTCTCTCGCGGTCCTGCGGGCGGAGCCGAGCGTGGCCGTGCCTAGCCGAGTTTGCGCAGTACACTCGGCTCAGCTCGGTCTATGCCGGATTCTCTCGGCTTCTCTCGCAGTCCTGCAGGCGGAGCCGAGCGTGGCCAAGCCTAGCCGAGTGCGCAGTACACTCGGCTCGGCTTGGTCTATGTCGGCTTCTCTCGTGGTCCTGCGGGCAGAGCCGAGCCGAGCCTAGCCGAGTGCGCAGTACACTCGGCTCGGCATGGTCTATGTCGGCTACTCTTGCGGTCCTGCGGGCGGAGCCGAGCGTGGCCGAGCCTAGCGCGCAGTACACTCGACTCGGTCTATGTCGGCTTCTCTCGCGGTCCTGCGAGCGGAGCCGAGCGTGGCCGAGTGCGCAGTACTCTCGGCTGGGCTCGGTCTATGATGGCTTCTCTCGCGGTCCTGCGGGTGGAGCCGAGCGTGGCCGAGCCTAGCCGAGTGCGCAGTACACTCGGCTCGGTCTATGTCGGCTACTCTTGCGGTCCTGCGGGTGGAGCCAAGCATGGCCGAGCCTAGCCGAGTGCGCAGTACACTCGGCTCGGCTCGGTCTATATCGGCTTCTCTCCAATTCTCTTGCGATCCTGCGGGCGGAGCCGAGCGTGGCCGTGCCTAGCCGAGTTTGCGCAGTACACTCGGCTCAGCTCGGTCTATGCCGGATTCTCTCGGCTTCTCTCGCAGTCCTGCAGGCGGAGCCGAGCGTGGCCAAGCCTAGCCGAGTGCGCAGTACACTCGGCTCGGCTTGGTCTATGTCGGCTTCTCTCGTGGTCCTGCGGGCAGAGCCGAGCCGAGCCTAGCCGAGTGCGCAGTACACTCGGCTCGGTCTATGTCGGCTACTCTTGCGGTCCTGCGGGCGGAGCCGAGCGTGGCCGAGCCTAGCGCGCAGTACACTCGGCTCGGTCTATGTCGGCTACTCTTGCGGTCCTGTGGGTGGAGCCAAGCATGGCCGAGCCTAGCCGAGTGCGCAGTACACTCGGCTCGGTCTATATCGGCTTCTCTCCAATTCTCTTGCGATCCTGCGGGCGGAGCCGAGCGTGGCCGAGCCTAGCCGAGTGGGCAGTACACTCGGCTCGGCTCGGTCATTGTCGGCGGCGCTCAGAGACAGCAGTGATCGGCGTATAACGCGCACCCGCGATTTTCCCCTGATTTTAAGGTGGAAAAAGTGCGCATTATACGCCGATAAATACGGTACATTGCGGTCATTCGTAATGTATTTTAGTTTAGTTTTCAACCCGCGGCAATTGCCTCCGCCCCTGTACGCCATTTTGAGAGGGTGTATCTTGCTTCAGGCTAGGTTCACACTGCTGCGAATTCAAAATCGCAGCGATTTTTGCCAGCGATAATCGTGGCCGCGATTTCAGGGAATGCCGGTCTATGGAGCTGAATTCGCATCACACACGGATCAAACTCGCACAGGGCCCTTTTTTCCCGCCGCTTAGATTCGCACCTCACTGATGTGAACGCCACTAATGGAAAACAATGTCATTTTAATGACTTGCGAATTTGAGAAATCGCGACGGCTCAAATTCGCAATAGAATTTCGCGGCAGTGTGAACCGGGCCTAATTTCTAATAAGTCCTGTACTTACTCCCAGTCCACCCCCTAAGGCGCGGTTCACACTGCTGCGTATCCTTTTGCGAATTTGAGCCGTTGCGATTTCTCAAATTCGCAAGTCATTAAAATGACATTGTTTTCCATGAGTGCCGTTCACATCAGTGAGGTGCGAATCTAAGCGGCGGGAAAAAAGGGCCCTGTGCGAGTTTGATCCGTGTGTGACGCCACTTCAGCTCCATAGACTGGCATTCCCTGAAATCGCAGAAAAATTGCGGCCGCGGTGCATGTTGCTCTTTAGCGTTTTTGTAGTGCTTGCTGCGTTTTTCGACATGCGTTTTTACCGCGAATTTACCGCGATTAGTTTTTTTTTTATACGTTTTTTTTTTTTTTTAGCTGGCAATTTTTATTTTTTTACATTTCCTTTAACAACCAGCTATAAACAGGTTACAAAAAAAAAAAACGCAAATCGCGGCAAAATCGCGGTACTTGCATTTTGGATGCAGGTCCCTGAAATTATATTACCTGCAAAATGCTGCTTTTTGCTGATAAAAAGTCCCCGCCCCTTTCCAAAAACACAGAGGCCCAAAAATGCGTTGATGTGAACGTGTTCCATAGGAACCCATGTTAAAAAATTGCACCAAAAAACGCATGCGTGTGAATCGAGCCGCAGTCACGGGACCTGAGTCTCCTCCTCAACTGAATCTAAAAAGATTCAGGAATGCGTTGTGACTCAGACACAAAAGAGATAAGCTGATTGGCTAAGATATTAACCACTTAAGACCCGGACCTTTAGGCAGCTAAAGGACCCGGCCAGTTTCTGCGATTCGGTACTGCGTTGTTTTAACTGACAATTGCGCAGTTGTGCGGAGTGGCTCCCAAACAAAATTGGCGTCCTTTTTTCCCCACAAATAGAGATTTCTTTTGGTGGTATTTGATCACCTCTGCGGTTTTTATTTTTTGCGCTATAAACAAAAATAGAGCGACAATTTTGAAAAAAAAACAATATTTTTTACTTTTTGCTATAATAAATATCCCCTAAAAAAATATATATATATATAAAAAAAATCATTTTCCTCAGTTTAGGCCGATACGTATTCTTCTACCTATTTCTGGTAAAAAAAAAAATCGCAATAAGCGTTTATCGATTGGTTTGCGCAAAATTTATAGCGTTTATAAAATAGGGGATAATTTTATTGCATTTTTATAAAAAAATATTTTTTTATTACTAATGGCGGCGATCAGCGATTTTTTTCGTGACTGCGACATTATGGCGGACACTTCGGACAATTTTGACACATTTTTGGGACCATTGTCATTTATACAGCGAAAAAAATGCATTAAAAATGCACTGATTACTGTGAAAATGACAATTGCAGTTTAGGAGTTAACCACAAGGGGGCGCTGAAGGGGTTAAGTGTGACCTCATCTGTGTTTCTAACTGTAGGGGGGTGTGGTCGTAGGTGTGACGTCATTGATTGGAATCCTCTTTAAGTGCCCAGCCGTGGGTCGCGGGTCCTCTTAGAGGACGTACCTTTCTGCCGACGTAAATGTGCAGGAGGCGGTCCTTAAGTGGTTAAGTAAGATTCCTCACTCACTACGCTGCCCATTGGAAAGAACGATTCGAGAACGCGAAGAAACAAAATTACGAACACGCAAATGAAAATACGAACACACAAAGTATTGAAAATCCGACATGCGAATCATTCGTTTCGTTTTTCGTTCTTTTACTGTTTCGGTGTTTCGTATTTTCGCATGTTCGTCATTTTTCGTATTTTGGTCCTTTCAGCTATTCGGAGGTTCGAATTGATCCGAATGTACGAATGCTAAAAAATTCGTACGAAAATACATTCGTTACGAACCGAATCGCACAGGTGTAGTTTATTGATCGGTTTGCGCAAAAGTTATCGCGTCTACAAAACAGGGGATAGATTTATGGCATTTTTATTTATATATATTTTTTTCACTAGTAATGGCGGCGATCTGATTTTTATCATGACTGCGACCAGTGGCGGTTCGTCTATAGAGGGCGCTGGAGCGCCGCCCCCTCTGGCTTTCGCCCGCCACTGAGTCTAATAACATAGATTCATGCATTGCATTAATGTATGTTATTATTGCCGCTGGTCTATTCAGGTGGCCGGATGTTGAGCGCACACCCCACCTGAATAACGGCAGCTGGTTGGCTGTGCCGAGGTGCCTATCAGAGCCAGCGGCTTTCCGAGTACAGCCCTCGTCTCCCAGATGCTTATCCTCGGGACGTACGGGGGGTGCGTCCCTTGGATAAGACTGACGGCCGTCTCAGCCAATCAGGTTCACCGGTTCTGGTTATCGGTAACCTGATTGGCTGAAGCGTCACCAAGGCGGGAGAAGACAACGAGGAACGTGGAAGGAGTAAGGTAAGTGCATTTTACAGGGCACAGCGTCAACAATGGGCACAGAGGCGACAAAGGGCACAGTGGCATCAAAGGGCACAGTGGCATCTAAGGGTGCAGTGGTATCGTTGGGCACAGTGGTGACAAAGGGCACAGTGGCAACAATTAAAGGGCACAGTGGTGACAATTGGCACAGTGGCGACAATTGGCACAGTGGCAACAATTGATGGCACAGTGACTGCGTTTGATGGCATGGCACAGTGGTGCGAATTGATGGCACAGTGGCTGCGTTTGATGGCATGGCACAGTGGTGACAATTGATGGCACAGTGGCTGTGTTTAATGGCATGGCACAGTGGCTGCGTTTGATGGCATGGCACAGTGGTGCGAATTGATGGCACAGTGGCTGCGTTTGATGGCATGGCACAGTGGTGCGAATTGATGGCACAGTGGCTGCGTTTGATGGCATGGCACAGTGGCTGCGTTTGATGGCATGGCACAGTGGTGCGAATTGATGGCACAGTGGCTGCGTTTGATGGCATGGCACAGTGGTGACAATTGATGGCACAGTGGCTGCGTTTGATGGCATGGCACAGTGGTGCGAATTGATGGCACAGTGGCTGCATTTGATGGGTACAGTGAGGCTGCAATTTTTTTCTTTTTTTTCGTTTGCGCCCCCCCAAAAATGTTGAGCACCAGCCGCCCCTGACTGCGACATTATGGCGGACGCATCGGACACGTTTGGCACCATTTTGGGACCATTGTCATTTATACAGCGCTATAAAAATAATGTAAATTATAAATATGGCCTCCGCACTCACCAACTCTCATCCAATAGAGCGCTGGGTGTCATTTCTGTCTGCTGCCTTCTTCCTCTGCTATCTGCGTGAGTCGCTTCTGAGTTTTCCTGACACCAAGAGATAAAAAGGTGTCAGAGGACGGAGCTCCAGGTGATGGACGGCCTCAGCTCTGCTCCCGTTTGCTGTGTAAAGGGGAGGGAACGGGGGTGTCCCTTCCCTCCAATCAGCTCTCACTAAGCTCTGTAGAGTGTAACATCAGCTCCCTGCCCCCTGCTTTTTGAAAACTCAGACAAGCTGTATAAATTCTGGACTTCGAGGAGAGATGGTTGCAGATAAAGAGGTACAACTTATGTAGGAGGTTTTGTTTCATCTCTGTGTATCACCTGAGGGCCGGTCACTGCACTGGGGATATGGAGGGATTACAACCACTTTAAGACAAAGGAACAGAAGCTGGAATTTTATTCCTGGGTTGATTGGAAACCAGTGGATGGAGTCATACAATGAACTGGGGGGGGATTTACTAATGGCAAATAGACTTTGCACCAGTGGTGGCAGGTGGTATATTCCCAACCGCCCCCCTCCCCCCCTTGTCGGTCGATGGGGTCACAGGCGTCCCCCCCTTGTCGGTCGATGGGGTCACAGGCGTCCCCCTTGTCGGTCGATGGGGTCACAGGCGTCCCCCCCTTGTCGGTCGATGGGGTCACAGGCGTCCCCCCCTTGTCGGTCGATGGGGTCACAGGCATCCCCCTTGTCGGTCGATGGGGTCACAGGCGTCCCCCTTGTCGGTCGATGGGGTCACAGGCGTCCCCCCCTTGTCGGTCGATGGGGTCACAGGCGTCCCCCCCTTGTCGGTCGATGGGGTCACAGGCATCCCCCTTGTCGGTCGATGGGGTCACAGGCATCCCCCTTGTCGGTCGATGGGGTCACAGGCGTCCCCCCCTTGTCGGTCGATGGGGTCACAGGCATCCCCCCCTTGTCGGTCGATGGGGTCACAGGCATCCCCCTTGTCGGTCGATGGGGTCACAGGCGTCCCCCCCTTGTCGGTCGATGGGGTCACAGGCGTCCCCCCCTTGTCGGTCGATGGGGTCACAGGCGTCCCCCCTTGTCGGTCGATGGGGTCACGGGCATCCCCCCCTTGTTCGTCTGATGGGGTCACAGGCGTCCCTCCCTTGTCGGTCGATGGGGTCACAGGCGTCCCCCTCTTGTCGGTCGATGGGGTCACAGGCGTCCCCCCTTGTCAGTCGATGGGGTCACGGGCATCCCCCCCTTGTTCGTCTGATGGGGTCACAGGCGTCTCCCCCTTGTCGGTCGATGGGGTCACGGGCATCCCCCCCTTGTTCGTCTGATGGGGTCACAGGCGTCCCCCCTTGTCGGTCGATGGGGTCACGGGCATCCCCCCCTTGTTCGTCTGATGGGGTCACAGGCGTCCCCCCCTTGTCGGTCGATGGGGTCACAGGTTTTCTCCCGGTCAGTTGATGGGGTCACGGGCATCCCCCCCTTGTCGGTTGATGGGGGTCACAGGCACCCCCCGTTTGTTCGGTCAGTCGGTCAGCAGCCCCGCTCATACCCCATCTAGGTCGCAGGCAGCGCTTTCTGCGGGCGGCCAATAGGATCAGTTCTCCGCTTGGCATATTGGGTGACGTGACGCAGGAACCGCATCCTGATTGGCTGGGAGGAGAATCAGAAATCGGGAAGACAATTAGAGCCTCCGACTCTAATCACCTGCTTCTAAAAAAGAAAAAGACCCCATTGGAATCCATGCGTCCGGCATGTAGATTAGGGGGGCGGCCCTCCCTGCGCCCCTTATGGGCGGCCGCCCCTCTAGTTACTCCAGAGCTTAGTAAATGAGTTCACTTTACAGAGAATACCCAATCAATGCAAGGGAAATGTAAACAAAATAAAAAATCTAAATTTGTTTTTTCCTGCACATGATTGGATGATGGAAGTCAGCAGAGCTTCCCCTCATTTGCAAAGCTCTGCTGACTTCCATCATCCAATCATGTGCAAGCAAACATGTCAGTCTATTCCCCCCCAACGTGTCTTTATCTCAGTGGTAAAGTACAAACGAAGCGCTGATATCATTTTTACTGACATTTGCTGTTGAATTACATTTGTTGCGATCCGCGTGTTTCCCCCCCGAATGTAGAGAGCGCCTCCCCCAGTGCGTTTCGTCCTAAGACGCAGTGACAGTCCGCCCAGAGGGGGCCGTCACGTCAGATAAGGTTTTACAAGGGTGACACTGAAATGTTTATTGAACCTCCAGCCTGGGACGGCGCTCTCAAAGGTGAAAATGATAACGCGGTTTATGGTCGCCGGGGATATAAAAGAGCCGAGCAGGGAGATACCAAGCGTCTTCTCCGGCAATAGACAGCGACTTCTTCCCGGAGGAACCAACTATGGGGGGGCAATATAGACAGACCCTCCGCCTGCTGACTCTGCTGACTCTACATCTGGCCAGAGGTAAGTCCGAGACCAGTCAGGAACTTTATCATTGGGGACTTCAGCATCCCATTCAGTCCTCTGCACACCGGTATGTAGGTCCTCGGCCCCCACGGTATATTGGTAATCAGCACCCCGGTATGTTTGTCCTCGGCACCCCGGTATGTTGGTCCTCGGCACCCCGGTATGTAGGTCCTCGGCACCCCGGTATGTAGGTCCTCTGCACCCCGGTATATTGTCCTCGGCACCCCAGTATGTTGGTCCTCTGCACCCCGGTATATTGGTCCTCTGCACCCCGGTATGTAGGTCCTCGGCCCCCACGGTATATTGGTAATCAGCACCCCGGTATGTAGGTCCTCGGCACCCCAGTATATTGTCCTCGGCACCCCAGTATATTGTCCTCGGCACCCCGGTATATTGTCCTCGGCACCCCGGTATGTTGGTCCTCTGCACCCCGGTATATTGTCCTCTGCACCCCGGTATGTTGGTCCTCTGCACCCTGGTATGTAGGTCCTCGATACCCCGGTATGTTGGTCCTCGGCATCCCGGTATATTGGTAATCAGCACCCCGGTATGTTGGTCCTCTGCACCCCGGTATAATGGTCCTCAGCACCCCGGTATGTTGGTCCTCGGCACCCCGGTATATTGGTCCTCTGCACCCCGGTATGTTGGTCCTCAGCACCCCAGTATGTTGGTCCTCGGTACCCCGGTATGTTGGTCCTCGGCATCCCGGTATATTGGTAATCAGCACCCCGGTATGTTGGTCCTCTGCACCCTGGTATATTGGTCCTCAGCACCCCAGTATGTTAGTCCTCAGCACCCTGGTATGTTGGTCCTCCGTACCCCGGTATGTTGGTCCTCAGCATCCCGGTATATTGGTAATCAGCACCCCGGTATGTTGGTCCTCGATACCGCGGGATGTTGGTCCTCGGCATCCCGGTATGTTGGTCCTCGGCACCCCGGTATGTAGGTCCTCGGCACCCCGGTATATTGGTCCTCAGCACCCCGGTATGTTGGTCCTCGGCATCCCGGTATGTAGGTCCTCAGCACCCCGGTATGTTAGTCCTCAGCACCCCGGTATGTTGGTCCTCGGCATCAAGGTATATTGGTAATCAGCACCCCGGTATGTTGGTCCTCTGCACCCCGGTATGTTAGTCCTCAGCACCCCAGTATGTTGGTCCTCGGCATCCCGGTATATTGGTCCTCGGCATCCCGGTATATTGGTCCTCTGCACCCCGGTATGTTGTCCTCGGCACCCCGGAATGTTGGTCTTCGGCACCCGCGATGTTGGTCCTCAGCACCCCGGTATGTTGTCCTTGGCACCCCGGTATGTTGGTCTTCGGAACCCGCGATGTTGGTCCTCGGCATCCCGGTATATTGGTCCTCAGCACCCCGGTATGTTGTCCTTGGCACCCCGGTATGTTGGTCTTCGGCACCCCGGTATGTTGGTCCTCTGCACCCAGGTATGTTGGTCCTCTGCACCCCGGTATATTGTCCTCGGCACCCCGGTATGTTGGTCCTCTGCACCCCGGTATATTGTCCTCGGCACCCCGGTATGTTAGTCCTCAGCTCCCCGGTATATTGTCCTCTGCACCCCGGTATGTTGGTCCTCAGCACCCCGGTATGTTGGTCCTCTGCACCCCGGTATATTGTCCTCGGTACCCCGGTATGTTAGTCCTCAGCACCCCGGTATGTTGGTCCTCGATACCCCGGTATGTTGGTCCTCGGCATCCCGGTATATTGGTAATCAGCACCCCGGTATGTTGGTCCTCTGCACCCCGGTATATTGTCCTCGGCACCCCGGTATGTTGGTCCTCTGCACCACGGTATGTTGTCCTCGGCACCCCAGTATATTGTCCTCGGCATCCCGGTATGTTGGTCCTCGGCATCCCGGTATAATGGTCCTCAGCACCCCGGTATGTTGGTCCTCAGCACCCCAGTATGTTGGTCCTCGGTACCCCGGTATGTTGGTCCTCGGCATCCCGGTATATTGGTCCTCAGCACCCCGGTATGTTGGTCCTCGGCATCCCGGTATATTGGTAATCAGCACCCCGGTATGTTGGTCCTCAGCACCCCGGTATGTTGGTCCTCGATACCGTGGGATGTTGGTCCTCGGCATCCCGGTATGTTGGTCCTCGGCATCCCGGTATATTGGTAATCAGCACCCCGGTATGTTGGTCCTCAGCACCCCGGTATGTTAGTCCTCAGCACCCCGGTATGTTGGTCCTCGGTACCCCGGTATGTTGGTTCACGGCATCCCGGTATATTGGTCCTCAGCACCCCGGTATGTTGGTCCTCGGCATCCCGGTATGTAGGTCCTCAGCACCCCGGTATGTAGGTCCTCAGCACCCCGGTATGTTGGTCCTCAGCACCCCGGTATGTTGGTCCTCGGCATCCCGGTATATTGGTAATCAGCACCCCGGTATGTTAGTCCTCAGCACCCCGGTATATTGATAATCAGCACCCCGGTATGTTGGTCCTCGGCATCCCGGTATGTAGGTCCTCAGCACCCCGGTATGTAGGTCCTCAGCACCCCGGTATGTTGGTCCTCAGCACCCCGGTATGTTGGTCCTCGGCATCCCGGTATATTGGTAATCAGCACCCCGGTATGTTAGTCCTCAGCACCCCGGTATGTTGGTCCTCGGCATCACGGTATATTAGTAATCAGCACCCCGGTATGTTGGTCCTCTGCACCCTGGGATATTGGTCCTCAGCACCCCGGTATGTTAGTCCTCAGCACCCCAGTATGTTGGTCCTCGGCATCTCGGTATATTGGTCCTCTGCACCCCGGTATGTTGTCCTCGGCACCCCGGAATGTTGGTCTTCGGCACCCGCGATGTTGGTCCTCGGCACCCCGGTATATTGGTCCTCAGCACCCCGGTATGTTGTCCTTGGCACCCCGGTATGTTGGTCTTCGGCACCCGCGATGTTGGTCCTCGGCATCCCGGTATATTGGTCCTCAGCACCCCGCTATGTTGGTCCTCGGCACCCCGGTATGTTGTCCTCGGCCCTCCCGGTATGTTGGTCCTCGGCACCCCGCTATGTTGGTCCTCGGCACCCCGGTATATTGTCCTCGGCACCCCGCTATGTTGGTCCTCGGCACCCCGGTATATTGTCCTCGACACCCCGCTATGTTGGTCCTCGGCACCCCGGTATGTTGTCCTCGGCACCCCGGTATATTGGTCCTCGGCACCCCGGTATGTTAGTCCTCAGCACCCCGGTATGTTAGTCCTCAGCACCCCGGTATATTGGTCCTCGGCACCCGCTATGTTAGTCCTCAGCACCCCGGTATATTGGTCCTCGGCACCCGCTATGTTGGTCCTCAGCACCCCGGTATGTTGGGTATGTTGATTGTTTATAAACATTGATCAGAGAGGAGATAGAGAAATACAAAGTAACAGTGGGGTAGATTCAGGTAGGGGCGCGCACTGCTACAGCGGCGCAGCGTACCGTTTTTACGCTACGCCTCCGTAAATTACTGGAGCTACGCTTCATTCACGAAGCATTTACTCCGTAATTTGCGGCGGCGTTTCGTAAAAGTGGGCGGCGTAAGCGCGCGTAATTTAAATGATCCAGTAGGGGGCGTGGATCATTTAAATTAGGAGCGTTCCCGCGCCGAACGTACTGCGCATGCTCCGTCGGGAAAATTTCCCGACGTGCATTGCGGTAAATGACGTCGCAAGGACGTCATTTGCTTCGATGTGAACGTAAATGGCGTCCAGCGCCATTCACGATCCACTTACGCAAACGACGTAAATTTCAAAAATCGCGACGCGGGAACAACGTCTATACTTACCATTGGCTGCGCCTCCTAATAGCAGGAGCAGCCTTACGACGAAAGCGACGAACGCAAACGACGTAAAACACGACCGCCGGGCGCGCGTACGTTTGTGAATCGGCGTGAGTATGCAATTTGCATACTCTACGCTGACCACTACGGGAACGCCACCTAGCGGCCAGCGTCAGAATGCAGCCTAAGATACGACGGCGTAAGAGACTTATGCCAGTCGTATCTTAGGCTACAGTCGGCGTATCTTGCTTTCTGAATACAGAAAGTTGATACGCCGGCGCTACTTAGCAATTACGCTGCGTATCTATGGATACGCAGGCGTAATTGCTTGCTGAATCTACCCCATTGTTTATAAACATTGTACAGATGGGACATTTGTCATTTACAGTGTATGCTCAGATTGCCTTCTTTTTAGTGCATTTGTATATCACAAAGATATTGATAAGAGAGAACAATTCCAGAGACGGGTAATAAAAATGGTGAAAGGTTTGGGGAGAGAGACTTCAGGAACGTAATATATATCCCTACGGGATCATTTAAATTACGCATGCTTACGCCGGCCCCTTTTACGAGCAGTTACGGAGCAAATGCTTTGTGAATGAAGCGTAGCTCCAGTAATTTACGGAGGCGTATCGTAAAAACGGTACGCTGCGCCGCCGTAGCAGTGCGCGCCCCTACCTGAATCTACCCCAGTGTGGAGAAAAGAAGGGAAAGGAGAGAGATGATTGAAACGTTTCAATACATGAGGGGGGGGGGTGAATAAGGGGGACGTACTAAACTGCAAACAGTTAATTTAGCAACTGCTTCTTGCAACATTGTATCAGGCGCTGCAGGAAAGAATAAGATATTTTGAGAAACAACAGAGGGCTAGATTCAGGTAGGACTTACGCCGAAATAAGGATGCACCCATCTACCTGAATCTACCCCAGAGTCATTACCATATATATGTGTATACAGTGCACTGCCATCTAGTGAGAGTTCTCAGTATTGCAGCCAATAATCCCATCACCCCAATATGCAGTTAAGTAAAAGAAAAGAAGTTTGGGACTTTGAATGAGATGCGATTTGATGCAAACACTAGTAAAGTAATAAATGTGTAATAACCAGGCTCAAACTTACCACCCAAACAGCAAGCCACCTTCAACTGTCTAACTGTATGTTAAAAACAGAGGATTGGTTGCACGCATTTGCAAATGCATGGATAAGCTACTGGCCTCTTCACGGCTCTCTGCGTTTCTGTAGTCAAATCGCATCAAATCGCATCTCATTCAAAGTCCCAAACTTCTTTTCTTGTTCCAATTTCGGGGATGGAGGCATGTGCTGGTGTGGCAGTCTACATGCCTCATTCAAAGTCCCCAACCATTTCTATGCAATATGCAGTTTAGTACGTCCCGTGAATGAGGTTCAGGAGGGAAGTTTTTTTCATTATGAAACCAAAATGAAGAAGAACACGAGGAGGACCGGACCTCCAACTAACTGGAGGGAAGTTCAAAACAAATCTTAGAAAGTATTATTTTTCTGAAAGGGTGGCTGATGATTGGAATAAACTTCCAGCCGAGGTAGTGAGACAGTCAACAGTAAATGGCTTCAAACAAGCTCGGGACAAACACCGATCTATAGTCAGACACAGTGGTGGCTGGTGCTCAAAATTTATGGGGGGGTGCAAACAAACTGAAATGTTCTGGGAAAAAAACATCAATTGGCGTCACTGTGCCCATCAATTTCAGCCTCTGTGCCCATCAAATGCAGCCACTGTGCCCATAAAAAGAAGCCACTGTGCCCATCAAATGCAGCCACTGTGCCCATCAAATGCAGCCACTGTACTCATCAAATGTAGCCACTGTGTCCATCAAATGCTGCCACTGTACCCATAAAAAGAAGCCACTGTGCCCATCAATTGCAGCCACTGTGTCCATCAAATGTAGCCACCGTGCCCATCAATTGCAGCCACTGTGCCCATCAAATGTAGCCACTGTGCCCATCAAATGCAGCCACTTTGCCCATCAAATGCAGCCACTGTGCCCATCAATTGCAGCCACTGTGCCCATCAATTGCAGCCACTGTGCCCATCAAATGTAGCCACTGTGTCCATCAAATGCTGCCACTGTACCCATAAAAGGAAGCCACTGTGCCCATCAATTGCAGCCACTGTGTCCATCAAATGTAGCCACCGTGCCCATCAATTGCAGCCACTGTGCCCATCAAATGTAGCCACTGTGCCCATCAAATGCAGCCACTGTGCCCATCAAATGCAGCCACTGTGCCCATCAATTGCAGCCACTGTGCCCATCAATTGCAGCCACCGTGCCCATCAATTGCAGCCACTGTGCCCATCAAATGTAGCCACTGTGCCCATCAAATGCAGCCACTGTGCCCATCAATTGCAGCCACTGTGCCCATCAAATGCTGCCACTGTGTCAACAATTGCAGCCACCGTGCCCATAAAATGTAGCCACCGTGCCCATCAATTGCAGCCACTGTGCCCATCAAATGTAGCCACTGTGCCCATCAAATGCAGCCACTTTGCCCATCAAATGCAGCCACTGTGCCCATCAATTGCAGCCACTGTGCCCATCAATTGCAGCCACTGTGCCCATCAAATGTAGCCACTGTGTCCATCAAATGCTGCCACTGTACCCATAAAAGGAAGCCACTGTGCCCATCAATTGCAGCCACTGTGTCCATCAAATGTAGCCACCGTGCCCATCAATTGCAGCCACTGTGCCCATCAAATGTAGCCACTGTGCCCATCAAATGCAGCCACTGTGCCCATCAAATGCAGCCACTGTGCCCATCAATTGCAGCCACTGTGCCCATCAATTGCAGCCACCGTGCCCATCAATTGCAGCCACTGTGCCCATCAAATGTAGCCACTGTGCCCATCAAATGCAGCCACTGTGCCCATCAAATGCAGCCACTGTGCCCATCAATTGCAGCCACTGTGCCCATCAAATGCTGCCACTGTGTCAACAATTGCAGCCACCGTGCCCATAAAATGCAGCCACTGTGCCCATCAATTGCAACCTCTGTGCCCATCAAACACAGCCACTGTGCCCATTGACTTCAATGGGGTTCTAAAGTTCACGCGAACGTTCGGTCCTTTTCGAAGGTTCTGATGCAAACCGAACCGGGGGCGGGGGGATGTTCGGCTCATCCCTACTCTCTAATAACCCCCCACATTCCTCCTGGATGGGAGTCCCTTTCTACTAGAGGTAGGGAAGGGAGTTCCTGTATTTCTAGATAGGGGACCCCTCTTGTCACTCCCTGCATTCGTCCTGGATGGGGGTCCCCTCTTATCACCTCCTGCATTCATCCTGGATGGGGGTCCCCTCTTATCACCTCCTGCATTCGTCCTGGATGGGGGTCCCCTCTTATCACCTCCTGTATTCGTCCTGGATGGGGGTCCCCTCTTATCACCCCCTGCATTCATCCTGGATGGGGGTCCCCTCTTATCACCTCCTGTATTCGTCCTGGATGGCGGTCCCCTCTTATCACCTCCTGTATTCATCCTGGATGGGGGTCCCCTCTTATCACCCCCTGCATTCGTCCTGGATGGGGGACCCCTCTTGTCACCCCCTGCATTCATCCTGGATGGGGGTCCCCTCTTATCACCCCCTGCATTCGTCCTGGATGGGGGTCCCCTCTTATCACCTCCTGCATTCATCCTGGATGGGGGTCCCCTCTTGTCACCTCCTGCATTCATCCTGGATGGGGGTCCCCTCTTGTCACCTCCTGCATTCATCCTGGATGGGGGGTCCCCTCTTATCACCTCCTGCATTCATCCTGGATGGGGGTCCCCTCTTATCACCTCCTGCATTCATCCTGGATGGGGGTCCCCTCTTGTCACCTCCTGCATTCATCCTGGATGGGGGTCCCCTCTTGTCACCTCCTGCATTCATCCTGGATGGGGGTCCCCTCTTATCACCTCCTGCATTCATCCTGGATGGGGGTCCCCTCTTATCACCTCCTGCATTCGTCCTGGATGGGGGTCCCCTCTTATCACCTCCTGCATTCGTCCTGGATGGGGGTCCCCTCTTATCACCTCCTGCATTCGTCCTGGATGGGGGTCCCCTCTTATCACCTCCTGCATTCATCCTGGATGGGGGTCCCCTCTTATCACCCCCTGCATTCATCCTGGATGGGGGTCCCCTCTTATCACCTCTTGCATTCGTCCTGGATGGGGGTCCCCTCTTATCACCTCCTGCATTCGTCCTGGATGGGGGTCCCCTCTTATCACCTCCTGCATTCATCCTGGATGGGGGTCCCCTCTTGTCACCTCCTGCATTCATCCTGGATGGGGGTCCCCTCTTGTCACCTCCTGCATTCATCCTGGATGGGGGTCCCCTCTTGTCACCTCCTGCATTCATCCTGGATGGGGGTCCCCTCTTATCACCTCCTGCATTCGTCCTGGATGGGGGTCCCCTCTTATCACCTCCTGTATTCGTCCTGGATGGGGGTCCCCTCTTATCACCCCCTGCATTCATCCTGGATGGGGGTCCCCTCTTATCACCTCCTGTATTCGTCCTGGATGGCGGTCCCCTCTTATCACCTCCTGTATTCATCCTGGATGGGGGTCCCCTCTTATCACCCCCTGCATTCGTCCTGGATGGGGGACCCCTCTTGTCACCCCCTGCATTCATCCTGGATGGGGGTCCCCTCTTATCACCCCCTGCATTCGTCCTGGATGGGGGTCCCCTCTTATCACCTCCTGCATTCATCCTGGATGGGGGTCCCCTCTTGTCACCTCCTGCATTCATCCTGGATGGGGGTCCCCTCTTGTCACCTCCTGCATTCGTCCTGGATGGGGGTCCCCTCTTGTCACCTCCTGCATTCGTCCTGATTGGGGGTCCCCTCTTATCACCTCCTGCATTCGTCCTGGATGGGGGTCCCCTCTTATCACCTCCTGCATTCGTCCTGGATGGGGGTCCCCTCTTATCACCTCCTGCATTCATCCTGGATGGGGGTCCCCTCTTATCACCTCCTGCATTCGTCCTGGATGGGGGTCCCCTCTTATCACCTCCTGCATTCATCCTGGATGGGGGTCCCCTCTTATCACCTCCTGCATTCGTCCTGGATGGGGGTCCCCTCTTATCACCTCCTGCATTCGTCCTGGATGGGGGTCCCCTCTTATCACCTCCTGCATTCGTCCTGGATGGGGGTCCCCTCTTATCACCTCCTGCATTCATCCTGGATGGGGGTCCCCTCTTATCACCCCCTGCATTCATCCTGGATGGGGGTCCCCTCTTATCACCTCTTGCATTCGTCCTGGATGGGGGTCCCCTCTTATCACCTCCTGCATTCGTCCTGGATGGGGGTCCCCTCTTATCACCTCCTGCATTCATCCTGGATGGGGGTCCCCTCTTGTCACCTCCTGCATTCATCCTGGATGGGGGTCCCCTCTTGTCACCTCCTGCATTCATCCTGGATGGGGGTCCCCTCTTGTCACCTCCTGCATTCGTCCTGGATGGGGGTCCCCTCTTATCACCTCCTGCATTCGTCCTGGATGGGGGTCCCCTCTTATCACCTCCTGCATTCGTCCTGGATGGGGGTCCCCTCTTATCACCTCCTGCATTCATCCTGGATGGGGGTCCCCTCTTATCACCTCCTGCATTCGTCCTGGATGGGGGTCCCCTCTTGTCACCTCCTGCATTCATCCTGGATGGGGGTCCCCTCTTGTCACCTCCTGCATTCATCCTGGATGGGGGTCCCTTTCTGCTGGAGGTGGGGAGGGGGGTTCCTGTATTCCTAGATGGGGGTCCCCTCTAACTACCCCCTGCACTCCTCCTGCATGGGGTCCCTTTCTACTACAGTAGAGGAGGGGGGTTCCTGTATTCCTGGATGGGGGTCCCCTCTAACCACCCCCTGCACTCCTCCTGGATGGGGTCCCTTTCTACTAGAGTTGGGAAGGGGTTCCTAAACTCCTAAATGCGGGTCCCCTCTAACCACCCTCCACACTTCTACTGGATGGGGGTCCCTTTCTATGTGGGGAACCAGATGACCTCGTCCCACCCCTGGTTTTGGGGATCACAAGGTGTGCCGATCTTTTTCTCTTCATCATGTGATCTTTGTTGCACAGCCTCCTTCCTTTGTGTGTACATGGCGGGGCTTCAGTATGATGTCAAGTCAGCGTTGGGGGTCAGTGATGGGGTCAGCCATGGGGGTCAGCGATGGGGTCAGCGATGGGAGTCAGCGATGGGAGTCAGCGATGGGAGTCAGCGATGGGAGTCAGCGATGGGAGTCAGCGTTGGGGGTCAGCCATGGGGTCAGCGTTGGGTGTCAGCGATGGAAGTCAGCGTTGGGTGTCAGTGATGGAAGTCAGCGTTTGGTGTCAGCGATGGGGGTCAGCGTTGGGTGTCAGTGATGGGGGTCAGCCATGGGGGTCAGTGATGGGGGTCAGCGTTGGGTGTCAGTGATGGGGGTCAGCGTTGGGTGTCAGTGATGGGGTCAGCGATGGGGGTCAGCGTTGGGTGTCACCGATGGGGGTCAATGATGGGGGTCAGCGTTGGGGGTCAGTGATGGAAGTCAGCGTTGGGTGTCAGTGATGGGGGTCAGCGTTGGGTGTCAGTGATGGGGTCAGCGATGGGGGTCAGTGATGGGGGTCAGCGATGGGGGTCAGCGATGGGTGTCAGTGATGGGGGTCAGCATTGGGTGTCAGTGATGGGGGTCAGTGATGAGGGTCAGTGATGGAAGTCAGCGTTGGGTGTCAGTGATGGGGGTCAGTGATGGGGGTCAGTGATGGGGGTCAGTGATGAGGGTCAGTGATGGAAGTCAGCGTTGGGTGTCAGCGTTGGGTGTCAGTGATGGGGTCAGCGATGGGGGTCAGTGATGAGGGTCAGCGATGGAAGTCAGCGTTGGGTGTCAGCCATGGGGGTCAGTGATGGGGTCAGCGATGGGGGTCAGTGATGGGTCAGCGATGGGGGTCAGTGATGGGGTCAGCGATGGGGGTCAGTGATGGGGTCAGCGATGGAAGTCAGCGTTGGGTGTCAGCCATGGGGGTCAGTGATGGGGTCAGCGATGGAAGTCAGCGTTGGGTGTCAGCCATGGGGGTCAGTGATGGGGTCAGCGATGGGGGTCAGTGATGGGTCAGCGATGGGGGTCAGTGATGGGGTCAGCGATGGGGGTCAGTGATGGGGTCAGCGATGGGGGTCTTGTATTGGACCCGTGACAGGTCCCCTTTAACTGCTCTGAGGACACGGGGGGTGTATGTACCGGCGGGCCCCGTAGCGCACACGCTCTCAGTTTGCTTCCCCATCATTAGCGATGAACATCACAGAATTTATTTCGGCAAATATTTTATGTCACTGCGGGGCGACCGCCAACAAAGGACCATTAATGTGACATTTGCCGCAATTAACCTCGGGGACTCCCGACTAAAAATCTATAAATATCTCTTCTGGGGCCGAAAACATACATTTCAGGCTTTTAAAAAAAAAAAAAAGTGCTTAAAACTCTAAAAAACTTTCTTTCTTTCTTTCAACACTCATCCTCACCTCTTAATAGATCAATCATTTACAATGAAAGGGGATGCCATCCGGGGTCCTGGGGCCCCCTGGGCCCCTTAGAGGTCAGGGGGGGGGCTTTGGGTGCTGACAAAAAAAATATTAACAAATAAAATAACAAAAATTAACAAAATAAATAAATAAAATAGAAAAAAATATATAAAAAAAGGGGGATGTCACCCGGGCCCCTTAGAGGTCGGGGGGGTTTGGGTGCTAATGAAAAAAAAAATTAAATTTAAAAAGGAAAAACTAAAAAAAAGGGGGGGGGGGGACCGGGCCCCTTACAGGTGTACTGCCTGTACCCCCCTGATGGCGGCCTTGTAGCTATCACTACGTCCCGATCCCACCCTGTTGTGTGACTATAGTGAATGCATTTTCCCTATTTGCACACTAAAGTTCCTCCCCGCCAATCAGGAGGCAGGTTGTGAGAACTGTTTCCCGATTGGCCTAAACTCCTATTGGATGCATAGTGCTTAGGTGGAAGAGGAACAGTACGCTGTAGAAGATGGAGGAGCTAACACCGGAGACGCCACTCCCCACACCTCTGGGCCGCTTCCAGCACCTATGGCCGCCGCTCCCAGCACCTCTGGGCCGCTCCCAGCACCTATGGCCGCCACTCTGCGCACCTCTGGGCCGCTCCCAGCACCTATGGCCGCCGCTCCCAGCACCTATGGCCGCCACTCTGCGCACCTCTGGGCCGCTCCCAGCACCTATGGCCGCCACTCTGCGCACCTCTGGGCCGCTCCCAGCACCTATGGCCGCCGCTCCCCGCACCTCTGGGCCGCTCCCAGCACCTATGGCCGCCGCTCCCAGCACCTCTGGGCCGTGCCCCGCACCTATGGCCGCCGCTCCCAGCACCTCTGGGCAGCTCCCCGCACCTCTGGGCCGCTCCCAGCACCTATGGGCCACTCCTAGCACCTATGGCCGCAACTCCCTGCCGCTCTCCACACCTCCGTGAGAAGGAGGAGAGGAGGTCACAGCCCTGCAGTGTTAATTTTGGCAGCAAATTTAGATTTAGTCTTAGTCTTAGGATTAAAGTGGCATTTTAGTTTTAGTCCAATTTTAGTCTTCTGCAATTGTTTTAGTTTTATATTTCATTTTAGAATATAAATTTCTCTTGCCAATACATACCCCTGAAGAAGGAGGGACGTGTACTCCGAAACGCGTTGGGTGCAAGAGTACCGCATAGTATTATATGTACAAATGGTGATAATGTTACAGATGCATTCCGCATGCTATGTGTTTAATTCTTTTATACAAAATATTTAATAAACAAATATTTTATTGGAATACTTTTATACTCTTCACGTGCCTTAACCCCTTCCATACCGGGGGGCACTTACGCACCTTCCTGCCCAGGCCAATTTTCATCTTTCAGCACTGTCACAATTTGAATGACAATTGCGCGGTCGTGCTACACTGTACCCAAATGAAATTTTTATCATTTTCTCCCCACAAATAGAGATTTCTTTTGGTGGTATTTGATCACCTCTGCGATTTTTATTTTTTGCGCAACAACTAGAAAAAGACTGAAATTTTTGAAAAAAATTAAGTTTTTATATTTTTCTGTTATTTTTTTTGTAAATAAGTAAGTTTTCTTCTTCAATTTTGGGCACCGACGAGGTGGCCCTGATGGGCACCGATGAGATGGCACTGATGGGCACCGATAAGCACTCATAGGCGGGACTGATGGGCACTAATAGGCGGCACTGGGCACTCTTTGGTGGCACTGATGGGCACTCATGGGTGGCACTTATGGGTGGCACTGATGGGTACTTATGGGTGGCACAGATGGGCATTGATAGGTGGGCACTGGACATAGATGGGCACTAAGAGGTGGCACTGATGGACGCTGGGTGGCACTGATGGACACTGAGGGGTGGCACTGATGGCATTGCTGGGCGGCATTCCAGCCAGTGCCCATTTGTGGGCACTGATTGGCATCGATTGTGTTCATTCTTTTTTTATTGGTGTTTTTTTTTTCTTGCTCTATTGAGCACTGGGGGCACTCCCTGGTGGTCCAGTGTTGGAATCCGAGGGGGGGCTGCTCTGATAAATAATCAGCACGAACCCTCCCTGTCAGGAGAGCCGCCGATCGGCTCTCCTCTACTCGTGTCTGTCAGACACGAGTGAGGAAGAGCCATCAACAGCTCTTCCTGTTTACATCGTGATCAGCCGTCATTGGACACGGCTAATCACGTGGTAAAGAGCCTCCGCCGGAGGCTCTTTACCGAGATCGGAGATGCAGGGTGTCAGACTGACACCCCGAATCACCGATCGCCGCGCTGCGCGCCCCCACGGGCGCGCGCCGGCATGAAATCAATAGACGTCCAGTCAGGATAACAGAACCACTTCCCGGACGTCACTTGTCCATTGCCCGGGCGGGAAGTGGTTAAAAGTCCACCACAAGGGGTTTTTGTTCGCTATCGTTGTTTTAGTTTTAGTCGTCTTGAGTCGACAATCTTCAGGACATTTTTGTCGACTAAAAATGCGCGCCCGCAATGCCGCGTTTTAAAGGGGACGTACCTGTTCGCCCGTATGCCCAGCCGTGCCATGGTGCCGACGTGCAGCAGTCGGCAAGCGGTTAATCAAAATTTACAGAGGTCTGACACACCCCTCACAGCGGGAGCTCTCCAATCAGCCGGGAGAGGGGGCGTGATCTTCGCTGATTGCAGAGCTATAGGTCTGACTCAGTGTGTTGGACCTATGCAGAGAGACCGCTGCTTCTCCCACAGGAAGCAAGTGTTCCTTTGCTGCAGCGTGCAGGCGGGGGGACAGGCTTTTCTACTCAGGATGTCGCATCTTTCTAAAGGAAATGTATCTACTTGATTTATTAACCACTTGCCGACCGCCGCACGACGATATACACATCGGCAGAACGGCACGGCTGGGCATAGCAACGTATGGGTACGTTCCCTTTAGGACGCGGCATTGTGGGCATGTGCACCAGCCGCAAGCTCCGTGAGTGTCCCGCAGATTTGATGTGCTCTGGTGTCTCGCGATCGTCTCACGGAGAGGAAGAAGGGAGGAAATGCTGATGTAAACAAGGCATCTCCCCGTTCTGCCTAGTGACAGGACACTGATCATCTGCTCCCTGTGATCGAGAGCAGCGATCACTGTCGTGTCACTTGTAGCCACGCCCCCACACAGTTAGAATCACTTCCTAGCACACACTTAACCCCTTCCTCGCCTCCTAGGTGTTAACCCCTTCCCTGCCAGTGTTATTTACACAGTAATCAGCGCATTTTTATAGCTGTATAAATGACAGTTTCCCAAAATAGCGTCAAAAGTGTCCGATGTGTCCGCCATAATGTCGCAGTCATGATAAAAATCGCAGATCGCCGCCATTACTAGTAAAAAAAAAATTATTAATAAAAAATGCCATAAAACTATCCCCTATTTTGTAGATGCTGTGGCCCAGATTCACAAAGCACTTACGCCGACGTATAACAAGACACGCCGACGTAAGTGCAAATGTGCGCCGTCGTATCTCTGCGCCTGACCCACAAACTAAGATGCGCCTAAAACCAGGCTTCACCCCGCCGACGTAACTTGCTTACGCCGGCGTAGGGTGGGCGCACATTTAGGCTGGACGCATGGTGGCGCTCCCATTGATTAGCCATTCAAATATGCAAATGAGTGAAATACGGCGATTCACGAACATACGTGCGCCCGACGCAGTGCGCGTAAGTTGTACGTCCGGCGTAAAGTTATTCCCCATAAAGGAGGTGTAACTCAGCAGCAGACATGCACAGGTCTGCACCAGGGAACACAAGCCGGCGTATTGTGCGTTGGACGTGTGTCTGGCTGGGCGTAGGTTACGTTCACGCCGTACGCAGTGATCCGGCGTAGTTTAGGCAGTTTTTCCGACGTGGTTGTAAAAATGCGCAGGGGGATGCGTCCACGTCACGGCGCATGCGCAGTTCGTGATACGTATCTGTCTGGCGCTCGGCCCAACATTTGCATGGGGTCACGCCTCATTTGCATGGGTCACGCCCACTTCCACCTTACGCCGGCGTACGCCCTCGAATCCCATGCCACGCTGGCGCAGCGTTGGGAGCACTGGCTTGCTGAATTCCATGCTTGCCTCTCTGCGCTGCGTTGGCGTAGCGTACAGTGGTTATTCTACTGCGGCGTAATTTCCGCCCACACTCTGTGAATCTGGGCAAAGAACTTTTGCGCAAACCGATCACTAAACGCTTATTGCGTTTTTTTTTTTTTTTACCAAAAATATGTAGAAGAATACGTATCGGCCTTTTTTTTACATATATATTTTTGGGGATATTTATTATAGAAAAATGTAAAAAATATTGATTTTTTTCCACAATTGTCGCACTTTTTTTGTTTATAGCGGGAAAATAAAAAAACGCAGAGGTGATCAAATACCACCAAAAGAAATCTCTATTTGTTGGGAAAAAAAGGACATCAATTTTATTTGGGAGGCGCGTCGCACGACCGCGCAATTGTCAGTTAAAGCGACGCAGTGCCGGATCACAAAAAGTGGCCCTGGTCATTGGGCAGCCAAATGGTCCGGGGCTGAAGTGGTTGAAGTAAAAGTTCAGTATGGCTTTAATGACGCCCATCTACACTTTGTTCATTTGCGTTTTCATTCCTTCCCTTTTCTGATTGTAGGGAGCCCTGCTGGGACGGAAAACAACGGAGAAAAACTGAGCAGTGACCCGGTAATTATTCATTTATAATATTGTAACATTTCTGTTTATTAAAAAATCTTACAAACATACAATGTAACAAAAAACATATTTACATCATATATACAGAATAAATAAAAAGATATATTCATTCCGAGTCTTTCCGAGGTTTGCCAAGATCAGCCAAACTGTCCTCGGGCCTTTCTGGCTGTTTCCGAGGCTCTCTGGCGCCCCCCCACTGCCCCTGGCCACATGCGGTATTGCATGCCATTGAAGTCAATGCGGAATGAATTATTTTCGTTTCCATTGACTTCAATGAGGAGACTTGCTTTGATATGCGAGTGTTTTGGATTACAAGCATTCTCCCGGGGCGGATTATCCTCGTCATCCGAGGTCCCACTGTATTTGATTCCCTTCTGATTTTGTACGTTTGCCCACTGACAAAGAAACGATCGGTCTCTATAATTTTATTGGTCGGTTTATTATAACAGGGGGAGAATAACAACAAAAATATCCAGAAAAAAAACATTTTGAAAAAAAGTTATAAATAGATTTTTGCATTTTAATGAGTGAAATAAGTATGTGCACCCCTCACAGAACATGACTTGTGATTGGTGGAGAAACCCTTGTTGGCGATCACAGAGGTCAGACGTTTCTTGGAGTTGGCCTCCAGGTTCTCAAACATCTCAGGAGGGATTTTGTCCTCTTTGCAGATCCTCTCCAAGTCATTAAAGGGTCGCTAAAGGAATTTTTTTTTTTAGCTAAACAGCTTCCTTTACCTTACTGCAGTCCTGGTTTCATGTCCTCATTGTTCGTTTTTGCTTTGATGTTGCTGTAATTCCTCTCTGTTCTGGACACTTCCTGGTTGTCTGTTTCCTGATCACCACAGTACTGGGAGATTTCTCACTGTGGTCACTAATCAAGGAGGTGTGATTACTGTGTGTCAACACCAATCCAGTTTCGTTTTGCAAAACCATCACTGCCCTCTATTGGCTCTTTGTCTCTGTACATCAGAGAACCAGGAAACAACAGCAAAAACAAAACTAAACTGCAGGCACATTATATGATTGTTTTTTTTATCTATTTGCAATAATTTTTAAAAGGAATCAGTTAACTATTATGTCTCTATACCCTGTAAACAGTCATTTCAGCAAAAATTTTTTTTTCCTTTAGTGACCCTTTACTGTTTCCAGGCTGTTTGGTAACTCGAACCTTCAGCTCCCTCCACATATTTTCTATGGGATTAAGGTCTGGAGACTGGCTAGGCCACTCCAGGACCTTCATGTGCTTCTTCTTGAGCCCCTCCTTTGTTGCCTTGGCAATATCCCCACCTATTTGGGGACCAAAGAATTCAAGTGGGGGGAGAATGTAGCCATAAAGTACACAGGTTCTGAGGTTGATTAAGGTGGAGATAAAACGCACTTGGTGCCTCATCTGCATTAAATCCTCAGAACCTGTGTACTTCATGGCTACATTCTCCCCCCACTTGAATTCTTTGGTCCCCAAAGAGGTGGAGATATTGAACTAACCAAACATTAATGAAGATAACAAAGTGTTTGGGTTTAAAGGAATGAGATGGCAAATCTAAGACCGAGGGAGAGTTACCGTTATTTTGTGTTTCTTCCATTTGTGAATAATCCCCCCAACTGTTGTCTCCTCCCACCAAGCTGCTTGACGAGGGTCTTGTAGCCCATTCCAGCCTTGTGTAGATCTCCAATCTAATCCCCGACATCCTAGGACAGATCTTTGGTCTTGGCCATGGGGGAGAGATTGGAATCTGATTGATTGCTTCTGTGGACAGGTGTCTTTTATACAGGTAACAAGCTGAGATTAGGAGAGTGCTCCCTTTAAGAAGAGTGCTCCTAATCTCAGCTCGTTACGTTACCTGTATAGAAGACACCTGGGAGCCAGAAATCCAGCCCGGAAACCTTAATTCTTCCCTCAGCCAGGGCATTGAAGATGGGTCGTTGATGGGTTTCTCCACCAACTACTAAGGGGATCAAATACTTATTTTACTCATTAAAATGCAAATCAATTTATAACTTTTTTTTTTAAATGTGTTTTCCTGGATATTTTTATTGTTATTTTTTTTTCTCTCACTGCTATAATAAATCGACCAATAAAATTGCAGACCGATCGTTTCTTTGTCACAAAATCAGCCGCCGATCGAATACTTTTTCTCCTCGCTGAAGGAGACGTATTCCTAAGATGACTTTCCGATGGCCCTTTTTTTTTTTTCGAAGTCCGGATCCACTCTCAGTCAATGAAAGTGAATATTGATCAGCGGGGTGGGTGAGCGGGGGAAGGGTACAAAGGCTGACGCGTTTCTTTTGTAGTTCATTAAACTCTTGTTATCTTCCGCAGAGATATCTGTTCCCGTGTAATACGAACATTCGATCCGGAGCGCAGCCAACGTCAGGTGAGTGACTCTCCTCTCCCCCTCCTCCATTCACGGATACATTGAGCCAGATCCACATAGAAATGGATAGGCGCAGCGTATCAGAGATACACTACGCCGCCGTATCTTACCTGGCTTTAAGTCGAATCCAGGAAGATTTTTGCTCCGTAAGTTACGGCGGCGTAGTGTATTTCTGGCGGCGGAATTTAAATCGGCGGGGAGGGGGCGTGATTCATTTAAATGAAGCGCGTCCCCGCGCCGATTGAACTGCGCATGCTCCGTTTCGAAATTTCCCGCCGTGCTTTGCGCGAAATGACGTCGCAACGACGTAATTTTTTGAACTTAGACGTGAGTTACGTCCATCTCTATTCACGGACGACTTATGCAAAAAAAAAAAAAAAAAATTCAAATTTCGAAGCGGGAACGACGGCCATACTTAACATGGCAAGTCTATCTATACGCCGCAAAATAGCAGCTTTAACTATACGCCGGAAAAAGCCGACTAGAGACGACGTAAGAGAATGCGACGGGCACGCGTACGTTCGTGGATCGTCGGAAAAAGCTTATTTGCATACCTGACGCGGAAAACGACGCAAACTCCACCCAGCAGACGCCGAAATATTGCATCTACGATCCGAAGACGTACACCTGTCGGATCGAACCCAGAAGCCGTCGTATCTTGGTTTGAGGATTCAAACTAAAGATACGACGCGGGAAATTTCAAAGTACGCCGGCGTATCAGTAGATATCAGTAGACACACCGGCGTACTCGCTCTCTGGATCTGGCCCGTTGTATCCAGACACTCACAAGAACTTTTTCAAAGGATTCTTTTTTTTTTTTCTTTTATGAAACTTTTATGTGTTTAACCCCTTCCATACCGAGCCAATTCTGGCACTTCTCTCCTACATTTGTTTTTGCTAGAAAATTACTCAGAACCCCCAAATATTACATTTTTTTTTTTTTAGCAGACACCCTAGGGAATAAAATGACGGTGATTGCAGCTTTTAGGGTTATTAAGCTTTTAGCTAATTAACAAAACAGTAAAGTTTGCCCAATTTTTTTGTATAATGTGAAAGATGATGTTACGCCGAGTAAATAGATACCAAACATGTCATGCTTTAAAGTTGCGCACACTCATGGAATGGCGCCAAACTTCGGTACTTAAAAATCTCCATAGGCGACGCTTTAATTTGTTTTTACAGGTTACGGGCCAGATCCACGTAGATCGTGTAATTTTAAATGGGCGTAGCTAATCGTAGTAACGCTACGCCACCGCAACTTTGAGAGGCAAGTGCTGTATTCACACAGCACTTGCCTCTAAAGTTACGGCGGCGTAGCGTAAATCTGCCGGCGTAAGCGTGCCTAAATCAAATGAGGAACAGGGGGGGGCGTGTTTTATATAAACTAAGCATGACCCTGTGTAAATGACGCTTTTTTCGTACGGCGCATGCGCGCACATGCTCAGTATCACGTCGAATTTTCAAATTAAATTACGCCCGCTCAATGCCTAGACGACGTGACCGTAATTTACGCAAAGCCCTATTCGCGAACGTTTTACGCAAACAACGGAAAATTTGACGCTGGCCCGACGTCGATACCTAACATTGTGTACACCTCATAGAGGCAGGGGTAGCGTTACGCCGAAAAAAGCCTTACGTAAACGACGTAAAAAAATGCGCCGGGTGGTCGTACGTTTGAGAATTGGCGTATCTAGCTAATTTGCATACTCTACGCGGAAATCAACGGAAGCGCCACCTAGCAGCCAGCGTAAATATGCACCTAGGATCCGACGGCGTACTAAGACGTACGTCAGTCGGATCTAGCCCACATTCAGTCGTATCTTTGTTTTGTGGATACAAAACAAAGATACGCCGGAGCAACCTAGAAGTTACGTGGCGTATCAATAGATACGCCGGGGTAAGTTCTTTGTGGATCTGGCCCTACCAGTTTAGAGTTGCAGAGGAGGTCTAAGGATAGAACTGTTCCTCGCGCTCTAACGCACGTGGCGATACCTCACATGTATGTGTGGTTTGAACGGCGTTTACGTATGTGGGCGGGACTTACATGTGTGTTCGCTTCTGAGCGCGAGCTATCCAGGACTTTTTACACTTTCTTTTACATTTAATTTTTTTTGATCACTTTTATTCCTATTACAAGGAATGTAAACATCCCTTGTATTAGGAATCACTGTGACAGGTCCTCTTTATGGAGAGAGGCGGGGTCAATAAAACCTCCCCCTCCCCCCACATCTCTCCTCCCGGCCCACACACGATGGGGCCCACACACGATCGGTTCGTCCGATGGATCGTGTGTACAGGGCATTCGATTTTATGAGAATTCACCAAAATTCATGCGTTTCATTTATCTGTAAAATCTTCCTTATTGTAGACATTCAAAAGCCCAGAGACTGCCGCTGGGTGCCGCCATCTTGGATGTAATATCCAACAGATTCAGAGCTGTCACTCAAATGACACTCTACAGCCGGGGTATTGAGGTCCAGTCACTAACATTTTCTTCCAGGAGAAAAAAGATTGTATCCGTGTATGTCTATCAAAAAATGTACAATTTCCATAGCATTTCAACAAATATCAGGTGTCCCCATAGAGCAGGTATCCCCATCAGAGTGACCTCATAAGAGAGCAGGTGTCCCCATAAGAGAGCAGGTGTCCCCATAAGAGAGCCGGTGTCCCCATAAGAGAGCCGGTGTCCCCATAAGAGAGCCGGTGTCCCCATAAGAAAGCAGGTGTCCCCAAAAGAAAGCAGGTGTCCCCATAAGAAAGCAGGTGTCCCCATAAGAAAGCAGGTGTCCCCATCAGAAAGCAGGTGTCCCCATAAGAAAGCAGGTGTCCCCATAAGAGATCAGGTGTCCCCTTAAGAAAGCAGGTGTCCCCTTAAGAAAGCAGGTGTCCCCATAAGAAAGCAGGTGTCCCCATAAGAGAGCAGGTGTCCCCATCAGAGTGCCCCCATAGAGCAGGTATCCCCATCAGAGTGACCTCATAAGAGAGCAGGTGTCCCCATAAGAAAGCCGGTGTCCCCATAAGAGAGCAGGTATCCCCATAAGAGAGCAGGTGTCCCCATAAGAAAGCAGGTGTCCCCAAAAGAAAGCAGGTGTCCCCATAAGAAAGCAGGTGTCCCCATCAGAAAGCAGGTGTCCCCATAAGAAAGCAGGTGTCCCCATAAGAGATCAGGTGTCCCCTTAAGAAAGCAGGTGTCCCCATAGGAGAGCAGGTGTCCCCTTAAGAAAGCAGGTGTCCCCATAAGAAAGCAGGTGTCCCCATAAGAGAGCAGGTGTCCCCATCAGAGTGCCCCCATAGAGCAGGTATCCCCATCAGAGTGACCTCATAAGAGAGCAGGTGTCCCCATAAGAAAGCCGGTGTCCCCATAAGAGAGCAGGTATCCCCATAAGAGAGCAGGTGTCCCCATAAGAAAGCAGGTGTCCCCAAAAGAAAGCAGGTGTCCCCATAAGAAAGCCGGTGTCCCCATAAGAGAGCAGGTATCCCCATAAGAGAGCAGGTGTCCCCATAAGAAAGCAGGTGTCCCCAAAAGAAAGCAGGTGTCCCCATCAGAAAGCAGGTGTCCCCATAGGAGAGCAGGTGTCCCCATAAGAAAGCAGGTGTCTTCATAAGAAAGCAGGTGTCCCCATCAGAAAGCAGGTGTCTCCTTAAGAAAGCAGGTGTCCCCTTAAGAAAGCAGGTGTCTCCTTAAGAAAGCAGGTGTCCCCATCAGAAAGCAGGTGTCCCCTTAAGAAAGCAGGTGTCTCCTTAAGAAAGCAGGTGTCCCCATCAGAAAGCAGGTGTCCCCATAAGAAAGCAGGTGTCCCCATCAGAGAGCAGGTGTCCCCATCAGAGAGCAGGTGTCTCCATCAGAGAGCAGGTATCCCCATCAGAGTGACCTCATAAGAGAGCAGGTGTCCCCATCAGAGAGCAGGTGTCTCCATCAGAGAGCAGGTGTCCCCATCAGAGAGCAGGTGTCCCCATCAGAGAGCAGGTGTCCCCATCAGAGAGCAGGTGTCTCCATCAGAGAGCAGGTGTCCCCATCAGAGAGCAGGTGTCCCCATCAGAGAGCAGGTGTCCCCATCAGAGAGCAGGTGTCCCCATCAGAGAGCAGGTGACCCCATCAGAGAGCAGGTGTCCCCATCAGAGAGCAGGTGACCCCATCAGAGAGCAGGTGTCCCCATCAGAGAGCAGGTGTCCCCATAAGAAAGCAGGTGTCCCCATCAGCGTGCCCTTCCTCAAATTTCAGTTGTGAACCCTCACAGTGCCCCTGTAAATTGGTAGCGTCCATCTAAGTCAGGAATCGGTCCCTCTGGGGAGGGGCTTGAAGAAGAAGCGTTCTGCAGGGGGGAGGAGCTGGGCGGAGAAACTCGCTGAGGAGCGCGCACAAGTGACATAATTGGTTGCTATGATGTTTTGACGCCAGTGGGTCCTAGCAACCAATGACGGTAGCGGTAGGCAGGGATCAGCGTCGCCTGGAGTAACGATAACCTGTGTTCTTCTTTTCTTTCTCTTCCAGTCCATTCTCTGAGTCCTTCCAACATTAAAGTCGTCTCTACCCTCCGAAGCTTAAATATTGTAAGTACCTAGAGGAGGGGCTTATTGTGAGGACAACGGGGGGGGGGGGGCTTCCTTAGGGGACCAACAAGGGGACACCAGAGGGAGATATTTGTCATTGACTATGACATCATGTGTGTGACGTATCGCTCCTTTATTTACAATCTTGTACCAGAGGCGTTGCTACGGGGGTGCGGGGGGTGCGGTCCGCACCGGGTGACACCCGCTAGAGGGGTGACACCATCCCGTTTTTTTTTTGTTTGTTTGTTTGTTTTTGTTTTTTTAGCTGACATGCCCAGCCTGCCCTGTGCACTGTGCAATCCCAGCCTGCCCTGTACCACCCCAGCCTGCTCTGTGCCACCCCAGCCTGCCCTGTATCACCCCAGCCTGCCCTGTATCACCCCAGCCTGCCATGTACCACCCTAAACAGCCCTATACCACCCCAGCCTGCCCTGTACCACCCCCAACAGCCCTATACCACCCCAGCCTGCCCTGTACCCCCCAAACAGCCCTGTACCACCCCAGCCTGCCCTGTACCACCCCAGCCTGCCCTGTACCACCCCTGCCTTCCCTGTACCACCCCAAACTTTCCCATGCCACCCCAACTTGCCCTGTGCCACCCTAACTTACCCTATACCACCCCAATCTGCCCTATGCCACCCTAACTTGCCCTATACCACCCCAACCTGCCCAATGCCACCCTAACTTGCCCTGTACCACCCCAACCTTTCCCATGCCATCCCAACTTGCCCTATGCCACCCTAACTTGCACTATACCACCCCAACCTGCCCTGTACCACCCTAACTTGCCCTATACCACCCCAAACTACCCTATATCACCCCAACATGCCCTATACCACCTTAACCTGTCCTATACCACCCCACTACACCAACCTGCCACTATACCACCCTAACCTGCCACTATACTGCCCTATACTATCATTTACAGGGGCTGGTTTGGGGTGCGCCCTGTGCCCGTGCGCTGCCTGCTTGGTGCTGGGCAGCCTAGACAGAGGGGGGGTGACACCATGTTTTACCGCACCGGGTGACACCAACCCTAGTGACGCCACTGCTTGTATCTTTGTGTTCCACAGAAGTCGGGTGACGGCCTTAACAAGAGCAAGTATGCGAGGTAAGCTGGGGGGGCGGAGTCCTATGACACGCGTGATCCTATCATATGATTGGTGTCAGATTCGGAGGAATTGTGGGGGGGTGATCGGAATGAATGGGTTCCTTATCGGTGCTTTCTTCTATTATTATCACCAGGTTGGAAGAGACCCTCCTACGAGCCAGCCAGCTCACCGAGTCATGTGAGTAGAGTTCTGCTGCGTTGCTTCGTATCTCAGGCCGCTAGAGGAAAGTAGCCCCTCCCCCCCATGCTATGTCTCCCTGACGATTGCAGAACTCGTGCTATGGGGTGTGTCAGACCTCTGCAGAGAGGACGCTGCTTCCTCATTTCGAAGCTAGGAACCGACCCCCTTCCCCTGCAGCTGCTCAATGCCTGCAGGAGGAAGAGGAGGAGAAGCGGATATTCAGGGGCTGTGGGGGGGGGATTGGCTGCCGCGAATTGAGAAGCGGAGGGGGGGGGGGGCCTTTACAAAAAAAAAGGAGAAATAAAGGAAAATATATATAAAAAAAGGGGGTAGCAATCCGGGGCTCTGGGGACCTCTGGACCCTTTAATAAAAAAAAAAATATATATATATATATATATATATATATATATATATATATAAAAATAAAATAAACATTAATAAAAAAAGGGGGGGGGGTTTGCCACATGGGGCCCTGGGGGCCTCTGAGCCCTTTAATAAAATATATACATATATATATGTAAAAAAATAAATAAAAAATAAATAAAATAATATAAAAAAAATTAAAACATTATATAAAAAAAGGGGGGTTGCCATCCGGGGCCCTGGGGATCTCCGGGCCTGAAATTGAGAAGCGCGCGGGGGGGGGGGGGGGGGGCCTGCCGTGAATTGAGAAGCGGGGGGGGCCTTTACAAAAAAAAAAAGGAGAAATAAAGAATAATATATATATAAAAAGGGGGTAGCAATCCGGGGCCCTGGGGGCCTCTGAGCCCTTTAATAAAATATATATATATGTAACAAAAAATAAAAAATAAATAAAGAAATAAAATAATATAAAAAAAAAAAAAAAATGTTATAAAAAAAAGGGGTGTTTTCATCCGGGGCCCTGGGGATCTCCGGGCCCCTGGGGACCCCCGTACCCCTAAAAAAAAATTGGCCCTTTAATAAAAAATAAAATTAAAATATATTAGAATTTTTTTATTTTTTTTAATAAAAAATAAATAAAAAAAGGGGGGGGGGTTGTCATTCAGGGCCTTGGGGACCTACAGACCAAAAAAAAAAAAAAAAAAAAAAAGTCCCTTTAATAAAAAATAAAATAAAAATATATTTAAAAAATAGTTGCCATCTGGGGCCCTGTGGGCCTCCGGACCCCTTACAGGTGTACTGCCTGTACCCCCCTGATGGCGGCCCTGCCACCACCCCTCCTATCCAAGTGTTCAGGGGGCCACACAGGAGCATGGTGCTGGCTTGCAATTGCAACCCCTGCGACCCTTACAGGGACGCCCCCCGGTGAGATCTCCTAATGTTGATCTTGGTGACATAGGCGTGCGCACAGGGTGTGCCAGGTGTGCCCAGGCACACCCTAATCACCCCCTGCAGTGAAGATTCCCCCTGCTGCCCGGTGCCCCCTCCAACAGTATGTCTGGCTTCCCTCCTCTCCCATAGGCTACTGCAGTGGGCACACACACACATGATATTTCAGGATGAGTGGGGGAAGGGGTAATGTCATTTACCGGTCCCTTCCCTTTCCGAATGAACACAGTGAGAGATCGGTACGGTGTTTTTGAGCTTTCAGGTGCACACCCTAATGCTACAGGCTGCGCACACCTATGCTCGGTGAAATATCATTTGCCAGGATCGGCTTCTTTCCTTTTTATCAACTATAAAATGACTCAATGTAAAAGTTAGTACACCCCGGAGGAACCTCAATGTGTAAGCATCTGGCCAATGGCGGCATTTATTGTATGAAAATGTTCATTGTGTTCCTCTTTGGCAGACGTCGGACAAAAATTGTATAACTCGGTCTCCAACGTGTCGCCGGTGTCACAGAAGTGAGTATTCAGACAGGAACGCGCGTTCTTAGAGCGCATCGATCTGCCGGATCTCGTAAACCTTCTAAAAACGTCTTTGTGTTTGTGGGTTGCAGGAACCTGGTGGACGAGGCCAAGGACTTGGTGCAAACTCTCAGGCAGGAGCCGGTAAGTGTGATGGGCGGGGCGATTTTGGATTAGCTTATCTTGTTAATTTATTGAAAAAATTTAAAATTGTTGCATGTTTGATACGGCGACCAACCCGCAAACAGAACTTTGTCCGCCGTCAATGCTTCCTGTCCAGAACCACTCACTGGCACCAAAGGCTGGCCGGTACCGTGCCTCCAAAATGGACCGTTTAACATGGGAGTCTATGGGGAAACACGGTCAGCTTGAGACGCGATATCTCCACGGCCATCGGTCCGCTGGACCCCAAACATGGCTTGCTCGGTTCAGGACATATGGGGCTACAGTGTGGCGAAGAAAGTAAGTCGCATGATGCGCCCCAAGTTTGAAGTCGGTAGCACGTTCCGTTCAAAAGTTATAGCCCAAAAACCGATGGGGTCTACCAAAACTGATTTATGCCACATCCAGGCTGAAGTCCCAAAACACCCAACTTTGGACGGCCAGTTCTCCCGAACCGTAACTGGTAGCGACTTATTTTTCGATATCGGTTTTTGGGCTATAACTTTCGAACGGAACGTGCTATCGACTTCAAACTTGGGGAGCATCTTCCTGAATAGTGTTGCTCACGAATATTCGTATTGCGAATATTCGGCTCGAATATGGCATATTCGAGTATTCGCGAATATCTCGAATTTCGCGGTCAATATTCGCTATTCCGAATATTCGGATTTTTTCAATTTTATTTTTAGAACAGATCACATCCTAGAGATCTCCATCGACGTCTAAAAGCATTGCTGGTATGATTAGAGACACTGGGCCGAGTAGCTGAAGCGATCATTTTATATTGCCGAAAAATCGCAATGCGATTATTCGGCAATAGGAATATTGCGCGAATATTTTATCTGCCCTTCTTTTGCATCAGAGCCAATCAGAGTGCTCCTACCGCAGTTGTCGAAATTCCGCAATAAATATCGCATTCGTATTTTGCGAAATTTCGATAAAATATCAGGAATATTCGATTTCATAATGAGCCAATCAGAGTGCTCCTACCGCAGTTGTCGAAATTCCGCAATAAATATCGCATTCGTATTTTGCGAAATTTCGATAAAATATCAGGAATATTCGATTTCATAATGAGCCAATCAGAGGGCTCCTACCGCAGTTGTCGAAATTCCGCAATCAATTTCGCATTCGCATTTTGCGAAATTTCGATAAAATATCACAAATATTCTGAGCCAATCAGAGTGCTCCTACCGCAGTTGTCGAAATTTCGCAATTATTTTCGCATTCGCAATAGCGAAATTTCGCAAACATTTCATTTCGATAAAATATCACGAATATTCGAATTTAGCGAATATATCTCGAATATTCGGCTATATATTCGTGATATATCGCGAAATCGAATATGGCGTATTCTGCTCAACACTATTCCTGAATAGCAACCGGAGCGTATCGAGAATTTGGAGTTTCTGGGACCTTTTACCGGGAAGTTACCGGTCACGCTAGGTACACTCCGGCCTTTGGTGCTAGGACCTCCAAACTACCCACATTTGAAGGGGAGACTCTCGGCTACATGTCTACCAAAGGTGGGGTCACTGTTACCAGCACCGTCCAAGACTCTTTAGCCCCCCCCCCAATCACCACACAACACCAGTCTTGGAGCACATCAGGAAAAGGCTCTTTATTTGAGATCTCACACAAATATATACACAAGGGGCCAGATTCACGTAGAGATACTCCGGTGTATTATCTCCTGATATCTCCTGATCCCCCATCGTATCTCTGACTTACACTGGTCCTATCTATGCGCCTGGTTCATAGAATCAGATACGCATAGATAGGGCTAAGATGTGACAGTGTTACACTGTGTTACACTGTCGGATCTATTTTTAAATTTAAAAATGGCGCCGGGGGCGTTCCCGCTGATTTATGATAAATAATATGTAAATCAGCGAGATACGCAAATTTACGAACGTACGCGGACCCGACGCAGTCTTCTTACGACGTTTCCGTAGCGGCGTACCCGTCGTATACTTACCCTTTCTTTTATCAGGCGCAGCCAATGTTAAGTATAGCCGGCGTTCCCGCGTCGAATTTGAATTTTTTAACGTCGTTTGAGTAAGTCGTTCTCGAATACGGACGGACGTCGTTTACGTAAGCGTCAAAACCACTGACGTCCTAGCGACGTCAGTGGGAGCAATGCACGCCGGGAAATTTCGCGGACGGCGCCTGCGCATTTAAATCGGCGCGGGAACGCGCCTGATTTAAATATGACACTCCCCCTAGCCGCGGAATTTGAATTCCGACGGGGGATTTAGGATCCGCCGCCGCAAGTTTGGAGGTAAGTGGTTTGTGAATTAGCCACTTGCCTCTTAAACTTGCGGGAGCGGATCTTAATTCACGTAGATCGAGCGGATCTATAGATCCGCTGAGCTACGTGAATCTGGCCCAAGGAGGACAATACAAACTGTAACCAGAAACCTAATTAACATGAGCTAATTATCTAATCCTTACACAGCCTAGGTGACTCAGGCCCTGTACACACGATCAGTCCATCCGATGAAAACGGACTGAAGTCTGATGGTCTGATGGTCTGATGATCTGATGTGCCTACACACCTTGGCCCGGATTCAGATACATTGGAGTATCTCTCGGCAGGCGTAACGTAGCTCAGATACGTTACGCCGCCGTAAATTAGGGCGCAAATTCCGTATTCAGAAAGAACTTGCGCCCTAAGTTACGGCGGCGTAACGTATGTGGTCCGGCGTATGCCCGCCTAATTCAAATGTGGATGATGTGGGCGTGTTCAGGGGCGGACTGACAGTTCATGGGGCCCCCGGGCAAAAGGAGATCATGGGGCCCCCTGTGTCTCCGCCCATGTGTCCCCACCCACATTCATTCTTCTCACTGATCACCAATGTAAGGGACATTCTTCTCACTGATCACCAATGTAAGGAACATTCTTCTCACTGATCACCAATGTAAGGGACATTCTTCCCACTGATCACCAATGTAAGGAACATTCTTCTCACTGATCACCAATGTAAGGGACATTCTTCTCACTGATCACCAATGTAAGGAACATTCTTCTCACTGATCACCAATGTAAGGACATTCTTCTCACTGATCACCAATGTAAGGACATTCTTCTCACTGATCACCAATGTAAGGAACATTCTTCTCACTGATCACCAATGTAAGGACATTCTTCTCACTGATCACCAATGTAAGGACATTCTTCTCACTGATCACCAATGTAAGGGACATTCTTCTCACTGATCACCAATGTAAGGGACATTCTTCCCACTGACCTCCAATGTAAGGAACATTCTTCCCACTGATCACCAATGTAAGGGACATTCTTCTCACTGATCACCAATGTAAGGGACATTCTTCCCACTGATCACCAATGTAAGGGACATTCTTCCCACCGATCACCAATGTAAGGGACATTCTTCTCACCGATCACCAATGTAAGGGACATTCTTCTCACTGATCACCAATGTAAGGGACATTCTTCCCACTGATCACCAATGTAAGGGACATTCTTCCCACTGATCACCAATGTAAGGGACATTCTTCCCACTGATCACCAATGTAAGGGACATTCTTCTCACCGATCACCAATGTAAGGAACATTCTTCTCACTGATCACCAATGTAAGGAACATTCTTTTCACTGATCACCAATGTAAGGGACATTCTTCTCACTGATCACCAATGTAAGGGGCATTCTTCCCACTGATCACCAATGTAAGGGACATTCTTCCCACTGATCACCAATGTAAGGGACATTCTTCCCACTGATCACCAATGTAAGGGACATTCTTCCCACTGATCACCAATGTAAGGGACATTCTTCCCACTGATCACCAATGTAAGGGACATTCTTCCCACTGATCACCAATGTAAGGGACATTCTTCTCACCGATCACCAATGTAAGGGACATTCTTCTCACTGATCACCAATGTAAGGGACATTCTTCCCACTGATCACCAATGTAAGGAACATTCTTCCCACTGATCACCAATGTAAGGGACATTCTTCTCACTGATCACCAATGTAAGGGACATTCTTCCCACTGATCACCAATGTAAGGGACATTCTTCTCACTGATCACCAATGTAAGGGACATTCTTCTCACTGATCACCAATGTAAGGAACATTCTTCCCACTGATCACCAATGTAAGGGACATTCTTCTCACTGATCACCAATGTAAGGGACATTCTTCCCACTGATCACCAATGTAAGGGACATTCTTCCCACTGATCACCAATGTAAGGGACATTCTTCTCACCGATCACCAATGTAAGGAACATTCTTCCCACTGATCACCAATGTAAGGAACATTCTTCCCAATTTTGTTTATTAAAAGTCTTGCAAACAAAAAGCATAAAATCACTATAAGATATACATAAATATACACATATTTACATAAAGGAAAATAAATATAGCAAATCTGCTCTCAAACAAAAGACTTTACAGCAAAGCAAAAATCATGTAATCACCAGGAAAATAAATCTTAATACAACTCACACCACTACACCAGACAAACCTGCAAGGTCAAGAAACAAACCCGCACCCATTATGCATGCAGCCCTTCTAAGAAACGTCCAACACCACACATCCACCTATTTCTACCTCAATTACCCGCCGGCACGTTACCATATCGGTTTCAAAAAGTACCGCAACTCCGCTGCAGGGCTCAGCCGCAAGAGACCAAAAGGAGGGACCGCATCTCCACTCCCTTTTTGCCAGATGGACATCGGCCAAAGTATGGAGCCAGGTCTCTTGCAAAAATAAAATCTCAGCATCAAACTCGCTGAGCAAAAATAAGGCCATATCACGAGCTCTTGCAGATTTAATGCTGGCGACATTAATGGTCGCCACCTTTATCGGAGGGGGAACTGCCATCAGGATGATTGGGGTAGTCGTTTCTTGACCTTCACCACACTCTCATCACCAGAAACCGCTCTCTTCAAACTACGTGACTCCCCCTCATCCATAGATGAAAAAGAGGAAGACAAAGACATCTTGTCACCCGACAACACAGAAAAGGTGTTACCAAGGGGAACCCCACTTGGATCCGACTCTGAGGAAGAGACGACCGGTTTTCTTGTCTTTCTCTTCATTTTTTTCTTCCTTCTAATCTTCTCCCACCCCTCCTCATCCGAATCCCCATCAACGGAATGTGAGACATGGGGTATGGACACCCTTCCATCAGCCCCACCCCCATCCAGCACCCCCACATTCCCCTGACCACGTTTGCGCTGCCGAGGGACAGGGACTGGAGGCTGAGTGGGAAGATCCGCTAAACCTGCCCCCCCAGCAGCCTCCGCCAGTCTGGAGGATCTACGAATAGATGGATTAGGGACAAGAGGGACAGATTTAGGGACCACATCTCTAGGGGGAACAGAAACAGATGTCACAGACACAGAAGGGACAGACTCAGGGACCACATCACTAAGGGGAACAGAAACAGATGTCACAGACACAGGAGGGACAGACTCAGGGACCACATCACTAGGGGGAACAGAAACAGATGTCACAGACACAGGAGGGACAACAAGAGTTTCAGTGGCCTCATCCTCCTTATCCAGCCTCTGCAGCTCAGCCTCCAACCCTGGCAGGTTATGTAATGCCTCCGGGCATTGACTGTACGGGTGACCAAGTTTTTGGCACAAATTGCACCGAATGTCAGTACAGTCTTTAGCCAAATGGCCAAGCTCCTGGCACAAAGAACATTTCTTGCGGGTGCAGGTGGAGGCAAAATGGCCCTTGTCACCACATTTATTGCACACCTTAGGCTGACCCTGGTAAAAAATGGTCAGCCTGTCCCTCCCCAGAAAGGCTGAACAGGGCAGATGTTGAACAACATTTCCCTGCACCCCCAATTTTAGTGACACTGTCCAGGCCCCTGTCCATATCCCATGCTGATCAAGGACCTTCCGCAGTGGAGCGAGGACTTCACCATAGCGGCGTAACCATACTAACAAATCAGCCTCTGGGATGGATTCGTTACGCACGAGGATCGTCACTGATTTTATTAGAGGCTGCCTGGAAACCACCTTTGGCATCCAACCATTCCACTGCGGAAGGTCCCTGCGCCCCCTAAAACGTTCCCAAAATAAATCCAGACCCTCAGGCTTTACAAAGGACAAATCAAATTCCCAACTCCCAACGGGACAAATCAAAGCAAAAATGTCTGCGACTTTGAACCCCATTTCCAGGATCAACTCTGCCACCCTCCCCCTTACTGGTGGGGTCCCCTCCCCCTCCCACTTCAACTGGACCACATTTCTCCGCTTATACCCACCAACCATCCCCCCACTAAAACCCCCCAAATTGTGACCACCAACATTTGCACCATTCCCCCCACTCTCCTTGGTGCGACTCCCCAAAACCGACGCGTAACTCCCAGCAGATAAACCATTGGTTTGTTTTGAACCATCTGACACATTTGCAGCAGATATCGATTGCACAGATTTGGTCTGAACAATCGGTGAGTCTTTCCTCTGCTGAGCAGGGGGAGGAATGTCATTTTTATTTTTCCCAGCAGTATTAACCCCTTCACCACCCACCACATCCATTGTTTTATCATTACTGTCATTCTTAGTACTTGCTGGAATATTCACAGTTCCTGCAGTCTTCCTAGCAGTGTCAGTTCCCACTGCTGTGCTTGTAGAAGCTTCAGCTGGTCGGTTCTCTTCTGTCAGGACAGGGTTGTCATCAGGGGATAGTGCAGGCTGGTCTGATACTGCAGCAGGTGAAACCTCCATTGCTTCTTCCACTGCACATGGTGCAATATGCTGATCCCCTCCCCCACCACAGGGAGGCTCAGGTGAGGCAATCTCATTGCTGGTAACAGGCATACCTTGTACAGAGGAACTACAGGTCCCAGCAGAAACTCCAGGCAGCACTCTGCACAAGGCCTTCCCTTTCTGCTCCTCAGTCAGGACACCGTCCACCACAGCAGGTTGGGCAGACATGTTGGAAGACAGTGAGGTGTGCTGACATTTCTCCACCTGTACTGGCTTGGCTTCAGGGACTTCTGTATTAGCAGGCTTGTTTGCTCTCAGGGGTGACTCCATCTCCTGGATACATTTCAGGGTGCCATGCTCACTCTCAACCCCCTGGCTGGTTGCCATCGGCGATTCCAAGCCCTGACATGGAGGAAGAGGTGCAGAGGCAGATGGACCCGCGTCATCCATTATCTGAGGCTCTCGCTGGTCCCTGGAACTTGCTGTCTGGCTGGCAAATCTCCTCTCATTATCAAACTTTTCTCCACTTTTATCTTTCAGCTTTTCCAATAATAAAGATTGTTCCTTTACCTTTTCCTCCAATTCCTGCAACTCAGGCTTCATGGCCAAACGATTTTTACTCCAGGCCTGGAAATACTTGATTTTAAAAGATTTGTGTTCAGCCTTCAAAACTTTAAGTTTTTCTTCAGCTCTTCCAATCGCCCTAAAACGATCAATGCTCTTCTGACTGAAGACATTTGCATCCACAGCAGGGCCTGGATCTACAGACAGATCCTCCACCTCCTCCTCACTAGGCCCCGTATCATCAGGGGGATCCGTCCCGGGGCCTCCCCCAGGATCAGGCATTATTCCTGGGCCAAGCTAGCAGGCAAGGCCCAGGCTTGAAAAAGGTTGGATCTCTCAGAGAGCTCCTTGGGTGTGTCCTCCTCCTTCTTCCCACTGATCACCAATGTAAGGGACATTCTTCTCACTGATCACCAATGTAAGGGACATTCTTCTCACTGATCACCAATGTAAGGGACATTCTTCCCACTGATCACCAATGTAAGGAACATTCTTCCCACTGATCACCAATGTAAGGAACATTCTTCCCACTGATCACCAATGTAAGGGACATTCTTCCCACTGATCACCAATGTAAGGGACATTCTTCTCACTGATCACCAATGTAAGGGACATTCTTCTCACTGATCACCAATGTAAGGGACATTCTTCCCACTGATCACCAATGTAAGGAACATTCTTCCCACTGATCACCAATGTAAGGGACATTCTTCCCACTGATCACCAATGTAAGGAACATTCTTCTCACCGATCACCAATGTAAGGAACATTCTTCTCACCGATCACCAATGTAAGGAACATTCTTCCCACTGATCACCAATGTAAGGACATTCTTCTCACTGATCACCAATGTAAGGGACATTCTTCCCCCTGATCACCAATGTAAGGGACATTCTTCTCACCGATCACCAATGTAAGGGACATTCTTCCCACTGATCACCAATGTAAGGGACATTCTTCTCACTGATCACCAATGTAAGGAACTAGGGGTGTAACGGATCGTCACCGATCCGTGATCCGAACGGGCCACCCCGTTCGGATCGGCACACCCCGCGATCCGCGGAGCGCTCCGGAGCCTAGGCCTAGGAAAGTCCCCGGCTTCGGCCTAGCTCCGGAGCGGCGGCCAGTCTGCTTGCCAGAGCCCAGCGTGACACGCCTCCCCGGGGAGGCGTGTCACGCTGTGCACTGGGCTCTAGCAAGCTCAATGGGAATGTTAGCAGTGAAGCACTGGTGTGAGAGGAGGGGGGGGAAAGGGGGAAAAAAGAGCACAATAGCAATTCACAGGGGGGTGGATTAAAGAGGAAGCAGGTGAGGCTGTTTGGGACTTAAAGTACAATCTTGATGTTTTTACAGCAATATATATATATATATATATATATAATATATATATATATATATATATATATATATATATATATATATATATTGCTGTAAAAACATCAAGATTGTACTTTAAGTCCCAAACAGCCTCACCTGCTTCCTCTTTAATCCACCCCCCTGTGAATTGCTATTGTGCTCTTTTTTCGGATCAGCAAAAAAAAAAAAAAAGGTTCCTTTTTTTAATTGGTCCAAAAAAAAATATATTTTATTATATATATATATATATATATATATATATATATATATATATATATATATATATATATATATATATATATATATATATATATATATATATAATTTTTTTTTTTTTTTTTTTTTTTTGGACCAATGAAAAAACTGACCCTTTTTTTTTTTTTTTTGCTGATCCGAAAATGATCCGATCCGTGACTCCTGATCCGAGGATCGATCCGATCCGTGAGTTTTTTGATCCGTTGCACCCCTATAAGGAACATTCTTCCCACTGATCACCAATGTAAGGGACATTCTTCCCACTGATCACCAATGTAAGGGACATTCTTCTCACTGATCACCAATGTAAGGAACATTCTTCTCACTGATCACCAATGTAAGGAGCATTCTTCCCACTGATCACCAATGTAAGGAACATTCTTCCCACTGATCACCAATGTAAGGAACATTCTTCTCACTGATCACCAATGTAAGGAACATTCTTCCCACTGATCACCAATGTAAGGAACATTCTTCCCACTGATCACCAATGTAAGGAACATTCTTCTCACCGATCACCAATGTAAGGAACATTCTTCTCACCGATCACCAATGTAAGGAACATTCTTCCCACTGATCACCAATGTAAGGAACATTCTTCTCACCGATCACCAATGTAAGGAACATTCTTCCCACTGATCACCAATGTAAGGAACATTCTTCTCACCGATCACCAATGTAAGGAACATTCTTCTCACCGATCACCAATGTAAGGAACATTCTTCCCACTGATCAGCAATGTAAGGGACATTCTTCCCACTGATCACCAATGTAAGGGACATTCTTCTCACTGACCACCAATGTAAGGGACATTCTTCTCACTGATCACCAATGTAAGGGACATTCTTCCCACTGATCACCAATGTAAGGAACATTCTTCCCACTGATCACCAATGTAAGGAACATTCTTCTCACCGATCACCAATGTAAGGAACATTCTTCTCACCGATCACCAATGTAAGGAACATTCTTCCCACTGATCACCAATGTAAGGGACATTCTTCCCCCTGATCACCAATGTAAGGGACATTCTTCTCACCGATCACCAATGTAAGGAACATTCTTCTCACTGATCACCAATGTAAGGAGCATTCTTCTCACTGATCACCAATGTAAGGGACATTCTTCCCACTGATCACCAATGTAAGGGACATTCTTCTCACTGATCACCAATGTAAGGGACATTCTTCCCACTGATCACCAATGTAAGGGACATTCTTCTCACTGATCACCAATGTAAGGAGCATTCTTTCCACTGATCACCAATGTAAGGAACATTCTTCCCACTGATCACCAATGTAAGGAACATTCTTCTCACTGATCACCAATGTAAGGGACATTCTTCTCACTGATCACCAATGTAAGGGACATTCTTCTCACTGATCACCAATGTAAGGAACATTCTTCCCACTGATCACCAATGTAAGGAACATTCTTCTCACTGATCACCAATGTAAGGGACATTCTTCTCACTGATCACCAATGTAAGGGACATTCTTCCCACTGATCACCAATGTAAGGAACATTCTTCCCACTGATCACCAATGTAAGGAACATTCTTCTCACTGATCACCAATGTAAGGAACATTCTTCTCACTGATCACCAATGTAAGGGACATTCTTCTCACTGATCACCAATGTAAGGGACATTCTTCTCACTGATCACCAATGTAAGGAACATTCTTCTCACTGATCACCAATGTAAGGGACATTCTTCCCACTGATCACCAATGTAAGTGTAGCGCTTACCCCCGAAGGAGCGGCTAATTGTTTTGGGCCTGCACTCTGCTTTATTACCCCCCCAGTATTCTGGGTCTCACTCCCCTGGTCACAGCTGTGGTGCAAACTGACACAATAGTTTATGAGCGACAAAGGAACCGTTTAGACACAAGTTAAACTTAAATAATCATTGACTTTACTAAAACAGTTGTTGTAATACACAATCGGAACATAAGTGGTGCACATTCAGTATTGCGAAAGGCTGTGCGCAACAATTTCTTTACACCCCCCCTACGGCCGCAGGTATTTTGGTGTCTCCAAGTGGGACTAGCGCGCAGGCCTTACTTCAAGCTGCGCGCCTTCCCACTTCCAGTACACAACCACACAGTATGCGCCACGCAACACCCAACAGAATAAAACACAACCATAACGGGTAATCCCTCAGTAACTTCCCTATGACAGTATCTGTCTAACAGTAACAGCGCTGCAAGGCCTTGCCAATAAAATGTAGTAGTATTAGTCCTTGATCTTCTTTCTTCGCTAGCAATGTGAACTCAATTTGTAATCCACAGGTATTTTAATAGTAGTTTGATGCAAACAGGGACTGCGGATTAAACGTGGAGGGTGACTGCGCACTCTTTCCTGGTTAATACACAATATTCAATGGCCGGCCATCAAGCAGTTGATTAAGGCTTTCAGGTCCTGGCACATGTGGCTTAGGGAAACACACTGGCAGCGTGGAACTAACGGTCCCAGCAGCACTCCCCGGCAGTCTAAGTGTGTGTGTGTGTAAACAGTACAAAGCTTTGGGCCCGAGCCCTCTCACCACACGAGGCCCAGATGACTGGATGCTCTCACCACACACGGCCTCCACCTGGTCTCTGCACTCGTCTGGTTGTCCAGTTCCCACTTTCAGAGACGATCGGGAACCCTCCAACACTTGCCTGGATACCGATGGCTTGCTTCCGCACGAGGTAGGCCAGAACTCCACCAAACACACTGTGAAAGGATTCCTCCAGGATGTGGGTCCCGAGGCCGAGAGAGCTAAAAATGGCCACACAAGGTCTTTTATATCTTCCCAGCATGCCTTGCAGCCCTGAGTGTTTCTGGGTAATTATTCATATCCCTTCTGGATGTTCTGAAAAAAACAAACCTTGAACACGCCGTTCCATTTCTTCGCCAGTAGATGGCATCAGACGCTTATTTACATTATAAGACTATCAATTCTACCACTTCAGATCTGAGCATTCTTAATAGCAAAAATTGCCCCCGCTACATACTCCCCCCACTTTGAATCTTTGGTCCCCAAAGACATTTTTAACTCTACTGCACATTTTTGCCTCTATGCGGCTGCTCAATACAGACAGAGGAGCCTCCCACCACTTTTCATAAGATGGGAGGCTGTTCTGTGCACTCTCAGGTGACACCGCAGTGTCTGGTACAGATGTGTCCAGGGGTGAGTTGGGGTTCTCTCCTTCTAGGTTTACAGTAAGGAGACCAGGCATATCAGGAATTCTTTTGGGGGCAAGCCAGGCCTGTTCAGAACATTCGCCCAGAATATCATAAGTCAGTTTCTTAGGCGCATGAACTTCCCTCTTGACTCTTTGTCTTTTAGGAGTAGGCGCTGTCTCTTCTTCTGCCTCACACTCTTGCACCTCAGTGTCAGCGGGTGAGTGATCCTCAGAATGCCCACTTTGCGGCACAAATTCCGGGGCCTCAGGTCTCAAAGTCACAGTGTCTGTCTCCTGCTCATGAGGTAAGCAATTAGTATCAGTTTCCGGCATCTCAGGCGACCACAACCAGCTTATCTCCATCCCATCCTCTTTCTCACTACCTTCTGTGGCCAGGGATCCTGACTGAGACCTAGTTACAGGTCGAGGCTCAGCCATAGGCGATAGTTCCCGTCGTGGAGTTTTCCTGACTGCTTCTGTTAAGGGCAGAAGGTGATTCCGATGCCATACCTTCAGTGGTCCAGTACTCCCTTCTGGTCTGATTTCGTATACCGGTAATCCCGGGAGGCGCCTGCATATGATGAATGGCTGTGACTTCCAGCGATCAGCCAACTTGTGTTTTCCTGGTACACCCAGATTTCTCAATAGCACTCGGTCTCCAGGTTGCAGGTCTTGGATCCGCACTCTGAGGTCAAAGTTCCTCTTATTCCTGCGTCCCCTCGCATCTGAGGTGGCCCGAACTTTCTCATATGCGGCCTTCAAACTCTTCCGTAATCTGCCCACATATCCTCGATGAGAGGCCTCCGAAGTGTGGTCTAAAGAAGTACCAAACGCCAGATCCACCGGCAAACGAGCTTCCCGACCAAACATTAGGCGATAGGGTGAATATCCTGTGGCATCACTCACGGTGCTGTTATAAGCATGTACCATGGCTGCAATGTGTTTACTCCACTGTTGTTTCTGCTCCGAGGCCAGTGTTCCTAACATGTTGAGGAGAGTTCTATTGAATCTTTCGGGTTGTGGATCCCCTTGTGGGTGATAGGGGGTAGTCCTAGATTTTTTTATATCCAGCAAGTCCAGTAGCTGCCTAATGAGGGTGCTCTCAAAATCCCTTCCTTGATCTGAATGGATCCGCTGAGGCAGGCCGTAATGGATGAAGAATTTCTCCACCAAGATCTTTGCCACAGTAGGCGCTTGTTGATCCCTGGCTGGAAAGGCCTGAGCATATCTGGTGAAATGGTCCGTGACTACCAAAATATTTCCTTGCCCACTGAGATCGGATTCCACACACAAGAAGTCTATACATACTAGATCCATGGGTCCGTGGCTTTCCATATGGCCCATTGGGGCGGCTCTCTGAGGTAAAGACTTCCTTTGTATGCACCTGAGACAAGAGCGACAGTAATTCTCCACTTCAGATCGCATGTATGGCCAGTAAAACCTGTCTCTCACTAATTGAAGGGTCCTTTCCGATCCCAAGTGGCCATGGTGGTCATGCAGAGCAATCAGAACTCTTTCCCTATGTTTCTCCGGCAGGAACAACTGCCACTTCTCCTCCAGATCTTCAGAGGGGGCCCTCCTGTACACCACTCCTTGTTTCAGCTGTAACCGACTCCACTCCTTGCATAACAGGCGAGCTTCCTTCTTGGCGCTCTGTAGGAGTAGATCAGAATGTTGAGTCTCCAAGGCCTCCGACACAAGGCTACAGAGGGGATCTTCTTGCTGATCTCTTCGGAGGTCCTTCCTGGACAGTTTAGGCAAACCCTCATCCACCACTTGAGTGACATTACAGTAGCCCCTAGGCACTCCCACAGCGGACACTCCTACCTCCTCAGCCCTGGCTCCACCCTTCGCTGGTTGTTCTGCTCCTTCACAAAGAGCCCTCACACCTTCAGGGGTAAGTTGGGTCCAACCTTCCGGCGAGTTCCAATCGTAGTGGGGCCTTCTGGATAATGCATCAGCGTCCCGATTTCCGACCCCTGGACGGTATTTTAGACTGAAGGTGAATCCAGAGAGTGCAGCCAGCCACCTATGCCCTGTAGCATCTAATTTTGCTGTGGTGAGTAGGTAGGTGAGAGGATTGTTATCTGTCTTGATCACAAATTCTGCGCCATATAGGTAGTCTCTCAGTTTGTCCACTACTGCCCACTTCAAAGCCAGGAACTCAAGTTTGTGAGTTGGGTAATTCCTTTCAGCGGGTGTCAAACTTCGGCTCACATAGGCAATGGGTCGTAGGTGCCCGTCATACTCCTGGTAGAGTACTCCACCCAGTCCATCTCGACTGGCGTCCACATGCAGTTCATAAGGCCTGGCAGGGTCTGCGTAGGCCAAAACGGGGGCAGTAGTGAGGCTCCGCTTCAACTGTACAAAGGCCTCTTCACACTGAGTGGTCCATTGGTCTTCAATCGACTCTTTCTTCTTCCTGGGACCCTCCTTAGGCTTCCCAGGTCCATCAGGGTCCGACCCAGCCCCCTCTTGGTTCTTTAATAGTTCAGTGAGTGGGTGAGCTATCTTGGCGAACCCTTCAACAAATCTGCGATAGTAGGAGCAGAATCCCAGAAAAGACCTGAGTTCAGTCACATTTGTTGGCCGGGGCCATGAGGTGACAGCATCCAGCTTCTGCGGGTCCGTGGCCACTCCTTCCGCGGACACTATGTGACCCAGATAACTCACTGATGACTGGTAAAATTTGCACTTTTCCATCGAAAGCTTCAGGCCCTCTTCATGGAGTCTACTCAAGACTTTCTCCAGGCGCTCTTCGTGCTCTTCCAGTGTTCTGCCGAACACTATCACATCATCCAGGTATACCAGCACTTCAATTAAATTCATATCACCTACAGTCTTCTCCATCAACCTCTGGAAGGTGGCCGGGGCCCCCGACAAGCCTTGTGGCATGCGGTTAAATTCAAAAAACCCCACCGGGGTAATGAAAGCTGTCTTCTCCCTATCTTCAGGGTGCATGGGAATCTGGTAGTACCCACTCTTCAGGTCCAGCACACTGAACCACTTCGCCCCCGACAAGCTCTGTAAGGCATCTTCTATTCTGGGGGTGGTGTATTGGTCGGGAATGGTCCTCCGATTCAGTGTCCTGTAGTCAATGCACAGCCGTAACGACCCATTCTTCTTTCTCACTACCACTATCGGGGAGGCATAGGGGCTCCGAGACTCCCGGATGATGCCTGTTCTCTTCAGCTCAGCCAGTTGCTCTCGCAAATCTTCCAGGTCTCCCAGTGGAATCCGCCTGACCCTTTCCCGGAAAGGTTTGTCCTCTTCCAGCCGGATCTTGTGTTCAGCACTTTTGGCCAGCCCCACATCGAACTCGTTTTTTGAGAAAGCCATCCTCCATTTTAGTAGCTGGGTCTTTGCTCTCTCCATCCATTCGGGTGACAGGGGGGTGTTTTTTGGGAAGAATTCTCCCAGAGGGATCTCCTCTCCTTGTTCTTTCAGCATTTCATACGGAGGAACTGGGGTTGCTGGCTGCACTTCCCCTAACAACACTCTAGCCGGCATCTTCACTGGGGATGTTGTGGTGTTCCGGACGCTGACGGAGACTTTCCCTCTTTTTCTCTTCAGTAATTTAGTTGGTAGCAATTCGGGGACTATCTCCAACTCGTTGTTCCCCTGTTTCCTGTCCGTCTCAAGGACGATGAAAGGTCCTGGTTGTTCCCAAGTGAGCTTGACAGAAGCTCGCAGGCAGACCACCTCACCAGGCTGTATCACCTTTTCTCGTCTATCCAAACGCCAGACTCTTCCCACTCCTTCGGCTGGGGCCCTCTGCTCATGCAGTAAGTTCTGATACACCTGGGTCAGTATGGGGTGTATTTTTATGGCTGAAGTGTCCTGCTTCTGCATAAGTGGTGTCAAGAGTCTCCGGACTAGGTTGGTGTTGGTCCCAATAATGATGGAACTCTTGTCCGCCCCTGGTGGGCGGGGGCATACTACTGCCAGAGCATCGAAGACTTCAGCCTCCCCGGCCACGCTTGGGTCGAAGGTGAGCTTAATAGGCAGGAAACCGTCATATGGGAAATTCTGAGTTCCTAGACCCCATATCTCCAGTTCCTCCAGCTTCTGGAGAGGCAGGTGCCTGAGGTGCTTCTCATAGAAGTCCCTGTAAAGGAGAGTTACTTGAGCTCCAGTATCCAGCAGGGCTTTGGTATAGATTCCTTCCACTTGGATAGGGACAATGGGAGAGGGCCCCACTAATTCAGGGGGGAATCCACGTGGGGTGGCAAGGTTAGTCTGTTTGGTGGTTCGTACCTTTACACCCTTCTTCCGGGGGTGTTTTTCCAACTTCGACCCCCGGGGGTCACTAGGGACCGGGACGGCGTATGGTTGTTTGGAGTTTACTATTGTGACCGGGCGCCCAGCTGACTCCTTCACTGGGGCCCTCTGGAGTTTTCCGCCGGCTTCTGGGCCCTTGCTTCTGTCTTCGGCGGGCTTGGACACACTTGGCGGTAATGTCCCACTCCTCCACAGTTGAAACAGGTCTTTGACCTCACCGGTCTCTCAATTTGAGTGACTGCGGGGTCCGGTGGGGCCTTCTGCCTCTGTGGGCCCTCTGGCCTAGCGGTCAACAAAGTCATCATCTCCAGTATTTCCTTCTGCACTTGAAATAGCTTTCCTAGTTCAGAACGGGGCATATCATCAGCGGTTGCTGTCAAAACACTAGTCTCCGGGGAGCTCTGTGAGACATCAGCGTTATGCCATCTGATCCTTGCGGTGATACTGGACTGAGCTTTCCCTTGCTTCTTCTCTCCCTCTGTTTCCATCCGGGCCGCCTCATTGGTCTCTTCAATGAGCACCTCATCTGAGGTGGAAGGATCATCCAGGTACTGTCGCAACTGGAATTTAACATAGTCACTCCTCAGTCCTGTAGCCACAGACCTCAAGAACTTCTTCTGGATTACTTCTGGCCCAAGATGTCCATCCGAGTCTTCTTCTCGGGAGGCGGACAACAAGCGATCCTTCAGAGCGATGGCCCTGAACAGGAAATTCTGCGGGGTCTCCTGGGTGTCTTGTGCCATATTTATTAGTTGATAATACAATTCCGCAGCATCTTCCTCCTTATAGTAACTTTTTAATATCCTCCTGAGCTGTGTCAGAGTTAACCCATTCTTCATCTCCAACATCCTTCTGATGCTCAGATCCGGGCTAATGGCGTTGACTACGGCCTCTGTGATCTCAGATTCATGATAGCCCTTCTGAAGTCCCAGCTCCACCTGATGTAAGAGATTTGTATAGGACAGGCTTCCCCCTTGGTCTTTTTCCCCTATCCGTCCTTCGATTTTAAAATCCTTCCGGATCGTCACTTCAGGTAGGCGATTTTTGGTACGTCTCGAGGGAACTGAGGCAGACCTCGAGCTTAGCTTACTGTTATTTGAATCTTTGCACGAGACACTTAGCTCTTCAATGTGTCCTGCGATCACACCAGAGGCCTCCTTGAACCTTTCCTGTATGGTGCGGCACTGCCGTTTCAGGTCAGATAGCTGCTGCTCTGACTGAGAACCTCCCCTGTACTTTCCATATACAGGTTTTACCTTCCCTTGAGGGGGTCTTGAACTGGTATGGGCTGGGGTTGTTTTCTGATCAAATCCCAGCGCCGTTGGCTTTACAAGGCTAGAGTTGGCAGTGCTCTGACCAGACCCTTCTGGATGTGTCAGGTATAACTTGGTTCCTCCAGCTAGCTGTACACTCGGACCCCTGAAGTTCTCCGGAACTTCCGTCCTCCACTCCAATAGGGCATAGGTGTGGGAGGTTTCACAGTCTGGTCTGATGGCGATCACCCAGGCCTTTCTATTTGGGGACAGTGCCTTCACAACCTTTTTGATCTGCTCACTATCCCAGGTTTCTCCCGGGAGGGCGATGACTACGCTCGCTTCGGAACGGGCGCCTTCAGTTCCACACCACCGAGCCACTGTAATAGGATCCATGCTGATACCAGGGATGGGTTTTATTTGCAGAGGTACAGGATCCCGGACGAGCCCCCACGTGTAGCGCTTACCCCCGAAGGAGCGGCTAATTGTTTTGGGCCTGCACTCTGCTTTATTACCCCCCCAGTATTCTGGGTCTCACTCCCCTGGTCACAGCTGTGGTGCAAACTGACACAATAGTTTATGAGCGACAAAGGAACCGTTTAGACACAAGTTAAACTTAAATAATCATTGACTTTACTAAAACAGTTGTTGTAATACACAATCGGAACATAAGTGGTGCACATTCAGTATTGCGAAAGGCTGTGCGCAACAATTTCTTTACACCCCCCCTACGGCCGCAGGTATTTTGGTGTCTCCAAGTGGGACTAGCGCGCAGGCCTTACTTCAAGCTGCGCGCCTTCCCACTTCCAGTACACAACCACACAGTATGCGCCACGCAACACCCAACAGAATAAAACACAACCATAACGGGTAATCCCTCAGTAACTTCCCTATGACAGTATCTGTCTAACAGTAACAGCGCTGCAAGGCCTTGCCAATAAAATGTAGTAGTATTAGTCCTTGATCTTCTTTCTTCGCTAGCAATGTGAACTCAATTTGTAATCCACAGGTATTTTAATAGTAGTTTGATGCAAACAGGGACTGCGGATTAAACGTGGAGGGTGACTGCGCACTCTTTCCTGGTTAATACACAATATTCAATGGCCGGCCATCAAGCAGTTGATTAAGGCTTTCAGGTCCTGGCACATGTGGCTTAGGGAAACACACTGGCAGCGTGGAACTAACGGTCCCAGCAGCACTCCCCGGCAGTCTAAGTGTGTGTGTGTGTAAACAGTACAAAGCTTTGGGCCCGAGCCCTCTCACCACACGAGGCCCAGATGACTGGATGCTCTCACCACACACGGCCTCCACCTGGTCTCTGCACTCGTCTGGTTGTCCAGTTCCCACTTTCAGAGACGATCGGGAACCCTCCAACACTTGCCTGGATACCGATGGCTTGCTTCCGCACGAGGTAGGCCAGAACTCCACCAAACACACTGTGAAAGGATTCCTCCAGGATGTGGGTCCCGAGGCCGAGAGAGCTAAAAATGGCCACACAAGGTCTTTTATATCTTCCCAGCATGCCTTGCAGCCCTGAGTGTTTCTGGGTAATTATTCATATCCCTTCTGGATGTTCTGAAAAAAACAAACCTTGAACACGCCGTTCCATTTCTTCGCCAGTAGATGGCATCAGACGCTTATTTACATTATAAGACTATCAATTCTACCACTTCAGATCTGAGCATTCTTAATAGCAAAAATTGCCCCCGCTACATAAGGAATATATATAGGGAATAACACTCACTTAGGCTGGATTCACACCTATGGCATTTTTAGTGCTTTTTGCATTTTGCAGATTTGCACTACAGAACGTGTTCCATAGGAAACCATGTTAAATGGATTGTTGTGCAAATCTGCAAAATGCACAAAAAATGCCATAGGTGTGAATCAGCTTTAGTCCAGGTTCGCACTGACAGCGGGAATGAAATTGTGCGAGACAGTTCAGCTAAACTCGCATGATTTCATACCCGCATATCAGTGCGAATTTGGCGGGTGATTTCAGAGACATCTGTGAGGGTTGCTGCACAGATGTCTATGGAAATTGCACCAAGAAGTCGCCAAAAGTTGTACAGAAACTACTTTTGGGAATCGGCGCCACAAATGGGGCATCGCACCGATTTGGTTAGTGCCATTGCCATGCGATTTGACATGTCAAATCGCATGGTAAATTGCTTCAATGTGAACCAGGTCTAAGTGCTATTCCCTATATATAACACTGATATCTACACACTGAGTGGCATTCAGTGTACCAGATATCAGTGTGCAGGGGCGGATTGACCAGTCAGTCGGTAACTGCCCGAGGGCACCGTGGTGGCAGGGCCCGGGCCGGCTCAGTCCGCCACTGGAGGTGCCCGCAACAGTGGCAGCTTATCATACACAATAAAAAAAAACTGAGTCTGTACCCCCGAGAAAGCAGTGCCTTGAACCATTAAATCCCATTAGCTAGGTTGATGTGGCTGTTGTATATGAGGGGGTCGGGAGGTATGAGCTGGCCGGTGTCCTGACGATATGGTTCCTCTATCTGATAGTTTCCGACCTCAACTGTGCATGCTCAGTCAGAGTCTACGGAAATCTCCGAGGCTGAATAGCTGTTTGTCCGCTGTAAATGGAGCATGCGCAATGCGCTCGCTCCCGACCCGATGCTTGGGGCTGGTTATACACGGCTCCTCCACTCGATGGCCAGTGCTTTTGTCAAAGGGGTGGATGTCATATTGAGAATATCAACAAACTGGGGGCGTGTGTAACCAGCACCAAGCATTGGGTCGGGAGCGAGCGCAGTGTTCATTGCATATGCTCTGTTTACAGCTAACAAACAGCTCTTCGGGCTTGGAGATTTTGGTAGCCTCCGACTGCGCAAGTGCAGCGCCTGCGCAGTCGAGGTCGGAACCTATCCGATAGGGGAACTATCTCAACAAGACACTGGGATGGATGGCTCAACATGTGCACTAGTGAATAGCCCCTGACATGACCTGCTACCTGGTAAATAAGCACAGACACAGCACAGGACAAGAAGGTAAAGAAACAATCAGCATAGGCATGGCTCTTATAACACAGATTAGACACTGTCACTGCAATCACAGGGCTTTCATTATTTATCACACTGACCTGCTAATCTGCACACAACACAAGGCAGGTCATTGTGAATGCCATTCGTTCCTGTGTCTGTGCAATTCAGTGTGCTCTGCCTCTCCAGTCCAGCAGCAGCAGCTCCTTCACATGCAGTCCTCCGAGGCAGTGACTTATGGCCCCGCCCCCTCAGCTGAAGCACAGGGGAGAGAGGTGGCCGGAGCGCCTGTCACTGTACATCCCCACACGCACGGCTCACGGCTCTGATGAGCCATCCATCCTGGGAAGCTCATAACTCCCGAGCGAGCCTCTTATACAAGGCATCTCGGGGGTACAGAGTACAGACTCCGTTTTTTTAATTGTGTAGAAGCTGACGCTGCTGCGGGCACCTCCAGGGACGGACTGAGCCAGCCCGGGCCCCCCCCCACCACGGGGCCCTCGGGCAATGACCGAATGACCGAATGGTCAGTCCGCCCCTGGGCGTGTTTTATCTAAATTAATTGTGACCCCACGTATTTGACGTTTTTTACTAACGGCGCATGCGCCGTTCGTGAACGAATCCCAGTGCGCATGCTCAAAATTACTCCGCAAATCGTCAATGCTTTAGACGTGAACGTAACTTACGTACAGCCCTATTCGAGAACGACTTACGCAAACGACGTAAAATTTTCACAATTCGACGCGGGAACGACGTCCATACTTAACATAGGATACCCCTCATATAGCAGGAGTAACTTTACGCCGGAAAAAGCCAAACGCAAACGACGTAAAAAAATGCGCCGGGCGGACGTACGTTTCTGAATCGGCGTATCTACCTAATTTGCATATTCCTCGCGTAAATCGACGGAAGCGCCACCTAGCGGCCAGCATAAATATGCAACTAAGATACGACGGTGTAAGAGACTTACGCCGGTCGGATCTTAGGGAAATCTATGCGTAACTGATTCTATGAATCAGGCGCATAGATACGACGCCGCAACTCAGAGATACGACGGCGTAACTGCTATCTGAATCCGGGCCAAGGTTTTCTGTGTTTCTATCTATGATAATATTGATTGTGTCTTCTGAGCTAAAAGACGGCAAGTCTGGCCTAAAAGGTCATGCCTCTGAGGCCCTGTACACACGATCAGTCCAAACTGATGAAAACGGACTGAAGTTCAGTTTCATCAGTCCAAACCTACCGTGTGTATGCCCCATCGGACTTTTGTCCTTCAGACCAAAGTTTTAGAACTTGCTTTTAAATCGGACTGATGGACGGCCGACCGATCGGTCCAAACTGATGGTTAGTACGCAAAAGCATCGGTTCCAAACCCGCGCATGCTCAGAATCAAGTCGACTTGACACCGGCGCCCAGACACAGTGGACATAAGGGGCCAGATTCAGGTAGAATCGCCTATCTTTAGGCGGACATAGCGTATCTCAGATACACTACGCCGCCGTAAGTTTGAGCAGCAAGTTGTGTATTCACATAGAACTTGCGCTTAAACTTACGGCATCGCAGTGTAACTGGGCCGCCGTAAGCCCGCCTAATTCAAAATAGGCTGGTTGGGGGCGTGTACTATGTAAAATAGTAGTGACCCCACGTTTTTAACGTTTTTAAAGAACGGCGCATGCGCCGTCCGTGGACATATCCCAGTGCGCATGCTCCAAATGACGTCGGCAAATCGTCATGCTTTCGACGTGAACGTAAATTACGTCCAGCCCTATTCGCGAACGACTTACGCAAACGACGTAAAAAATTCACATTTCGTCACGGGAACAACGGCCATACTTAACATTGGCTGCGCCTCATAGACCCAGGGGTAACTTTACGCCGGAAAAAGCCTAACGTAAACGACGTAAAAAATGCGCCGGGCGGACGTACGTTTGTGAATCGGCGTATCTACCTAATTTGCATTTTCCTCGCTGAAATCGACGGAAGCGCCACCTAGCGGCCAGCGTAAATATGCAGCCTAAGATACGACGGTGTAAGAGACTTACGCCGGTCGGATCTTAGGGAAATCTATGCGTAACTGATTCTAAGAATCAGGCGCATAGATACGACGGCGCACAATCGGACTTACGACGGTTGGAAGCCGAAGATTTAAAAATAATAAAAATTTTCTTGAAATTACATGTTATAAGAGAATTCAGTCAGAGGGCCAGATTCTCGTATATACTGGCGCAAAACTATGCGGGCGTAACGTTACTCGTTTACGCTACGCGGCCTCAAGTTTTACGGGCAAAAGCTTGATTCACAAAGCACTTGCCTGTAAAGTTGCGGTGGCGTAGCGTAAATCCTCCGGCGCAAGCCCGCCTAATTCAAATGATCCAGGTAGGGGGCGTTGATCATTTAAATTAGGCGCGTTCCCGTGCCGATCGTACTGCGCATGCGCTGTCCCTAAAATTTCCCGACGTGCATTGCGCTAAATGACGTCGCAAGGACGTCATTGGTTTCGACGTTAACGTAAATGGCGTCCAGCGCCATTCACGGACGACTTACGCAAACGGCGTACATTTTTAAATTTCGATGCGGGAACAACGGCCATACTTAACATTGGTTGCCCCTCATATAGCAGGGGCAACTTTACGCGTCGCAAATGCTACGGAAACGTCGTAAAATCACTGCTACGACCGCGCGTACGTTCGGGAATCTCGCGTAAATAGCTAATTTGCATAGACGACGGGGAAAACGACGAGGCGACACCTAGCGGCGGGAAAAAAAAATTGCATCTAAGATCTGACAGCGTAAGAGCCTTACGCCTGTCAGATCTAATGGATATCTATGCGTAACTGATTCTAAGAATCAGGCGCATAGATACGACGGGCCAGATTAGGACTTACGACGGCGTACATTGCGTTGCGCCGTCGTAAGCCTTTTGAGAATCTGGCCCATTGAGTTTACATCTAATATAAACTTTCCACAGTTCCTAAAAGGTAAAACGTTGGATTGTGATGGGTACACGAGGAGGCTGACGCCCCACTGGGAGCCAAAAGTGATCGGCGCGGCTCGGCGCGGCTCGGCGCGGCTCAACCTTCTGTAAAGCTTTGTGGAAAAAGAAGTCTAAAATAAAAAAAGTAACCGTCTCTCCTGCTCCTAGGTCGTGTCTTTTGCGGACGATTGGAAGATGGTCCTGATCTTTGTGACAGCGGAAGATCCGTGTAACTTCTGTGTTCAGGTAAAGATAGAATAAGATATTATAAGAAGAGCCTTATAATGTCTGCTCCCCTACATAGATACCCTGTTTCCCCGAAAATAAGCCCTACCCCGAAAATAAGACCTAGCGTTATTTTTGGGGATGGCTGCAATATAAGCCCTACCCCGAAAATAAACCCTAGTTAGTCGTAAAAACGTAATCTGTTTTGTAAAAAGATTATATAATGTGCAGCGTGTCTCCTTTTTGTAACTTTGTTTTGGAAAATACCTTACTTACAGTGCCGCTGGGCGCTCACGTGACCGGCCGGAGATCTTCTCCTCTCCAGCGTCAGTGGTCCCTTCCTCTGCAGTGCTTAGAGTGGAGAAGAGCTACGGCGGGTCACTGTGCTGGCTATCATGCTTTAAAGGATCAAGATATATATTTTTTCTTTTTGGGGTTACAACCACTCTAAGATCGTCATGATGACATGACTGTATTTGAATAAATGTAGATTATTGTACATACCGTAAAGAAATAAGACATCCCCTGAAAATAAGCCCTAGTGTGATTTTTGTAGCCAAAATTAATATAAGACCCAGTCTTATTTTCGGGGAAACACGGTAGAAGTAGGTGGACCACAAGTGAGATGTCCGTCTGCAGTACTCTTCATGACCACCAGGAGGCATCTGGTTCCCAACTACCATAGAGAACACGGCTTGCTGTAGGAGGTCACGGTCATAAAGGAGTCAAGGGGCACTCACAGGGCTGCTGTTAGAAATCATGGGGCCCTGTACAGCCTACCTGGCAGGGCCCCCCTCAAATATATATATATAAAAATGTTCACAATAAATATACTAAAATCATTCTTAGCGGACACATAGATAACAGAGAAGCGGCGTGAATTAGCCCTTTTTTTTATATAGTTTTCAAAATTTTTGAACAAAAACATTTTGGCCCGGATTCAGGTACGACTTGCGCATTATTTGCGGAGGCACAGGGCAACGATTTTGCCCCGCGCCCCCGCAAATAATTTGCGCTGCCCTCGATTCACGGAGCAGTAGCTCCGTGAATTGCGAGGGCGCGCCGCCAAAATTGCCCGGCGTAAGCGCGCGCAATGTAAATGATCCCGCCGGGGGCGGGAATCATTTAAATTAGGCGCGCTCCCGCGCCGAGCGTACACGTCGGGAAACTTTCTCGACGTGCATTGCGGCAAATGACGTCGCAAGGACGTCATTTGCTTCAAAGTGAACGTGAATGGCGTCCAGCGCCATTCACGATTCACTTACGCAAACGACGTAAAATTTGAATGTCGCGACGCGGGAACGCCGGGTATCCTATAGCATTGGCTGCGCCTGCTATTAGGATGTGTAACCTTGCGCGAAACCCGACGTACGCAAACTACGTAATTTGCGTACGCAGGGCTCGCGCAACGTTGTGAATCGGTGTTAGTATGCAATTTGCATACTATACGCTGACCACAATGGGAGCGCCCCCTAGCGGTCATCGCCTTATGCCACGCAGATTTTAGGCTGCAGTCGGCGTAACGAGTTCTCTGAATCAGGAGAACTCGTTACGCCGGCGCAAGTCAGCAATTGCGCTGCGTAACTATGGTTACGCAGGCGCAATTGCTACCTGAATCTGGGCCTTTATATATTTTTTTTAAATACGTTTATTTTATTTTACAATTTTTACAAATTATTTTTATACAATTTTCTATTTTTTTTTTTACAATGGATTAAAACAATACAGGTTTTTTTTTTTTTTTTTTAACAGAACAAGGAAGCCAACAGTTGTGTCTGTGTCTCTCCCTGCAACAGCTAAAAGTCAGCGGGAGGGTTTTCAGCTGCTGCCGAGAGCCACACAGGGCATCCTGTAATTGCCCCTCCTTCCCTCTGGTGTTTGGGCCCCCCTGTGTCCCCGGGCCCCCTACAGGAGGACTGGTGGTCCCCCCCCCTATCAGCGGCCCTGGGCACTCAGGTCTTGTTGTAGGATAAGAACTGTTTGCTCATTCCAGAAAAAAAAAAAACACGTGCCACTTAAAGCACAGCTTCAGGCAAAACATGGGTTCTTTAACCACTTTAGCCCCCGGACCATTATGCAGCTTAAAGACCGGGGACCCTTTTTTGCGATTCGGCACCGCGTCGCTTTAACTGACAATTGCGCGGTCGTGAGACGTGGCTCCCAAACAAAATTGGCGTCCTTTTTTTCCCCACAAATAGAGATTTCTTTTGGTGGTATTTGATCACCTCTGCGGTTTTTATTTTTTGCGCTATAAACAAAAATAGAGCGACAATTTTGAAAAAAAATCAATATTTTTTACTTTTTGCTATAATAAATATCCCCCAAAAACATATAAAAAAACTTTTTTTTTCCTCAGTTTAGGCCGATACGTATTCTTCTACCTATTTTTGGTAAAAAAAAAAAACGCAATAAGCGTTTATCGGTTTGCGCAAAATTTATAGCATCTACCAAATAGGGGATAGTTTTATGGCATTTTTATTAATATTTTTTTTTTACTACTAATGGCGGCGATCAGCGATTTTTATCGTGACTGCGACATTACGGCGGACACTTCGGACACTTTTGACACCATTTTGGGACCATTGTCATTTATACAGCGACCGGTGCTATAAAAATGCACTGATTACTGTGTAAATGTCACTGGCAGTAAAGGGGTTAACCAGGAGGGGGCGCTGTAGGGGTTAAGTGTGCCCTATTGTGTGATTCTTACTGTGGGTGGGGGGCGTGGCTTGAGTGCTATAAAAATGCACTGATTACTGTGTAAATGTCACTGGCAGTGAAGGGGGTTAACCAGGAGGGGGCGCTGTAGGGGTTAAGTGTGACCTATTGTGGGATTCTTACTGTGGGGGGGAGGTGGCGTGGCTTGGCGTGTGACGTCACTGAGCGTCGTTCCCTATGACAGGCTCACTAGGAAGCACGGGGAGAGGTTTGTTTACACTCCCCTCTCCCCGTTCTTTATCTCTGTGACCCGATCGAAGGACACCGGCGGCGATCGGGTCCGCTGTTCCCGCGGGGACGGTCACAGGAAAGAGGACACGCCAGCGGCGCGCTCCCGACCCACGGCTGGGATCTTAAAGGGGACGTATATGTACGCCCGTGTGCCATTTTGTTGACATGTATCGTCGTGCGGCGGTCCTCAATCGGTTAATGTAGAGGGCAGCTTTGGCTGCATTACTCACCTTCAATACAAAGTTGACCCCGTAGTTCCTCTTCCTCACCACTGGATGTCCTCGGGCTCCTCAGGAAGGCTCAGGGATGACTATGAGTGCGGGGCGTCATCTCCTCACCCTCAGAAACATGGCACCCCCCGCAGTTCCAGTTCACGCAGAGAGCAACCATGATGTCGTGACGTCTTCCTTGCTCTCTGCATCATCCCGGACTATCCACCATAGGCCTGCGCACAGGGTGTGCTGGGTGTGCCTGGGCACACCCTAATCGCCCCGTGTGCATTAGCATTATCCAGGGGTGGCACCAGGTGGGTGGTTGGGGTGCCAGTGTAAATGCCCCCATTATGTTAAAGGCTAGGTTCAACCATAGGAACACATTATATAATTAGGAGCCTCCTCCCTGTGACAGCAGGGGGCGCTCATGTGCGTTTGAGCTTTGGGGTGCACACACTAATGCAATAGGCTCAGGGGCGGATCCAGAGTCCAGTCTCGGGAGGGGCACTACCAGAAAATATGTTTTTTGGGGGCAATTTATCGGGGAAATGGCTGGTGTTGGCGCTTCAATGATCACGGCGCCATAGTTGTTATGGTGTCAGGATAATTGAAGTACATTGTTTCTATTATTACTTTGTAAAATAAAATGAAATGGTTCAACTCACCATGATGTAGAATCAGTGGGAGCCCCGAGTGTGTCGCCTGCCACGCGTTGCGGAATGTCACGTGCTAAGGTGGTGTTTTGCTTGTCAGAGTCAGGCAGCAGAGAGATGATGTCATCTCTCTGCTGCCTGCACAGTGACTGCGGTGATGCAAAGCGGGCGCGGGCGGTGAGGGATGATGTCATCTCTCTGCTCCCCCGGGCTTGTTCATTGGCCAGCCCCCTGCACGCCCACAGAGCCGACCAGCTGACCGCCCACTCTCTGACTCTCACTCGCTGCAGAGCCGCCCGCTCAGACTCTCCGGCGCCCGCGAATTTCCGCAACTAAAACAAATTTCTCGGGGGTGGCAATTGCCCTGTTGCCCCCCCCCCCCTGGATCTGCCCCTGAATAGGCTGAGCACACCTATGTATCCACCATTGGGAGAGGACCAAAGAGCAAGAAGAGGGTTGATTTACTGGAGAGTGCAAAATCGTGACCAACCAGAAAAAAAAATAGGAATAGTGTCCCATCATTGGTGTCAGTGGGAGGAATAGTGTCCCATCATTGGTGTCAGTGGGGGGAATAGTGTCCCATCATTGGTGTCAGTGGGAGGAATAGTGTCCCATCATTGGTGTCAGTGGGAGGAATAGTGTCCCATCATTGGTGTCAGTGGGAGGAATAGTGCCCCATCATTGGTGTCACTGGGAGGAATAGTGTCCCATCATTGGTGTCAGTGGGAGGAATAGTGTCCCATCATTGGTGTCAGTGGGAGGAATAGTGTCCCATCATTGGTGTCAGTGGGGGGAATAGTGTCCCATCATTGGTGTCAGTGGGAGGAATAGTGTCCCATCATTGGTGTCAGTGGGGGGAATAGTGTCCCATCATTGGTGTCAGTGGGAGGAATAGTGTCCCATCATTGGTGTCAGTGGGGGGAATAGTGTCCCATCATTGGTGTCAGTGGGAGGAATAGTGTCCCATCATTGGTGTCAGTGGGAGGAATAGTGTCCCATCATTGGTGTCAGTGGGAGGAATAGTGCCCCATCATTGGTGTCAGTGGGAGGAATAGTGTCCCATCATTGGTGTCAGTGGGGGGAATAGTGTCCCATCATTGGTGTCAGTGGGAGGAATAGTGTCCCATCATTGGTGTCAGTGGGAGGAATAGTGTCCCATCATTGGTGTCAGTGGGAGGAATAGTGTCCCATCATTGGTGTCAGTGGGAGGAATAGTGTCCCCATCACTGGAGTCAGTGGGGGGAATAGTGTCCCATCATTGGTGTCAGTGGGAGGAATAGTGTCCCATCATTGGTGTCAGTGGGAGGAATAGTGTCCCATCATTGGTGTCAGTGGGAGGAATAGTGTCCCATCATTGGTGTCAGTGGGAGGAATAGTGTCCCCATCACTGGAGTCAGTGGGGGGAATAGTGTCCCATCATTGGTGTCAGTGGGAGGAATAGTGTCCCATCATTGGTGTCAGTGGGGGGAATAGTGTCCCATCATTGGTGTCAGTGGGAGGAATAGTGTCCCATCATTGGTGTCAGTGGGAGGAATAGTGTCCCATCATTGGTGTCAGTGGGAGGAATAGTGCCCCATCATTGGTGTCAGTGGGAGGAATAGTGTCCCATCATTGGTGTCAGTGGGGGGAATAGTGTCCCATCATTGGTGTCAGTGGGAGGAATAGTGTCCCATCATTGGTGTCAGTGGGAGGAATAGTGTCCCATCATTGGTGTCAGTGGGAGGAATAGTGTCCCATCATTGGTGTCAGTGGGAGGAATAGTGTCCCATCATTGGTGTCAGTGGGAGGAATAGTGTCCCATCATTGGTGTCAGTGGGGGGAATAGTGTCCCATCATTGGTGTCAGTGGGGGGAATAGTGTCCCATCATTGGTGTCAGGTTATATTCGATGTGTTTTTATCATAAAGAAATAAATGAAAGCCCTCGTATTTGGCGTGATTCCCGGTCGGGTGATTCAGCGCGGAGCGTCCTGCCAGCAGATGGGGTTTTGTTCCCATTAAAGCGGTAATTGTCGGGAGATAAGGTAAGGCGGCCCGAGGTCAGAGATCGGCAGATACCGATCGATCTATTGATATGTCCCAAGGACAGGCGGATCCCATCGCCGTGTAATCACCGGGCCGGCAGGAATTATCTCGGTGATAAGAGATGTGGAAATAATGAGACTGGAATTGGAGATTTCCAGGGAAGGATCGGCGCTCGTTGTTTCTTCATTCCGATCGCAGTCACTCCTTCCGATCCCCTCAGTCAGACTCAGTGGCGGGCGAGAGCCAGAGGGGGCGGCGCTCCAGCGCCCTCTATGGTCAGAGTGCCGAAGTCCCAGAGAGACCCGGAAATGTTCTGGAAGCCCCACCATGAGATCTCCTCCTATAAGAAGAGCCGATATTGTGTCATTGTAACATTTCAGAGATCGCAGGGATCCCCCCGACAATGCCCTCATCTCCAGAAAGATGACACCATCTTTGTTCAGCCATCATCCAGGGCGTAGGGGTGGGCACCCCCGAAGCTTCAACACACGTCACACCTTTCTCTGCAGCCTCAGGGAATGAATGGGAAGTGCTCTGTGCTGAGCGGCATCCTTCTCATTCACAAACTGAAGCATAGTAAACACAGTGGGTCGGATTCAGAGAGAATTTACGCCGGCGTATCCATAGATACGCCGCGTAAATTCAAATCTGCGCCGGCGTATCTACTTTCTGTATTCAGAAAGCTAGATACGCCGACATTAGCCTAAGATACGACTGGCGTAATTCTATTACGCCGTCGTATCTTAGGGTGCATTCTCACGCTGGCCGCTAGGTGGCGCCCCCGTCGTTTTCGGCGGAGAGTATGCAAATTACCTAGATACGCCGATTCACAAACGTACGTGCGCCCGGCGTTTGTTTTTTACGTCGTTTGCGTAAGGCTTTTTCGGCGTAACGTTGCTCCTGCTTCTATGAGGCGCACTCAATGTTAAATATGGACGTCGTTCCGGCTTCGATTTTTGAATTTTTTACGTTGTTTGCGTAAGTCGTTCGCGAATAGGGCTGGACGTAATTTACGTTCACGTCGAAACTAATACGTCGTTGCGGCGTACTTGAGAGCAATGCACACTGGGAGGGCGCATGTGCCGTTCGTAAAAAACATCAATCACGTCATCACACATTAGCATAAAACACGCCCCCTTCCACATTTGAATTACGCGGCCTTACGCCGGCCCCATTTACGCTACGCCGCCGCAACTTACGGAGCAAGTGCTTTGGGAATACTGCACTTGCTTCTGTAAGTTGCGTCGGCGTAGCATAAATACAATACGCTGCGCCGCCGTAACTAGGCGCGCAGCTACGTGAATTTACCCCAGAGAGTGACATCTTTAGAAGAGGCTTCCTTCTGGAGACCAATTTGATGCAGTGTGCGGCTTTTGGTCTGAGCACTGACAGGCTGACCCCTCCCCCCACCCCTTTCACCCTCTGAAGCAATGCTGGCAGCACTCATACGTCTATTTCCCAAAGACAACCTCTGGATATGACGCTGAGCACGTGACCTCAACCTCTTTGGGGGACCATGGCGAGGCGGGGGAGGGGAACCCGTCCTGTTATACCGCTGGATGGTCTTGGCCACCTCAGTTTCGGGGTCTTGCCAATCTTCTTATAGCCTAGACCAGTGATGGTGAACCTCGGCACCCCAGATGTTTGGGAACTACATTTGCCATGATGCTCAGCTACACTGAAGAGTGCCTGAGCATGCTGGGAAATGTAGTTCCAAAACATCCGGGGTGCCGAGGTTCTCCATCACCGGCCTAGGCCATCTTTATGTAGAGACACAATTCTTTATATCAGATCCTCAGAGAGTTCTTTGCCATGAGGGGCCATGTTGTCCTTCCAGTGACCAGTATGAGAGAGTGAGAGCGATAACACCAAATTTATCACACCTGCTCCCCATTCACACCTGAGACCTTGTAACACTAACGAGTCACATGACACTGGGGGAGGGGAAAAATGGCTAATTGGGCCCCAATTTGGAGATTTTCACTTAGTTGACCAGTTTCCGCGGACATGTTCGGTCGTCTGAACGTCCGACCGGACAATTTTCCGGCGGATCGGACAGGTTTCCAGCGGACAGATGTTTCTTAGCATGCTACGAAACATGTCCGCTGGAAGCCTGTCCGTCGGACATGTTCAGTCGTCTGTACAGACTCACCGGACATGTCCGCTCGGCCGAAAGCCCTCGCATGCGTGGAAGCATTGACCTTCCAGGGCCGCGCACGTCGCGGCGACGGCGCGGCCACGTCACCGCGTATCGTGTCCGCGCGGTTTTCTGTCTGATGGTGTGTACAACCATCAGACAGAAATCTCCGAGCGGACATGTCCGCTGAAAACAGTCCGTCCGTGTGTACGAAGCCTTAGGGGTGTCCTGACTTTTGTTGCCAGCGGTTTAGACATGAATGGCTGTGTGTTGAGTTATTTGTTATACAAGCTGTACACTTCTCCCCCCCCTGTACACTCACTACACAACATTGGAGATACAAAGTGTCATTTCTTCAGTGTTGTACACATGAAAAGATACAAGAAATGTGACTGAGGGGTGTACTTACTTTTGTGAGGCGCTGTATATAGAAGTGGTAGAACGAATGATTCAATATATGAATATATATCTATTCCGGGTTGAATAAAATAAAATCTATTTGGTTGCTGAATGTCGAGTTCGTTGAACCCGGGAAAGAAAAAAAGCCGGATGGAGAATTTGCATTAAGAAACTTTACAAGAGATCAGTTGGGTGGAGCTTATCAATTCTGGCGCAAATTCTGATTTTCCGGTTCAGGTTTTAATCAAAGAAAGTTCCTTTTGGCAACCGTCCCAAATAATATTCCATAATCATTGTAATTATTACTCAGCGTGATTTCCGCCTAAACCTGAATTATACTCTTTTCTTGTAGGTGTCCAATGTATTCTAATGCAACGTAGCATGTGTGTCGTGTATTATTATTATTATTATTTTATTATTATTTTTATTATTTTATTATTTTTATTACTATTATTATTATTATTATTTTATTACAATTTTTTTTTTACTATTATTATTATTATTATTATTATTATTTTATTACAATTTTTTTTTACTATTATTATTATTATTTTATTACTATTATTATTTTATTACTATTATTATTATTATTTTTTTTGTTATTATTATTTTATTACTATTATTATTTTACTATTATTATTATTATTATTATTATTATTATTATTATTATTATTATTATTTTTATTACTATTATTGTTATTATTATTTTTATTATTTTATTACTATTATTATTATTATTATTATTATTATTATTATTATTATTATTATTATTATTTTATTATTATTATTTTTATTATTTTGCTATTATTCCTATTATTTTTATTACTATTATTATTATTATTTTATTATTTTACTATTATTATTATTATTATTATTATTATTATTATTATTATTTTATTACTATTATTGTTATTATTATTTTTATTATTTTATTACTATTATTATTATTATTATTATTATTATTATTATTAATATTATTATTTTATTATTATTATTTTTATTATTTTATTATTATTCCTATTATTTTTATTACTATTATTATTATTATTATTATTATTTTATTATTTTACTATTATTATTTTTATTACTATTATTATTATTATTATTATTATTATTATTATTTATTACTATTATTATTTAATTTCCTTTGGGATTAAATAAGTGTTTTGAATCTGAATAATAATAATAATAATAATAATAATAATAATAATAATAAAGGCGCACATACAGGAAGTTACTTTCACCCGCTGGAATGTAATTAATACAAAAAGAGGGTTCAGTGGCCTTTATTGATCAGGATTATTGTTTTATAATAAGTGTCTGTATTATGTGTCTACAATCATTGTTTTATGTAAAGCGCTGCGCAAACTGTTAGCGCGATAGAAATCCTGTATAATAATAATAATAATAATAATAATATTTTTACTTTTCTGATTTGAACAGGAAGACCACACAGAACACAAAATGAAGGAACTGAGCCAGGCGCTGGACTACCTGCAGCAAGAGGTAAGTGAGGGTCGCACATTAACCTCTTCCCGCTGCAGCCTCACTAGTGCCCATCGGTGCCGCCTCACCAGTGCCCATCAGTGCAGCCTATCAGTGCCCATCGGTGCAGCCTCATCATTGCCCATCAGTGTAGCCTATCAGTGCCCATCGGTGCAGCCTCATCATTGCCCATCATTGCAGCCTCACCAGTGCCTATCAGTGCAGCCTATCAGTGCCCATCAGTGCAGCCTCACCAGTGCCCATCAGTGCCCATCAGTGCAGCCTCATTAGTGCTGCCTCATCAGTGCCCATCAGTGCAGCCTCATTAGTACCCATCAATGCCGCCTCATCAGTTTACATAAAGATATCATAAATATCGGAATCTGTCCTGACATGAGCTGACTGTAATTCACTGCACCGCACCACTGATAGAGGGAGGGGCAACAATCTCAACCTATCAGAGCAGCACTGATAGAGGGAGGGGCAGCATTCTCAACCTATCAGAGCAGCACTGATAGAGGGAGGGGCAGCAATCTCAACCTATCAGAGCAGCACTGATAGAGGGAGGGGCAGCAATCTCAACCTATCAGAGCAGCACTGATAGAGGGAGGGGCAGAAATCTCAACCTATCAGAGCAGCACTGATAGAGGGAGGGGCAGCAATCTCAACCTATCAGAGCAGCACTGATAGAGGGAGGGGCAGCATTCTCAACCTATCAGAGCACCACTGATAGAGGGAGGGGCAGCATTCTCATCCTATCAGAGCAGCACTGATAGAGGGAGGGGCAGCATTCTCAACCTATCAGAGCACCACTGATAGAGGGAGGGGCAGCATTCTCATCCTATCAGAGCAGCACTGATAGAGGGAGGGACAGCAATCTCAACCTATCAGAGCAGCACTGATAGAGGGAGGGGCAGCATTCTCAACCTATCAGAGCAGCACTGATAGAGGGAGGGGCAGCATTCTCATCCTATCAGAGCAGCACTGATAGAGGGAGGGACAGCAATCTCAACCTATCAGAGCACCACTGATAGAGGGAGGGGCAGCATTCTCATCCTATCAGAGCAGCACTGATAGAGGGAGGGGCAGAAATCTCAACCTATCAGAGCAGCACTGATAGAGGGAGGGGCAGCATTCTCAACCTATCAGAGCAGCACTGATAGAGGGAGGGGCAGAAATCTCAACCTATCAGAGCAGCACTGATAGAGGGAGGGGCAGAAATCTCAACCTATCAGAGCAGCACTGATAGAGGGAGGGGCCGAAACTGAAAACCGATCAGAACTTTATTGCTTCGTACAGTACTGTCATTGAAGTGTATGACTATGATCAAAGAAGGCCGTCCTGATTGGCTGCAGGTTTAGGGTTTGTTGTGTCTTCCATTGGACTGAGTTGGCCGGGGGGGTTGAACTTGACAGACATTTATTCCACGATGTGATTTGGTTCTTACAATTCTTTCCAGAAATAAAACATAAAAATCATATAAAATTTTGGCCTTTTTTTTTTACAGATGCCAAAAACGTTGGTGAGTTTGGTGGACCTGACCTTGCTGAGCGCGCTCTACCTGTCCAACGCCGGGGACTCCGATATCAGGTGAGAGGGTCTTCATTGCAGGAGACATTTTATCCTTATAGAGAGTAATGGCGGCCGCCGGCCATACACGCTTCCAATTTCGTACGAAAATCCTATCTAAGAATTATCGTACGAGTTTCGCACCACTAGTGGCGGCAGCAGCCGATTTTCGTGCGGCAATTCAAATTTGAGGAATCGGACATGTTGGAAATCTTTGGAAAACAAATGATTTTCGAATCCATGATGGGAGAATCGCGCGAGAAATGTGACAGAAAAAAGAAATGCGCATGCGCAAGAAAATTAAATTTCCGAAAAGAAAAGAAGATTCCCGGCCACAAAAATTCACAAGTAATCAGGGCCGCCATCTGGGGGGGTAGAGGCAGTACACCTGTAAGGGGCCCAGAGGTCCCCAGGGGCCCGGATAACTACCCCCTTTTTATTGTAAAGCTCCCGGAGGCCCCTTATTTATTTGTATTTTTTTTATTAATGGTCCCCAGCGCCCCGGATAACAACCCCCCCCCCTTTTTTTAATATATATTTATTTTTATTATTTTATTTTTTTTATTATTTACTCTCCTTGTCGGTGTCCAGAGGCCAGTATCATGTCTGCAGTCTCTGATCATCTCCTGTACTATGTCTGCAGTCTCTGACCATCTCCTGTACTATGTCTGCAGTCTCTGATCATCTCCTGTACTGTGTCTGCAGTCTCTGACCGTCTCCTGTACTATGTCTGCAGTCTCTGATCATCTCCTGTACTATGTCTGCAGTCTCTGATCACCTCCTGTACTATGTCTGCAGTCTCTGATCATCTCCTGTATTATGTCTGCAGTCTCTGATCATCTCCTGTACTATGTCTGCAGTCTCTGACCATCTCCTGTACTATGTCTGCAGTCTCTGATCATCTCCTGTATTATGTCTGCAGTCTCTGATAATCTCCTGTACTATGTCTGCAGTCTCTGACCCTCTCCTGTACTATGTTTTCAGTCTCTGACCATCTCCTGTACTATGTCTGCAGTCTCTGATCATCTCCTGTATCATGTCTGCAGTCTCTGATCATCTCCTGTACTATGTCTGCAGTCTCTGATCATCTCCTGTATCATGTCTGCAGTCTCTGATCATCTCCTGTAGTATGTCTCCAGTCTCTGACCCTCTCCTGTACTATGTCTGCAGTCTCTGATCATCTCCTGTACTATGTCTGCAGTCTCTGATCATCTCCTGTACTATGTCTGCAGTCTCTGATCATCTCCTGTACTATGTCTGCAGTCTCTGACCATCTCCTGTACTATGTCTGCAGTCTCTGATCATCTCCTGTACTATGTCTGCAGTCTCTGACCATCTCCTGTACTATGTCTGCAGTCTCTGACCATCTCCTGTAGTATGTCTGCAGTCTCTGACCATCTCCTGTACTATGTCTGCAGTCTCTGACAGTCTCTCTAACAGAAGCCCTCTCTGTGTGCATCAGAGAGACTCCCCCCCAGGTCTCATTAGTGTACGCTCTTCCTGTGTGTTCATGGGAGGATCCCAGGGTAACGAAGACTTCTTAGGGGAGCATCTCCCCCCTTTAGGTGTGTGTGGGGGGGGGGGGGCTAAAAAAGGAGGAGTGACTGAAGTTCCTCTTGAAATGAGATGATTGGTTGTAATGTCGGGTCGGATCTGATAGGTGGCGCTAACCTTGTGTGTTTTTATTTCCTCTCAGGGAATCCTGTGAGTGTTTCAAGAAGCCGTCTGTCTATTATAAAGCCATGCTCCGCTTCTCCTTCCAGGTGAGCCAATCACAGGACCCCATCCAATCAATGGGGTAGATTCAGGTAGGGGGCGCGCAATCTAACGGCGGCGCAGCGTATCGTATTTAGGCTACGCCGCCGCAACTTACAGAAGAAAGTGCAGTATTCACAAAGCACTTGCTCCGTAAGTTGTGGCGGCGTAGCGTAAATGGGGCCGGCGTAAGCGCGCGTAATTCAAATGTGTAAGGGGGGGGGCGTGTTTTATTTAAATTATGGTGACCCTGCGTTTTTTACGTTTTTAACGAACGGCGCATGCTCTAAATTCCGACGCAAATCGTCATTGCTTTCGACGTAAACGTAAATTACGTCCAGCCCTATTCGCGAACGACTTACGCAAACGACGTAAAAAATTCAAATTTCAAGGCGGGAACGACGTCCATACTTAACATTGGCTGCGCCACCTAATAGCAGGAGCAACGTTACGCGGAAAAGCCTTACGCAAATGACGTAAAAAAACTACCGCCGGGCGCACGTACGTTTGTGAATCGGCGTAACTAGGTAATTTGCATACTCAACGCCAAAAACAACGGAAGCGCCACCTAGCGGCCAGCGTCAGAATGCACCCTAAGGTACGACGGCGTAATAGAATTACGCCAGTCGTATCTTAGGCTACAGTCGGCGTATCTAGCTTTCTGAATACAGAAAGAAGATACGCCGGCGCAACTTTGAATTTATGTGGCGTATCTATGGATACGCCGGCGTAAATCGCTCATGAATCTACCCCAATCTATGAATGGGTCTATTACACGGGGACCAGACCGGGATTGTCAGCACTGTGCCGGGTTTATTTGCTTCTCTTGTGGTTACAAATGGGGTTTTCATTTCTGCTCCGGCCCCAAAAACTGTACGCGAGGTGTCACCGACAGCTCAGGGTCACGTACAGAGAAGTAAGAGGCGGCGGGACAGGCGCAGCGGGACGGTGTCAACCAGAACCATAACCAAAACCCTTCAGGGCCCTGGTGAAAAAAAATAAAATCAAGCCCCCACCCACTGCGGCGGAACACCAGGACTGGGTCGCAAGTGAGACCTTTGCGACCCTGGGAGTTCCGCCTCTGGTGTTACTAGTTTTTTTATTTTTGTTATTTTTTTTTAACATTTTATTTTATTTTTATTTTGAATTTTTTAGGGAGCCCCGTTGGTGGGCTTTGGTGAGATATCGGGGGTCTAAACAGACCTCCGGGGTTTCACCTTTGAGACAGAGAAAGGAGACTGAGGACACAGCCCTCCAATTCTCCATCTCCGCAGCCTCAGCTGCACACAATGAATGGGCAGGAGGAGCTCCGTACAGAGGCTTCCTGTTCATTCACAAACTGAAACATAGGAAACACAGGTATGAACGAACACAGTTTACTATGCTTCAGTTATGAATGGACAGAGCCAGTGATCGGTACGGATCACTGACTCTATTTATTAAGACAAGGAAGGAGCCAGTGAATGACACATTTTCTAGCCCCTTCCCTGCTCGCCATCCTAAAAATCATCCTCTGCAACAGCCAGCGGGAGAGGGCAGGGGGGGGACCGAGCAGCCACCGGGAGAGGGGAGGGGCCCAGCCAGCAGGAGAAGAGAGGGGGGACCCAGCAGCCAGCGGGAGAGGGGAGGGTGGACCCAGCAGCCAGTGGAAGAGGGGAGGACCCAGCAGCCAGCGGGAGAGGGAAGGGGAGGACCCAGCAGCCAGCGGGAGAGGGAAGGGTGGACCCAGCAGCCAGCGGGAGAGGGGAGGGGAGGACCCAGCAGCCAGCGGGAGAGGGAAGGGTGGACCCAGCAGCCAGTGGGAGAGGGGAGGACCCAGCAGCCAGCGGGAGAGGGAAGGGGAGGACCGAGCAGCAAGTGGGAGAGGGAAGGGGAGGACCCAACAGCCAGTGGGAGAGGGAAGGGGAGGACCCAGCAGCCAGCGGGAGAGGGAAGGGGAGGACCCAGCAGCTAGCGGGAGAGGGGAGGGGGGACCCAGCAGCCATCGGGAGAGGGAAGGGGAGGACCCAGCAGCCAGCGGGAGAGGGGAGGGGAGGACCCAGCTTCCAGTGGGAGAGGGGAGGTGGGACCCAGCAGCCAGCGGGAGAAGGGAGGGGAGGACCCAGCAGCCAGGGGGAGAGGGAAGGGGAGGACCCAGCAGCTAGCGGGAGAGGGGAGGGGGGACCCAGCAGCCAGTGGGAGAGGGGAGGACCCAGCAGCCAGCGGGAGAGGGGAGGGGAGGACCCAGCTGCCAATGGGAGAGGGGAGGTGGGACCCAGCAGCCAGCGGGAGAGGGGAGGGGGGACCCAGCAGCCAGCGGGAGAGGGGAGGGGGACCCAGCAGCCAGCGGGAGAGGGGAGGGGGGACCCAGCAGCCAGCGGGAGAGGGGAGGGGGGACCCAGCAGCCAGCGGGAGAGGGGAGACCCAGCAGCCAGTAGGAGAGGAGAGGGGGGACCCAGCAGCCAGTAGGAGAAGGGTGGGGGGACCCAGCAGCACTGTGGGGGGATGGGGGGGCAGGAAAGCACACAGGAGCCCGATCACAGCAGGAGGTGGATCGGAGGGGCAGTGGGTGGCATGTAGAGCAATAGATCCCCTCTGTTTTCACCTGGTGATATGGCCACAAACACACCTCCTGTATTAGAGTGCCCCCCCCACTCTGGATGAAGGAGCACAGGGGGCCCCTTTGGACAGTAGCATTGTCAGTCTGGGGGGAGGGGAGATTGGACTAGCAGATTTAGATACACTAACAAATCAAATCCAGACTCCAGCTCACACTTTATAATTAGTTGCAGCAAATAGTTTTGTTCCTTGTGGGATAAAAGAAGATCATTGTGCACCCCCGTCAGTGGCAAATGGTTTGTCTCCTCCCAAGAGGAAAACAAAAGACTTACTGGCAGGATCACCAGATACAAATTAGGGGTAAAAAAAGCCTAAAGAAGAAAACGAATCACATGTAATGAATTGGTAGGCTGCAATGTAATACATTTTTGATTCTGAGTGTAAACTCCGCTTTAAATAAAAGATTCTGGGCCATATTCTCAAAGAATTACGCCGGCGTATCAACAGATACGCCGACGTAAGTCCGAATCTAAGGCCGTCCTATGTTTAAGTGTATTCTCAAACTGAGATACGCTTAAACATGCCTAAGATACGACGGCCAGCGCCGTTGTATCTTAGGCTGCAATATCTACGCTGACCGCTAAGTGGCGTTTCCTTTGCGGTCAGCGTAGAATATGCAAATGACTAGTCACGCCGATTCACGAACGTACGCTTGCCCGTCGTAGTGTTTTTACGTCGTTTCCGTAAGCGATACGCGGCGTAAAGATAAACATGCCCCCTAGGTGGCGTACTCAATGTTAAGTATGGCCGTCGTTCCCGCGTCGCAATTGGAAAATTTAACGTCGTTTGCGTAAGTCGTCCGTGAATGGCGCTGGACGCCATTTACGTTACCGTCAAAACAAATGACGTCCGTGCGATGTCATTTAGCGCAATGCACGTCGGGTAATTTACCCGATGGAGCATGCGCAGTATGATCGGCGTGGGAGCGCGCCTAATTTAAATGATCCACGCCCCCTACCAGGATCATTTGAATTAGGAGTGCTTGCGCGGGTGGACTTTACGCTACGCCGCCGCAAGTTTACAGGTAAGTGGTTTGGGAATCAGGCACTTGCCCGTTAAACTTGCGGCGGAGTAACGTAAAGGAGATACGTTACGCCGCCGGATATCTACGAGAATCTGGCCCTCTGAACCCTCAGCGGCGGCATTGAGATGACAGAAAGACGTTTTCCGCATTGTATCGGTCGGAGATTGTATCTTGTGTGGAACATTGGAAATTGTATCGATCACACTCCCTCAGGCTTTGGGTGTCACCGATGCCAAGGTCTGACACTTCACACTCTGACCCAATGTGATAATCAGCCAACACACCCTTGTATCTGATCCCCATCTCCGCAGATAAGGATTATCAGAGTCCCGGGAACTCCGCAGATCATTATTATCATTTATCTGGAAATCTCAAAGTTCAGTGTCCTCTTCTGGTGGAGCCTCCGTGTCACTCAGTAACGAGGAGATACAAAGGAATCATTTATTTCATGAACTCACCTCAACCTTCTGCGTTATAAATCAGAGGTGCCGCCCGCCGGGTTCTCATGAGGAAGATCCATAAGAACCGATTCCCTTCATATCCCCGCCCCCGAGAACAACGGGGTCCAAAACAAACAAGGAAAAGACCCGACATTCTGGACACTTGGGGGCCCAAGTGTCAGGGTGTCAGTGTTCTGGGACCCCCAAGTGTCAGGGTGTCATTGTTCTGGGACCCCCAAGTGTCAGGGTGTCATTGTTCTGGACCCCCAAGTGTCAGTGTGTCATTGTTCTGGGACTCCCAAGTGTCAGGGTGTCATTGTTCTACACCCCCAAGTGTCAGGGTGTCATTGTTCTGGACCCCCCAAGTGTCAGGGTGTCATTGTTCTGGATCCCCAAGTGTCAGGGTGTCATTGTTCTGGATCCCCAAGTGTCAGGGTGTCATTGTTCTGGATCCCCAAGTGTCAGGGTGTCATTGTTCTGGACCCCCAAGTGTCAGGGTGTCATTGTTCTGGACCCCCAAGTGTCAGGGTGTCATTGTTCTGGGACCCTCAAGTGTCAGGATGTTATTGTTCTGGGACCCCCAAGTGTCAGGGTGTCATTGTTCTGGACCCCCAAGTGTCAGGGTGTCATTGTTCTGGACCCCCAAGTGTCAGTGAGTCATTGTTCTGGGACCCCCAAGTGTCAGGGTGTCATTTTTCTGGGACCCTCAAGTGTCAGGGTGTCATTGTTCTGGGACTCTCAAGTGTCAGGGTGTCATTGTTCTGGACCCCCAAGTGTCAGTGTGTCATTGTTCTGGGACTCTCAAGTGTCAGGGTGTCATTGTTCTGGGACCCCCAAGTGTCAGGGTGTCATTGTTCTGGGACCCCCAAGTGTCAGGGTGTCATTGTTCTGGGACCCCCAAGTGTCAGGGTGTCATTGTTCTGGGACCCCCAAGTGTCAGGGTGTCATTGTTCTGGGACCCCCAAGTGTCTAGAATGCTGGGACTTTTCCTCCATTGTTCTGGATCTCATTGTGTCAGGGTCAAGGATATAAAGGGAATTAGTTCTTATGGAAATATAATATTCCACTCACTTTTAGAAATAAACCTTCACTACTGGGGTCTGTAGACACACAACCTTTGGCGCCCTCCGATATGATCGACTCTTCTACTGGGAACATTCACTTTCCTATCTGGTCTTTGTCTATAATATGGTGATAATGAATGAAATGAATGAATAAACTTATTTAGTATTATTGGATGTCTTCTCCCAACAACTCTGCGGAGAATATCGGTGGATTGGATTGTCCTGTTGGCTCGGCTGGCTGTGCCAATGGAAGATCCTCCAAGCCTTCTTGGGGTGAAGAATATGTGGACAATGCCGATCTCCTGACCCTAAACCCATCTGTTTTCTCTGTTTTCTTCTCAGTCCGCACTGGAGAGGATAATAAGCCCGGGAAGATACGACACCAGAGAAGACTTCACGGTGGTCCTCCATCCCGTCCTTCGCATGGTGAGTATCATTTGTCTCTGCCACGGGTTCCACCTACTCGTTATCTGCTCCACCTACTCGTTATCTGCTCCACCATCTGCTCCACCTACTCGTTATCTGCTCCACCTACTCGTTATCTGCTCCACCCTCTCATTATCTGCTCCACCTACTTGTTATCTGCTCAACCTTCTCATTATCTGCTCCACCTACTCGTTATCTGCTCCACCTTCTCATTATCTGCTCCACCTACTCGTTATCTGCTCCACCTACTCGTTATCTGCTCCATCCTCTCATTATCTGCTCCACCTACTCGTTATCCGCTCCACCCTCTCATTATCTGCTCCACCTACTCGTTATCTGCTCCACCCTCTCATTATCTGCTCCACCTACTTGTTATCTGCTCAACCTTCTCATTATCTGCTCCACCTACTCGTTATCTGCTCCACCTACTCGTTATCTGCTCCACCTACTCGTTATCTGCTCCACCTACTCGTTATCTGTTCCACATACTTGTTATATGCTCCACCTTCCCATCTGCTCCACCTATTCATTATCTGCTCCACCTACTTTTTTTATCTGCTCCACCTACTTTTTTTATCTGCTCCACCTACTCGTTATCTGCTCCACCTACTCGTTATCTGCTCCACCTACTCGTTATCTGCTCCATCTACTTTTTTATCTGCTCCACCTTCTCATTATCTGCTCCACCTACTTTTTTATCTGCTCCACCTACTTTTTTTATCTGCTCCACCTACTCATTATCTGCTCTACCTACTCATTATCTGCTCCACCTACTTTTTTATCTGCTCCACCTTCTCATTATCTGCTCCACCTACGTTTTTATCTGCTCCACCTACTTTTTTTATCTGCTCCACCTACTTTTTTTATCTGTTCCACCTACTCGTTATCTGCTCCACCTACTCGTTATCTGCTCCATCTACTTTTTTATCTGCTCCACCTTCTCATTATCTGCTCCATCTACTTTTTTATCTGCTCCACCTTCTCATTACCTGCTCCACCTACTCATTATCTGCTCCACCTACTCGTTATCTGCTCCACCTACTCATTATCTGCTCCACCTTCTCATTATCTGTTCCACCTACTCATTATCTGCTCCACCTACTCGTTATCTGCTCCACCTACTCATTATCTGCTCCACCTACTCATTATCTGCTCCACCTACTCGTTATCTGTTCCACCTACTTGTTATCTGCTCCACCTACTCATTATCTGCTCCACCTACTTTTTTATCTGCTCCACCTACTTTTTTTATTTGCTCCACCTACTTTTTTTATCTGTTCCACCTACTCGTTATCTGCTCCACCTACTCATTATCTGCTCCACCTACTCGATATCTGCTCCACCTACTCATTATCTGCTCCACCTACTCATTATCTGCTCCACCTACTCATTATCTGCTCCACCTTCTCATTATCTCCTCCACCTTCTCATTACCTGCTCCACCTTCTCATTATCTGCTCCACCTACTCATTATCTGCTCCACCTACTCATTATCTGCTCCACCTTCTCATTATCTCCTCCACCTTCTCATTATCTGCTCCACCTTCTCATTATCTCCTCCACCTACTCATTATCTCCTCCACCTACTCATTATCTGCTCCACCTTCTCGTTATATGCTCCACCTACTCATCTGCTCCACCTACTCATTATCTGCTCCACCCACTTGTTATCTGCTCCACCTACTCATTATCTGCTCCACCCACTTGTTATCTGCTCCACCCACTTGTTATCTGCTCCACCTACTCATTATCTGCTCCACCCACTCGTTATCTGCTCCACCTTCTCGTAATGATTGACCTCCCGTCATATGACTGCCACCATTATATTCAGTATATTGGTCGCTCTCTGACTTTATGCCATCAGGGGGGTACAGGCAGTACACCTGTAAGGAGCCCGGAGATCCCCAGGGCCCCGGATGGCAATCCCCCCCATTTATAAAAAAAAACATTTTTAATTTTTTGTATATACTTTTTTTCTTTTCTCTTTTTATTAAAGGGCCCAGAGGTCCAGGATGGCAACCCCCCTCCCCCTTGTTTTTATTACAAAAAACTGTTTTAATTTTTTTATATATATATTTTTTTATTTATTTTTATTAAAGGGCCCAGAGGTCCCCAGGGACCCGGATGGCTACACCCCCTTTTTTATAAAATTGTTTTACATCACCACGCCAGACAGCGCTTCCCACTTCTCCCCTGCAGCTGTCACTGGGGATCATGTGACCAGACAGGGGACTGGACCAGAGAGAGGAGGACGTGCTGACAATTGCTGGGACATTGAAGCATGTGGGTGGCGTCATTGCTCAAGGCTTTGCCAGCCATTGCTGAGTGCTTCCTCTTCTCCCTGGCTGCTGGGACATGGGAGCCTATGGGTGACATCACTGTTCCAGGTATTACCAGCCATTGTTGTGCGCTCCCCTGTGCCAGTCAGTGGTGGCTGCATGGGAGAGGAGGGAGCACTGGCAATGGCTGGGACATGGGAGCCTATGAGTGACATCACCAGGCCAGGCATTACCAGACATTGTTGAGTGCTCTCTTCTCCCCTGCAGCTGCCGCTGGCTGACACCAGGGGGTGACATGACCGGACCAGACGCGGCTGGAAATAGGTAAGTATATACATTTTTCTTACACCGGTTAGTCAGCATAGATGTTAGGAGGGGGGAGGGGGCATTTTTAAGACTTTAGGAGAAATAAATTGACAATTTATCAATAAAATTGAAGATATTTCCAGTATTTATATCATAAAAGACGTCTCCTTATTTTTAAGGTGGATTCTGAGAAAAAAAACATTAACAACTATGGAGAGGTGTATGAAGTCCAGTGCTCTGAACAGGTAGGTTCCCGGAAATCATTTCATTTTAAAAGTAAATACATTTTTAAAAAAGTAACTAAAAAAATAATAATTGTGCACAGCTGTTTATATTTATATTCATTAATTTATATTAATAAATGTATTTATACTTATATTTATATTAATTTATTTATATTAATATATTTATTTATATTTATAATAAATATATTTATATTAATAAATGTATTTATATTTATATTAATTAATTTATTTATATTAATACATTTATTTATATTTATAATAAATCTATTTATATTAATAAATGTATTTATATTTATATTAATTAATTTATTTATATTAATATATTTATTTATATTTATAATACATCTATTTATATTAATAAATGTATTTATATTAATACATTTATTTATATTTATATTTATAATCTATTTATATTAATAAATGTATTTATATTAATACATTTATTTATATTTATATTTATAATAAATCTATTTATATTAATAAATGTATTTATATTTATATTAATTTATTTATATTAATACATTTGTTTATATTTATAATAAATGTATTTATATTAATAATTGTATTTATATTTATATTAATTTATTTATATTAATACATTTATTTATATTTATAATAAATGTATTTATATTAATAAATGTATTTATATTTATATTAATTTATTTATATTAATATATTTATTTATATTTATAATACATCTATTTATATTAATAAATGTATTTATATTAATACATTTATTTATATTTATATTTATAATAAATGTATTTATATTAATAAATGTATTTATATTTATATTAATTTATTTATATTAATACATTTATTTATATTTATAATAAATCTATTTATATTAATAAATGTATTTATTTATATTAATTTATTTATATTAATATATTTATTTATTTATAATAAATCTATTTATATTAATAAATGTATTTATATTTATATTAATTTATTTATATTAATACATTTATTTATATTTATAATAAATCTATTTATATTAATAAATGTATTTATATGTATATTAATTTATTTATATTAATATATTTATTTATATTTATAATACATCTATTTATATTAATAAATGTATTTATATTAATACATTTATTTATATTTATATTTATAATAAATCTATTTATATTAATAAATGTATTTATATTTATATTAATTTATTTATATTAATACATTTATTTATATTTATAACAAATCTATTTATATTAATAAATGTATTTATATTTATATTAATTTATTTATATTAATACATTTATTTATATTTATAATAAATCTATTGATATTAATAAATCCCCATAATGTTTCTTATATGTGTATTTCCTATGATGGTCATCAGCGCCATCTAGTGGCCATATTGTAGAATTTCCCTAATTGTGGTATTTGGCGGAAAATACCAAATCCTGGCCACTAGATGGAGCCGACAATCACAGGAAATACACATATTAGACGCAATACAAGAATTATTCGCAAAGACTGTGAATGCTTAAAAAAAAAAAAAAAAAATCGCGCAGCAAATTATTATTTTCTGAATTCCTATTAAAATGTAACTTATAGAGAACTTATGATCTTTTTTTTTTTTTACATGCGTTTTTTCAGTTTGTAATATTTTCGGGATTAACGCCTAAGAGCCAAATTTGTATTTATTTTTTATTTAAAAATAAAATGTTAAATTTTGGATGCAGATATTAAAAAAAATTCGGACAGGCAGGTAAAGGACATTATATATAAAAGGAAGATTTCCTCTAATGGACGGATGACATCATCTTTGTCAGCGCAGTAGAACGTATTGATAAAGTTTGATGAATATGGTTGTAATGATGTCATGTTTGGCTCCACCTACAGGCGACGCCCTTCCTGAACACGCACAGGAACAGTCCCTACTTGTTGCTTAAGGACATGATGGGAGTGGAGAAGAGCGGACCTAAGGTAAGAAATAAAGAGGACCTGTCACCAGTCCATTCATCTCATCAATAATCTAAAAAGATTACAATGGGGTAGATTCAGGTACCGCTGCGCACTTCTTACGGAGGCGCAGCGTACCGTTTTTACCCTGCGCCTACGCAAATTATCTGCGCTACGCTTCATTTATGAAGCAGTAGCTAAGTAATTTGCGTGTGCGCTCCTTAAAACTGCCCGGCGTAAGGGCGCGTAATTTAAATGATCCCGTAGGGGGCGTGGATCATTTAAATTAGCCGCGTTCCCGCACCGAACGTAGTGCGCATGCTCCGTCGGGAAACTTTCCCGACGTGCATTGCGGCAAATGACGTCGCAAGGACGTCATTTGCTTCAAAGTGAACGTAAATGGCGTCCAGCGCCATTCACGATTCACTTCTGCAAACGATGTTAAATTTTAAATTCGCGACGCGAGAACGACGGGTATACGTAGCATTGGCTGCCCCTGCTAATAGCAGGAGCAGCCTTACGCGGAACCCGACGAACGCAAACGACGTAAAATGCGTACGTAGGGCGCGCGTAGGGTTGTGAATCGGCGTTAGTATGCAATTTGCATACTCTACGCTGACCACAACGGGAACGCCACCTAGCGGCCAGCGTAAGAATGCAGCCTACGATACGACGGCATAAGAGCCTTATGCCAGTCATATCTTAGGCTGCAGTTGGCGTAACGAGGTTCCTGAATCAGGAGCAGTCGATACGCCGGCGCAACTAAGCAATTGCGCTGTGTAACTATGGTTACGCAGACGCAATTGCTTTCTGAATCTACCCCAATGTATTTTATTTATCTGTAAAATTGTACAGAAATGCGAAAGCTCCCCGGGACTGCTGCTGGGTGCCGCCATCTTGGATGTGAGGTCATCTGCCCCAGCAGACTCAGAGCTGTCACTAAGTTACAGTGCCTTGAAAAAGTTTTCATACCCCTCTATATAGAGTGCATTGAATAAGTATTCATACCCCTTGAATAGTTGCCTGTTGGTCTGTTTTAATTAGGGGGTATCAGAGTAAAGGAGGAGGCGCCATACAAATGCCCCTCCCCCCCACATGTTTCACATATTTATTTGTATCATTAATCATTTTCCTTCCACTTCACAATTATGTGACACTCAGGCCCAGATTCTGAAAGGACTTATGACGGCGCAGCGCAATGTACGCCGTCGTAAGTCCTAATCTGGCCCGTCGTATCTATGCCACTGACTCTTAGAATCAGTTACGCATAGATATCCATTAGATCCGACAGGCGTAAGTCTCTTACGCCGTCGGATCTAAACTGCAAATTTTTTTTTTGCCCGCTAGGTGGCGCTTCCCTCGATTTCCGCGTCGAGTATGCAAATTAGCTAGATACACAAATTCCCGAAACGTACGCGTGGCCGACGCAGTAAAGTTACGACGTTTAAGTTAGGCTTTTCCCGGCATATAGTTGCCCCTGCTATATGAGGCGCAGTCAATGTTAAGTATGGCCGTCGTTCCCGTGTCAAAATTTTAAAAAGTTGCGTCGTTTGCGTAAGTCGTCCGTGAATGGGGCTGGACGCCATTTACGTTCACGTCGAAACCAATACGTCCTTGCGGCGTCATTTGGAGCAATGCACACTGGGATATTTTACGGACGGCGCATGCGCAGTTCGTTCGGCGCAGGGACGCGCTTCATTTAAATGATACACACCCCCGGGTGATTTACGCTACGCCGCCGCAACTTTACAGGCAAGTGCTTTGTGAATAAAGCACTTGCCTGAAAAACTTGCGGCGGCGTAGGGTAAATCGAATACGTTACGCCGTCGCAGAGATACGCCCAATGTACCTGAATCTGGCCCTTTGTGTTGTTCTCTCACATAAAATCTTAATTAAATACATTTATGTTTTTGGTTGTCACATGACAAAGTGTGGGGATGAATACTTTTTCAAGGCACTGTATATGACGCTCTATAGTATAGCTTTTTCCCCCGGCAGCTGCATTAAAAGTTATGTAGGGAGGTGAAGGGAGGGGCAGAGGAGCTGGGCCAGCACAGGTAGTATTCAGACACTCCCAGAAGAGGAAGAGGGTTCAGATATTTCTGCAGCCTTAAAAAAAAGGCCCTTACAAAAGGCCAGGTACACACGGACGGACAGTCCGCTGAAAACGGTCCGCCGGACCGTTTTCAGCGTACATGTCCGCCCGGAGATTTCTGTCTGATGGTTGTACACACCATCAGACAGAAATCCGCGCGTAAACAATACGCGGGGACGTGGCCGCGCCGATGACGCGGCGACATGGGCGGCCTTGAAGTTCAAAGCTTCCACGCATGCGTCGAATCCGTACAACGCATGCGAGGGATGGCGGTCGGTCGGACATGTCCGGTGAGTCTGTACAGACGACCAAACACGTCCGACGGACAGGTTTCCAGCGGACATGTTTCTTAGCATGCTAGGAAATTTTAGTCCGCTAGAAAAAGTCCGCTCGGCCGGGAATCCGGTCCGGTCGGCTGTACACACGACCGGATCTGTCCACTGAAACTGTCCGTCGAACAAATATCAGCGGACAGATCCGGTCGTGTGTACAGGGCCTTTGGGTGACAGGTCCTCTTGTGGAATACAAGGCAGATTGTTGGTAAAAGGTCTCACCGGGCAAGTTGTCTCTAGAAACTGCTGCCTCGTGCTTCTCATTGTGTATTTTGGGGCGACCTTCTCTAAAGTCACATCTTCTGTTTTCAGGAGAGGAAAGTGGGTTCGGACTTCACCTGCACCGACCTGAGCCCGTCCGTCCCCGTCCCGACCTCCGGTATGTGGGCCCCCCCCCCGGTGGAGGATTTGCCCCCCCCCCCCCCCGGTGGAGGATTCCGCTTTGTGTTGATCAGAGATAATGAGTAACGAATGAACTTTTATTTCTATTTAGTTCACAATCTGAAGCCGGCCGACTTCAAGGTCATCGGCGCCCTGGGAGACTCGATCACTGTAAGTACCGCCCACTGCGCATAGTTTACTTCATATACATTGTAGCAAAGTTCAGAATTAATTTATCATTTATTAAAGGCTTACAGGGAGGATTAGTGTTGGGGTTACAGGGAGGGTTAGTGTTGGGGTTACAGGGGGGATTAGTGTTGGGGTTACAGGGGGGATTAGTGTTGGGGTTACAGGGAGGGTTAGTGTTGGGGTTACAGGGAGGGTTAGTGTTGGGGTTACAGGGGGGATTAGTGTTGGGATTACAGGGAGGATTAGTGTTGGGATTACAGGGAGGGTTAGTGTTGGAATTACAGGGGGTTAGTGTTGGGGTTACAGGGAGGGTTAGTGTTGGGGTTACAGGGAGGGTTAGTGTTGGAATTACAGGGGGTTAGTGTTGGGATTACAGGGAGGGTTAGTGTTGAGGTTACAGGGAGGGTTAGTGTTGGGGTTACAGGGAGGATTAGTGTTGGGGTTACAGGGAGGGTTAGTGTTGGAGTTACAGGGAGGGTTAGTGTCGGGATTACAGGGAGGATTAGTGTTGGGGTTACAGGGAGGGTTAGTGTTGGGATTACAGGGAGGGTTAGTGTTGGGATTACAGGGAGGGTTAGTGTTGAGGTTACAGGGAGGGTTAGTGTTGGGGTTACAGGGAGGATTAGTGTTGGGGTTACAGGGAGGGTTAGTGTTGGAGTTACAGGGAGGATTAGTGTTGGGATTACAGGGAGGGTTAGTGTCGGGATTACAGGGAGGGTTAGTGTTGGGATTACAGGGGGGGTTGGTGTTGGGGTTACAGGGAGGGTTAGTGTTGGGGTTACAGGGAGGGTTAGTGTTGGGGTTACAGGGAGGGTTAGTGTTGGGGTTACAGGGAGGGTTAGTGTTGGGATTACAGGGAGGATTAGTGTTGGGATTACAGGGAGGGTTAGTGTTGGGATTACAGGGAGGGTTAGTGTTGGGGTTACAGGGAGGATTAGTGTTGGGGTTACAGGGAGGATTAGTGTTGAGGTTACAGGGAGGGTTAGTGTTGGGATTACAGGGAGGGTTAGTGTTGGGATTACAGGGAAGGTTAGTGTTGGGGTTACAGGGAGGATTAGTGTTGGGGTTACAGGGAGGATTAGTGTTGGGGTTACAGGGAGGGTTAGTGTTGGGATTACAGGGAGGATTAGTGTTGGGGTTACAGGGAGGATTAGTGTTGGGGTTACAGGGAGGATTAGTGTTGGGGTTACAGGGAGGGTTAGTGTTGGGGTTACAGGGTGGGTTAGTGTTTGGATTACAGGGAGGGTTGGTGTTGGGGTTACAGGGGGGATTAGTGTTGGGAATACAGGGGGGATTAGTGTTGGGATTACAGGGAGGGTTGGTGTTAGGGTTATCGGAAATGTTGGGTTTGGAGTTACAGGGAGGGTTAGTGTTGGGATTACAGGGAGGATTAGTGTTGGGGTTACAGGGAGGATTAGTGTTGGGATTACAGGGAGTGTTGGTGTTGGGAATACAGGGAAGGTTAGTGTTGGGGTTACAGGGAGGGTTAGTGTTAGGGTTACAGGGAGGGTTAGTGTTGGGATTACAGGGAGGGTTAGTGTTGGGATTACAGGGGGGATTAGTGTTGGGATTACAGGGAGGGTTAGTGTTGGGGTTACAGGGAGGGTTAGTGTTGGGATTACAGGGAGGGTTAGTGTTGGGATTACAGGGAGGATTAGTGTTGGGATTACAGGGAGGGTTAGTGTTGGGGTTACAGGGAGGATTAGTGTTGGGATTACAGGGAGGGTTAGTGTTGGGGTTACAGGGAAGGTTGGTGTTGGTGTTACAGGGAAGGTTAGTGTTGGGATTACAGGGAGGGTTAGTGTTGGGGTTACAGGGAGGATTAGTGTTGGGGTTACAGGGGGGGTTAGTGTTGGGGTTACAGGGAGGGTTAGTGTTGGGGTTACAGGGAGGATTAGTGTTGGGGTTACAGGGGGATTAGTGTTGGGGTTACAGGGAGGGTTGGTGTGAGGATTACAGGGAGGGTTAGTGTTGGGATTACAGGGAGGGTTAGTGTTGGGGTTACAGGGAGGGTTAGTGTTGGGAATACAGGGAGGGTTAGTGTTGGGATTACAGGGAGGGTTAGTGTTGGGGTTACAGGGAGGGTTAGTGTTGGGGTTACAGGGAGGATTAGTGTTGGGATTACAGGGAGGGTTAGTGTTGGGATTACAGGGAGGGTTAGTGTTGGGATTACAGGGGGGGTTAGTGTTGGGGTTACAGGGAGGGTTAGTGTTGGGGTTACAGGGAGGGTTAGTGTTGGGATTACAGGGGGGGTTAGTGTTGGGATTACAGGGGGGATTAGTGTTGGGATTACAGGGAGGATTAGTGTTGGGGTTACAGGGAGGGTTAGTGTTGGGGTTACAGGGGGGATTAGTGTTGGGGTTACAGGGAGGATTAGTGTTGGGGTTACAGGGAGGGTTAGTGTTGGGATTACAGGGAGGATTAGTGTCAGGGTTACAGGGAGGGTTAGTGTTGGGGTTACAGGGAGGGTTAGTGTTGGGGTTACAGGGAGGGTTAGTGTTGGGGTTACAGGGGGGTTAGTGTTGGGGTTACAGGGTAGGTTAGTGTTGGGGTTACAGGGAGGATTAGTGTTGGGAATACAGGGAGGGTTAGTGTTGGGGTTACAGGGAGGGTTAGTGTTGGGGTTACAGGGAGGATTAGTGTTAGGGTTACAGGGGGGATTAGTGTTGGGGTTACAGGGAAGGTTAGTGTTGGGGTTACAGGGAGGGTTAGTGTTGGGGTTACAGGGGGGATTAGTGTTGAGGTTACAGGGAGGGTTAGTGTTGGGATTACAGGGAGGGTTAGTGTTGGGGTTACAGGGAGGATTAGTGTTGGGATTACAGGGAGGATTAGTGTTGGGGTTACAGGGGGGATTAGTGTTGGGATTACAGGGAGGGTTAGTGTTGGGGTTACAGGGAAGGTCAGTGTTGGGATTACAGGGAGGGTTAGTGTTGGGATTACAGGGAGGGTTAGTGTTGGGATTACAGGGAGGATTAGTGTTGGGGTTACAGGGAGGATTAGTGTTGGGATTACAGGGAGGATTAGTGTTGGGATTACAGGGAGGGTTGGTGTTGGGGTTACAGGGAGGGTTAGTGTTGGGGTTACAGGGAGGGTTGGTGTTGGGGTTACAGGGAGGGTTAGTGTTGGGATTACAGGGAGGGTCAGTGTTGGGATTACAGGGAGGGTTAGTGTTGGGATTACAGGGAGGGTTAGTGTTGGGATTACAGGGAGGGTTAGTGTTGGGATTACAGGGGGGTTAGTGTTGGGGTTACAGGGAGGGTTAGTGTTGGGATTACAGGGGGGTTAGTGTTGGGATTACAGGGAGGGTTAGTGTTGGGATTACAGGGAGGGTTAGTGTTGGGGTTACAGGGAGGGTTAGTGTTGGGATTACAGGGGGGTTAGTGTTGGGGTTACAGGGAGGGTTAGTGTTGGGATTACAGGGAGGGTTAGTGTTGGGATTACAGGGGGGTTAGTGTTGGGATTACAGGGAGGGTTAGTGTTGGGATTACAGGGAGGGTTAGTGTTGGGGTTACAGGGAGGGTTAGTGTTGGGGTTACAGGGAGGATTAGTGTTGGGGTTACAGGGAGGATTAGTGTTGGGATTACAGGGAGGATTAGTGTTGGGGTTACAGGGGGGGTTAGTGTTGGGGTTACAGGGAGGGTTGGTGTTGGGGTTACAGGGAGGATTAGTGTTGGGGTTACAGGGGGGGTTAGTGTTGGGGTTACAGGGAGGGTTGGTGTTGGGGTTACAGGGAGGATTAGTGTTGGGGTTACAGGGGGGGTTAGTGTTGGGATTACAGGGAGGATTAGTGTTGGGATTACAGGGAGGGTTAGTGTTGGGGTTACAGGGAGGATTAGTGTTGGGGTTACAGGGGGGGTTAGTGTTGGGATTACAGGGAGGGTTAGTGTTGGGATTACAGGGAGGATTAGTGTTGGGGTTACAGGGAGGGTTAGTGTTGGGATTACAGGGAGGGTTAGTGTTGGGATTACAGGGAGGGTTAGTGTTGGGGTTACAGGGAGGGTTGGTGTTGGGGTTACAGGGGGGATTAGTGTTGGGATTACAGGGGGGGTTAGTGTTGGGATTACAGGGGGGGTTAGTGTTGGGGTTACAGGGAGGGTTAGTGTTGGGGTTACAGGGAAGGTTAGTGTTGGGGTTACAGGGAGGGTTAGTGTTGGGATTACAGGGAGGGTTAGTGTTGGGATTACAGGGAGGGTTAGTGTTGGGATTACAGGGAGGGTTAGTGTTGGGATTACAGGGGGATTAGTGTTGGGAATACAGGGAGGGTTGGTGTTGGGATTACAGGGAGGATTAGTGTTGGGATTACAGGGAGGGTTAGTGTTGGGGTTACAGGGAGGGTTAGTGTTGGGATTACAGGGAGGGTTAGTGTTGGGGTTACAGGGAGGGTTAGTGTTGGGGTTACAGGGAGGGTTAGTGTTGGGGTTACAGGGGGGTTAGTGTTGGGGTTACAGGGAGGATTAGTGTTGGGATTACAGGGAGGGTTAGTGTTGGGATTACAGGGAGGATTAGTGTTGGGGTTACAGGGAGGGTTGGTGTTGGGATTACAGGGAGGATTAGTGTTGGGGTTACAGGGAGGGTTAGTGTTGGGATTACAGGGAGGGTTAGTGTTGGGATTACAGGGAGGGTTAGTGTTGGGATTACAGGGAGGATTAGTGTTGGGATTACAGGGAGGGTTAGTGTTGGGGTTACAGGGAGGGTTAGTGTTGGGGTTACAGGGGGGTTAGTGTTGGGGTTACAGGGAGGATTAGTGTTGGGATTACAGGGAGGATTAGTGTTGGGATTACAGGGAGGGTTAGTGTTGGGGTTACAGGGAGGGTTAGTGTTGGGATTACAGGGAGGGTTAGTGTTGGGGTTACAGGGAGGGTTAGTGTTGGGGTTACAGGGAGGGTTAGTGTTGGGGTTACAGGGGGGTTAGTGTTGGGGTTACAGGGAGGATTAGTGTTGGGATTACAGGGAGGGTTAGTGTTGGGGTTACAGGGGGGATTAGTGTTGAGGTTACAGGGAGGGTTAGTGTTGGGATTACAGGGAGGGTTAGTGTTGGGGTTACAGGGAGGATTAGTGTTGGGGTTACAGGGGGGATTAGTGTTGGGATTACAGGGAGGGTTAGTGTTGGGGTTACAGGGAAGGTCAGTGTTGGGATTACAGGGAGGGTTAGTGTTGGGATTACAGGGAGGGTTAGTGTTGGGATTACAGGGAGGATTAGTGTTGGGGTTACAGGGAGGATTAGTGTTGGGATTACAGGGAGGATTAGTGTTGGGATTACAGGGAGGGTTGGTGTTGGGGTTACAGGGAGGGTTAGTGTTGGGGTTACAGGGAGGGTTGGTGTTGGGGTTACAGGGAGGGTTAGTGTTGGGATTACAGGGAGGGTCAGTGTTGGGATTACAGGGAGGGTTAGTGTTGGGATTACAGGGAGGGTTAGTGTTGGGATTACAGGGAGGGTTAGTGTTGGGATTACAGGGGGGTTAGTGTTGGGGTTACAGGGAGGGTTAGTGTTGGGATTACAGGGGGGTTAGTGTTGGGATTACAGGGAGGGTTAGTGTTGGGATTACAGGGAGGGTTAGTGTTGGGGTTACAGGGAGGGTTAGTGTTGGGATTACAGGGGGGTTAGTGTTGGGGTTACAGGGAGGGTTAGTGTTGGGATTACAGGGAGGGTTAGTGTTGGGATTACAGGGGGGTTAGTGTTGGGATTACAGGGAGGGTTAGTGTTGGGATTACAGGGAGGGTTAGTGTTGGGGTTACAGGGAGGGTTAGTGTTGGGGTTACAGGGAGGATTAGTGTTGGGGTTACAGGGAGGATTAGTGTTGGGATTACAGGGAGGATTAGTGTTGGGGTTACAGGGGGGGTTAGTGTTGGGGTTACAGGGAGGGTTGGTGTTGGGGTTACAGGGAGGATTAGTGTTGGGGTTACAGGGGGGGTTAGTGTTGGGGTTACAGGGAGGGTTGGTGTTGGGGTTACAGGGAGGATTAGTGTTGGGGTTACAGGGGGGGTTAGTGTTGGGATTACAGGGAGGATTAGTGTTGGGATTACAGGGAGGGTTAGTGTTGGGGTTACAGGGAGGATTAGTGTTGGGGTTACAGGGGGGGTTAGTGTTGGGATTACAGGGAGGGTTAGTGTTGGGATTACAGGGAGGATTAGTGTTGGGGTTACAGGGAGGGTTAGTGTTGGGATTACAGGGAGGGTTAGTGTTGGGATTACAGGGAGGGTTAGTGTTGGGGTTACAGGGAGGGTTGGTGTTGGGGTTACAGGGGGGATTAGTGTTGGGATTACAGGGGGGGTTAGTGTTGGGATTACAGGGGGGGTTAGTGTTGGGGTTACAGGGAGGGTTAGTGTTGGGGTTACAGGGAAGGTTAGTGTTGGGGTTACAGGGAGGGTTAGTGTTGGGATTACAGGGAGGGTTAGTGTTGGGATTACAGGGAGGGTTAGTGTTGGGATTACAGGGAGGGTTAGTGTTGGGATTACAGGGGGATTAGTGTTGGGAATACAGGGAGGGTTGGTGTTGGGATTACAGGGAGGATTAGTGTTGGGATTACAGGGAGGGTTAGTGTTGGGGTTACAGGGAGGGTTAGTGTTGGGATTACAGGGAGGGTTAGTGTTGGGGTTACAGGGAGGGTTAGTGTTGGGGTTACAGGGAGGGTTAGTGTTGGGGTTACAGGGGGGTTAGTGTTGGGGTTACAGGGAGGATTAGTGTTGGGATTACAGGGAGGGTTAGTGTTGGGATTACAGGGAGGATTAGTGTTGGGGTTACAGGGAGGGTTGGTGTTGGGATTACAGGGAGGATTAGTGTTGGGGTTACAGGGAGGGTTAGTGTTGGGATTACAGGGAGGGTTAGTGTTGGGATTACAGGGAGGGTTAGTGTTGGGATTACAGGGAGGATTAGTGTTGGGATTACAGGGAGGGTTAGTGTTGGGGTTACAGGGAGGGTTAGTGTTGGGGTTACAGGGGGGTTAGTGTTGGGGTTACAGGGAGGATTAGTGTTGGGATTACAGGGAGGATTAGTGTTGGGATTACAGGGAGGGTTAGTGTTGGGGTTACAGGGAGGGTTAGTGTTGGGATTACAGGGAGGGTTAGTGTTGGGGTTACAGGGAGGGTTAGTGTTGGGGTTACAGGGAGGGTTAGTGTTGGGGTTACAGGGGGGTTAGTGTTGGGGTTACAGGGAGGATTAGTGTTGGGATTACAGGGAGGGTTAGTGTTGGGATTACAGGGAGGATTAGTGTTGGGGTTACAGGGAGGGTTGGTGTTGGGATTACAGGGAGGATTAGTGTTGGGGTTACAGGGAGGGTTAGTGTTGGGATTACAGGGAGGGTTAGTGTTGGGATTACAGGGAGGGTTAGTGTTGGGATTACAGGGAGGATTAGTGTTGGGATTACAGGGAGGGTTAGTGTTGGGGTTACAGGGAGGGTTAGTGTTGGGGTTACAGGGGGGTTAGTGTTGGGGTTACAGGGAGGATTAGTGTTGGGATTACAGGGAGGGTTAGTGTTGGGATTACAGGGAGGATTAGTGTTGGGATTACAGGGAGGGTTAGTGTTGGGAATACAGGGAGGGTTAGTGTTGGGGTTACAGGGAGGGTTAGTGTTGGGATTACAGGGAGGGTTAGTGTTGGGAATACAGGGAGGATTAGTGTTGGGGTTACAGGGAGGGTTAGTGTTGGGGTTACAGGGAGGGTTGGTGTTGGGATTACAGGGAGGGTTAGTGTTGGGATTACAGGGAGGGTTAGTGTTGGGGTTACAGGGAGGGTTAGTGTTGGGGTTACAGGGAAGGATTAGTGTTGGGATTACAGGGAGGGTTAGTGTTGGGGTTACAGGGAAGGATTAGTGTTGGGATTACAGGGAGGGTTAGTGTTGGGATTACAGGGAGGGTTAGTGTTGGGGTTACAGGGAGGGTTAGTGTTGGGGTTACAGGGAAGGATTAGTGTTGGGGTTACAGGGGGGGGGTTAGTGTTGGGATTACAGGGGGATTAGTGTTGGGGTTACAGGAGCTACACTTGTGATGCCGGGTCACATTCAGGTACTAATATAAATGTAACGATATATTAATGATGAAAGTTTTATATCTTCCCGGATTCTCTTTGGTGTTTCAGGCAGGAAATGGCGCCGGCGCGTTTGTCATGGACATTTTGGACGTGGTGTCGGAATACCGGGGGTTGTCCTGGAGGTGAGTGGTGTGAATTTTGGGTCAGACGCTGTGATATTCGTTTTCTAGTAATATGAATTTTCAGGCGCCATTCACACTCCGCGTATCCGCAACTCGCGTTCGTCTGTCAAGCGTCGGGCGGCCCATTAACTTCGATGAGCTGCCCTATTGCGCGTTTGCCACCCATAAGAAGCTCCTCCTCTTTTTTGGGAGACGCCCTTCACGCGGTTTTTTTATGGCACATGTTTCTGCTTTTTACATTGGTGAATTGGTGACCTGTACAAAATCGCGGCAAAATTGCGTGACTTTCTGCCTGAAAACGATACGGTGTGAACGCCGCCTCAATGATTGCGGTCAGCTTTACTTCACTTTGATTTATAAATTGATATTTTATATCTTTTATTTTTCCTTAGAAATGTATATTTAGGGAACAAACATTGATCACAGGAGGCGTCCATGACACTCCGTTTGTAAAGCCTCCTGAGTTCCCCAATCTGACAGATCAATGCTCACAGCAGCCACCCTCCCCCCGCCTTGTAGAGTGTAAGCTCTCAGGATCAGAGCCCTCTGACCCCTCCTGTACTGTATGGCAACTGTACTGTCTCTCCTCAAACTGTTGGCACAATATAAATCCTGTATAGTAATAATGAATGAATGAATGAATGAATGAAAAACTTATAAAGCGCGGCGCATGCGAACTGAATCGCTTCTGGGCGCTAGTTGTTCGTGTCTCATGACATCAAAAGAGCAGAGTTTTGATTCGTCTTCTGAAAGTCAGGTGGTTTTCCTCCAAACGAATGCTGGTTGGTAAAGCGTTCCATAGTCTAGGACCCTGGAAAGCAAACCTTCTTTCTCCTTTGGACTTGTATTTGGTTTTTGGCACCCTGACCAGATTTTGGTCGGTGGATCGCAGAACGCGATTCGAATTGTGAGGTTCTATCTTGTCGCAAAGATATTGCGGCGCCTTCCCATGGATGCACTTATGTGTCAGGCAGAGTGCTTTAAATGCAATTCTGTCTTTTACTGGCAGCCAGTGAAGGGATCTCAGCGAAGGGATCTCAGTGAAGGGATCTCAGTGAAGGCTTCTCAGCGAAGGGATCTCAGCGAAGGGATCTCAGCGAAGGGATCTCAGTGAAGGGATCTCAGTGAAGGGATCTCAGTGAAGGGATCTCAGTGAAGGGATCTCAGTGAAGGGATCTCAGTGAAGGGATCTCAGTGAAAGGATCTCAGTGAAGGGATCTCAGTGAAGGGATCTCAGTGAAAGGATCTCAGCGAAGGGATCTCAGCGAAGGGATCTCAGTGAAGGGTTCTCAGTGAAGGGTTCTCAGTGAAGGGTTCTCAGTGAAGGGATCTCAGTGAAGGGATCTCAGTGAAGGGATCTCAGCGAAGGTGAGATTGATTCCCATGTCCTTTTCCCAGTCACCAGTCTTGCGGCCGTATTCTGAACGACTTGCAGACGGGAGATTTGGTACTTTGGGAGTCCGAGGTAAAGGGCGTTAGCATAGTCCAGTCTGGAATTCACGATTGTTCCCACCATGACTGCTACGTCTTCTTTGGGGATAAATGGAATAAGTCTGCGTAGTAGGCGCAACAGATGGTGCGCTCCGCTGACTACTGACCCTATTTGTGCGTCCATTGTCATGAAGGTGTCGAAGATGACCCCGAGACTTTTGACTTTGGAGCTAGGGGTGATGATTTGCCCCAGAATGGGCGGGGGTGTCCAGGTTGTTGCCAGTTGACTCTTTCGGCTGGCGTGAAACATAAGAAGTTCTGTTTTGGAACTATTGAGTTTAAGATAACTCTTAGTCATCCAGTTTTCTATCAAAGAGAGACATTTCTCTAAACTGGGATGATGATCCTTTTTGTGGCAGATGCGAAAATACAGTTGCGTATCGTCTGCATAAGAGTGATAGAGTAGTTCTTGGCTACTGATAATATCAAAGAGAGGGCGAAGATAGATGTTGAAAAGCACCGGTGACAGGGGGGATCCTTGGGGGACTCCACATGACACCGTGCGCTTTTCCGACGTGAAACAACCCAATTTAACTGTTTGTGATCGGTTTTCAAGAAAGGAAGAAAACCATGGTAAATCACCTTCTGCGACTTCTGCTACCTTGGCTAGTCGCATCAGTAACAGTTTGTGGTCTACCGTGTCAAAGGCTGCGCTTAGGTCCAGCAGAACCAGGAGACAAGATTCTCCTTCGTCTGCGGCCTCGAGGGCATCGTCCCATATTTTAAGTAAGGCCGTTTCTGTCCCGTGTCCGGGACGGAAGCCTGATTGTAATGGATCCAGTAGATTGTGGGTATCTAGATGCTGTTGCAGCTGTTGTACCACTACTTTCTCCATTATCTTGGAGAGAACATTTAGGCCTGTTATGGGACGGCGGTGAGTTGGGTCCTTGGGATCCAGGTTAGGTTTTTTCAAGATGGGCTGGATTGTGCCCTCTTTCAGCAGGGATGGCACTGTGCCTTCCTTAAATGACTGGTTTATAATAATAATAATATTAATAATAATAATACTAATAGATGTAATGTATTTCATTGATTAATCCTGTATAATAATAATAATAGTATTATTAATGATATTAATAATAATAATATTATTATTATTATTATTATTATTATTATTATTATTAATAATATCATTAATATTATTATTATTATTACTATTATTATTATTATTATTATTATTATTATTATTATTATACAGGATTAATCAAAGAGATGCATCACATCTATTATTATTATTATTATTATTATTATTATTATTATTATTATTAATAATAATAATATTGATATTAATAATAATAATAATATTATTGATATTAATAATTATGTATTATTATTAATATCATTAATATTATTATCATTATTAATATCATTAATATTATTATTAATATTAATATCATTATTATTATTATTATTATTATTAATATCATTATTATTATTATTAGTATTATTATTATTATACAGGATTAATCAAAGAGATGCATCACATCTATTATTATTATTATTATTATTATTATTAATAATAATAATAATAATAATAATAATAATATTAATGATATTAATATTAATAATAATATTAATGATATTAATAATAATTATGTATTTTTATTAATATCATTAATATTATTATCATTATTAATATCATTAATATTATTATTAATATTATTATCATTATTATTATTATTATTATTATTATTATTATTATTATTATTAATAATATCATTAATATTATTATTATTATTATTATTATTATTATTATAATTATTAATAGATGTGATGTATCTCTTTGATTAATCCTGTATAATAATATTAATGATATTAATAATAATAATAATAATAATAATAATAATATTAATATTATTAATAATAATTATGTATTATTATTATTATTATTATTATTTTTATTAATAATATCATTAATAATATTATTATTATAATTTTTATTATTATTATTATTATTATTATTATTATTATTAATAATAGATGTGATGTATCTCTTTGATCCGGTTTCTCTTCCTCTATGTAGTATCGGTGGAGATGAAGACCTCAGCAACGTAACCACATTGGCAAGTAAGTTCCATAGGAAAGTTTTTCTATTGACAGGTCCACTTTAAAGCCTGTGTCCACCCTATCAGCATGCTTCTTGTGCTGCAGCACAACTGATTGGCTCCTTGTGCTGCTTCCCCCTCCCCCAGTATGAGCTCTGCTGTACAGGTACTGGCTGATGCCAGGGTCACATTCACGAATGATGTATTCATAAATACAGTGCTGTGTATTTTACAGAGCCTTGGAAAAAGTATTCATACCCCATTGAAATTCCCCACATGTTGTCATGTGACACCCAAAAAACATAAATGTATTTTATTGGGATTTTATGTGATGGACCCACACAAGGCCCTCTCAGGAACGGCCTTATTTGTCATTTATGTGTTTTTTCTAACAATTCTTATGTCTCTTTTTCAATAAATTTATATTTTTTCCATTAACCCGCCTATAAAGCCCGTCATCTGCTATATATCGTTTTTTATTACCCATTTGATTTATCGGGACGTGGCACTGTGTATTTTTTATTTTCATATCCACAGCCCCACTCTGTGATGATCTGATTTTTTTCTATTCTAGACCAACACAAAGTGTCACATAATTGTGAAGTGGAAGGAAAAGGATACAAATAAATATGTCAGAAGTGTGGAGGGGGAGGGGAATTTGTATTCCGCCCCCTTTATTCTGATAACTAAAATCTAGAGGAACCAATTACCTTCAGAAGTCCCCTAATTAGTAAATAGAGTCCCACCTGTGTGTCATGTAATCTCAGTATAAATACAGCTGTTCTGTGAAGCCCTCAGAGGTTTGTTAGAGAACCTTAGTGAACAAAACAGCATCATGAAGGCCGAGGAACACACCAGACGGGTCAGGGATAAATTTGTGGAGAAGTATAAAGCAGGGTTGGGTTATAAGAAAATCTCCCAAGCTTTGAAGATCTCACGGAGCTTCTGTTCAATCCATCATCGGAAAATGGAAAGAGTATGGCACAACCGCAAACCTACCAAGACACGGCCGTCCACCTAAACTGACCGGGCCGGGCAAGGAGAGCATTCATCAGAGAAGCAGCCAAGAGGCCCCTGGTAACTCTGGAGGAGCTGCACAGCTCAGGGGGGAGAATGAATACTTTTTCCAGGCTCTGTATATAGAGGGGTATGAATACTTTTCCCAGGCTCTGTATATAGAGGGGTATGAATACTTTTCCCAGGCGCTGTCTATAGAGGGGTATGAATACTTTTTCCAGGCCCTGTATATAGAGGGGGTATGAATACTTTTTCCTGTCTCTGTGTATAGAGGGGTATGAATACTTTTTCCATGCTCTGTATATAGAGGGGGTATGAATACTTTTTCCTGTCTCTGTGTATAGAGGGGTATGAATACTTTTTCCTGTCTCTGTGTATAGAGGGGTATGAATACTTTTTCCTGTCTCTGTGTATAGAGGGGTGTGAATACTTTTTCCAGGCTCTGTATATAGAGGGGGTATGAATACTTTTTCCAGGCCCTGTATATAGAGGGGGTATGAATACTTTTTCCTGTCTCTGTGTATAGAGGGGTATGAATACTTTTTCCTGTCTCTGTGTATAGAGGGGTATGAATACTTTTTCCAGGCTGCTGTGTATAGAGGGGTATGAATACTTTTTCCAGGCTGCTGTGTATAGAGGGGTATGAATACTTTTTCCTGGCTGCTGTGTATAGAGGGGTATGAATACTTTTTCCAGGCCCTGTATATAGAGGGGGTATGAATACTTTTTCCAGGCCCTGTATATAGAGGGGTATGAATACTTTTTCCTGTCTCTGTGTATATAGAGGGGGTATGAATACTTTTTCCAGGCCCTGTATATAGAGGGGGTATGAATACTTTTTCCTGTCTCTGTGTATAGAGGGGTATGAATACTTTTTCCTGTCTCTGTGTATAGAGGGGTATGAATACTTTTTCCAGGCTGCTGTGTATAGAGGGGTATGAATACTTTTTCCAGGCTCTGTGTATAGAGGGGTATGAATACTTTTTCCTGGCTGCTGTGTATAGAGGGGTATGAATACTTTTTCCAGGCCCTGTATATAGAGGGGGTATGAATACTTTTTCCAGGCCCTGTATATAGAGGGGTATGAATACTTTTTCCTGTCTCTGTGTATAGAGAGGGGGTATGAATACTTTTTCCAGGCTCTGTATATAGAGGGGTATGAATACTTTTTCCAGGCTGCTGTGTACCTACCTGACTGTACCTCCCTCTTCCCCTCTGCAGACATTCTCCGGAGGTTTAATCCCGACATACAAGGATACTCCCAAGGGAACGGATTTTATTTCCTCCCCCGATCTCAGCTGAACCGAGCCGTTCCGGGAGCCAAAGCCGAGTAAGAAATATCAAAACTAGAAAATGTTTAAATCCGTATTTGTTGCTAGAAAATGACTTCTAACCCTCAAATATTATATATATATTTTAGCAGAGACCCTGGAGAATTACACCTAAAAAAAAAAAAAATTTCCGAAATTTCGTATTTCCGAATTTTCGAAATTCCGAATTTCAGAAATTCAGAAATTCGAAAATTCGGAATTAACAAATTTCTCAAAATTAATTAAAAAAATTGTGAGGATGCAAATGGGCACAGTAAGGGCATAAATGGGCACAGTGAGGATGCAAATGGCACAGTAAGGGCGCAAATGGGCACAGTAAGGGCGCAAATGGGCACAGTAAGGCCGCAAATGGGCACAGTGAGGGCTGCAAATGGGCACAGCGAGGCTGCAAATGGGCACAGCGAGGCTGCAAATGGGCACAGTAAGGGCGCAAATGGGCAAAGTGAGGGCTGCAAATGGGCACAGCGAGGCTGCAAATGGGCACAGCGAGGCTGCAAATGGGCACAGTGAGGGCTGCAAATGGGCACAGCGAGGCTGCAAATGGGCACAGCGAGGCTGCAAATGGGCACAGTAAGGGCGCAAATGGGCACAGTGAGGGCTGCAAATGGGCACAGCGAGGCTGCAAATGGGCACAGCGAGGCTGCAAATGGGCACAGTGAGGGCGCAAATGGGCACAGTAAGTGCGCAAATGGGCACAGTAAGGGCTGCAAATAGGTACAGTGAGGGCTGCAAATGGGCACAGTGAGGGCTGCAAATAGGTACAGTGAGGGCACAGTGAGGATGCAAATGGGCATAGAGAGGGCTGCAAATGGGCACAGTGAGGATGCAAATAAGCACAGTAAGGGCATAAATGGGTACAGTGAGGCTGCAAATGGGCAGAGCGAGGCTGCAAATGGGCATTGTTGACCCTCTTTTCCACTTAAAGTAGCTGCTGCATTTCTCACCCTAGGCTTATACTCGAGTCAATACATTTCCCAGTTTCTTGTGGTAAGATTCGGTGCCTCTGCTTATATTCGGGTATACACGGTAAGCAGTAAATGATTTGGGTAGACAAGTCCTGTAGTTGTTGTCGGGCTGACGGCCCCACACTGACCTCTGGGGGGAATTTGGTGGGATCTTCATTGTCCTCGGGTCACATGGCAGATAATCGGGGGTCGGTATTCCTGTATTTGGGGCGGTCTTCAATGTCCTCGGGTCACATGGCAGATAATCGGGGGTCGGTATTCCTGTATTTGGTGGGATCTTCAATGTCCTCGGGTCACACAAGGGTTAATGTCGGGGGTCGGTATTCCTGTATTTGGGGCGGTCTTCAATGTCCTCGGGTCACATGACAGATAATCGGGGGTCGGTATTCCTGTATTTGGTGGGATCTTCAATGTCCTCGGGTCACATGACAGATAATCGGGGGTCGGTATTCCTGTATTTGGTGGGATCTTCAATGTCCTCGGGTCACATGGCAGATAATCGGGGGTCGGTATTCCTGTATTTGGGGGGGTCTTCAATGTCCTCGGGTCACATGACAGATAATCGGGGGTTGGTATTCCTGTATTTGGGGCGGTCTTCAATGTCCTCGGGTCACATGACAGATAATCGGGGGTCGGTATTCCTGTATTTGGGGCGGTCTTCAATGTCCTCGGGTCACATGACAGATAATCGGGGGTTGGTATTCCTGTATTTGGGGCGGTCTTCAATGTCCTCGGGTCACACGACAGATAATCGGGGGTCGGTATTCCTGTATTTGGTGGGATCTTCAATGTCCTCGGGTCACATGACAGATAATCGGGGTCGGTATTCCTGTATTTGGCGGGATCTTCAATGTCCTCGGGTCACATGACAGATAATCGGGGGTCGGTATTCCTGTATTTGGGGCGGTCTTCAATGTCCTCGGGTCACATGACAGATAATCGGGGGTCGGTATTCCTGTATTTGGCGGGATCTTCAATGTCCTCGGGTCACATGACAGATAATCGGGGGTCGGTATTCCTGTATTTGGCGGGATCTTCAATGTCCTCGGGTCACATGACAGATAATCGGGGTCGGTATTCCTGTATTTGGGGCGGTCTTCAATGTCCTCGGGTCACATGGCAGATAATCGGGGGTCGGTATTCCTGTATTTGGTGGGATCTTCAATGTCCTCGGGTCACATGGCAGATAATCGGGGGTCGGTATTCCTGTATTTGGTGGGATCTTCAATGTCCTCGGGTCACATGACAGATAATCGGGGGTCGGTATTCCTGTATTTGGTGGGATCTTCAATGTCCTCGGGTCACATGGCAGATAATCGGGGTCGGTATTCCTGTATTTGGCGGGATCTTCAATGTCCTCGGGTCACATGGCAGATAATCGGGGGTCGGTATTCCTGTATTTGGCGGGATCTTCAATGTCCTCGGGTCACATGGCAGATAATCGGGGGTCAGTATTCCTGTATTTGGCGGGATCTTCAATGTCCTCGGGTCACACGACAGATAATCGGGGGTCGGTATTCCTGTATTTGGTGGGATCTTCAATGTCCTCGGGTCACATGGCAGATAATCGGGGTCGGTATTCCTGTATTTGGCGGGATCTTCAATGTCCTCGGGTCACATGACAGATAATCGGGGGTCCGTATTCCTGTATTTGGTGGGATCTTCAATGTCCTCGGGTCACATGGCAGATAATCGGGGTCGGTATTCCTGTATTTGGCGGGATCTTCAATGTCCTCGGGTCACATGGCAGATAATCGGGGTCGGTATTCCTGTATTTGGCGGGATCTTCAATGTCCTCGGGTCACATGGCAGATAATCGGGGGTCCGTATTCCTGTATTTGGCGGGATCTTCAATGTCCTCGGGTCACATGACAGATAATCGGGGGTTGGTATTCCTGTATTTGGGGCGGTCTTCAATGTCCTCGGGTCACATGACAGATAATCGGGGGTCGGTATTCCTGTATTTGGTGGGATCTTCAATGTCCTCGGGTCACATGACAGATAATCGGGGGTCGGTATTCCTGTATTTGGTGGGATCTTCAATGTCCTCGGGTCACATGGCAGATAATCGGGGTCGGTATTCCTGTATTTGGTGGGATCTTCAATGTCCTCGGGTCACATGGCAGATAATCGGGGTCGGTATTCCTGTATTTGGCGGGATCTTCAATGTCCTCGGGTCACATGGCAGATAATCGGGGTCGGTATTCCTGTATTTGGCGGGATCTTCAATGTCCTCGGGTCACATGGCAGATAATCGGGGGTCGGTATTCCTGTATTTGGTGGGATCTTCAATGTCCTCGGGTCACATGGCAGATAATCGGGGGTCGGTATTCCTGTATTTGGTGGGATCTTCAATGTCCTCGGGTCACATGGCAGATAATCGGGGTCGGTATTCCTGTATTTGGTGGGATCTTCAATGTCCTCGGGTCACATGGCAGATAATCGGGGTCGGTATTCCTGTATTTGGCGGGATCTTCAATGTCCTCGGGTCACATGGCAGATAATCGGGGTCGGTATTCCTGTATTTGGCGGGATCTTCAATGTCCTCGGGTCACATGGCAGATAATCGGGGGTCCGTATTCCTGTATTTGGCGGGATCTTCAATGTCCTCGGGTCACATGACAGATAATCGGGGGTCGGTATTCCTGTATTTGGCGGGATCTTCAATGTCCTCGGGTCACATGGCAGATAATCGGGGGTCAGTATTCCTGTATTTGGCGGGATCTTCAATGTCCTCGGGTCACATGGCAGATAATCGGGGGTCGGTATTCCTGTATTTGGTGGGATCTTCAATGTCCTCGGGTCACATGACAGATAATCGGGGGTCGGTATTCCTGTATTTGGTGGGATCTTCAATGTCCTCGGGTCACACGACAGATAATCGGGGGTCGGTATTCCTGTATTTGGTGGGATCTTCAATGTCCTCGGGTCACATGACAGATAATCGGGGGTCGGTATTCCTGTATTTGGCGGGATCTTCAATGTCCTCGGGTCACATGACAGATAATCGGGGGTCCGTATTCCTGTATTTGGCGGGATCTTCAATGTCCTCGGGTCACATGGCAGATAATCGGGGTCGGTATTCCTGTATTTGGGGCGGTCTTCAATGTCCTCGGGTCACATGGCAGATAATCGGGGGTCGGTATTCCTGTATTTGGTGGGATCTTCAATGTCCTCGGGTCACATGACAGATAATCGGGGGTCCGTATTCCTGTATTTGGGGCGGTCTTCAATGTCCTCGGGTCACATGGCAGATAATCGGGGGTCGGTATTCCTGTATTTGGTGGGATCTTCAATGTCCTCGGGTCACATGACAGATAATCGGGGTCGGTATTCCTGTATTTGGGGCGGTCTTCAATGTCCTCGGGTCACATGACAGATAATCGGGGGTCGGTATTCCTGTATTTGGTGGGATCTTCAATGTCCTCGGGTCACATGACAGATAATCGGGGGTCGGTATTCCTGTATTTGGTGGGATCTTCAATGTCCTCGGGTCACATGACAGATAATCGGGGGTCGGTATTCCTGTATTTGGGGCGGTCTTCAATGTCCTCGGGTCACATGACAGATAATCGGGGGTCCGTATTCCTGTATTTGGTGGGATCTTCAATGTCCTCGGGTCACATGACAGATAATCGGGGGTCGGTATTCCTGTATTTGGTGGGATCTTCAATGTCCTCGGGTCACATGGCAGATAATCGGGGGTCCGTATTCCTGTATTTGGCGGGATCTTCAATGTCCTCGGGTCACATGGCAGATAATCGGGGGTCGGTATTCCTGTATTTGGGGGGGTCTTCAATGTCCTCGGGTCACATGACAGATAATCGGGGGTTGGTATTCCTGTATTTGGGGCGGTCTTCAATGTCCTCGGGTCACATGACAGATAATCGGGGGTCGGTATTCCTGTGCTGGGATCTTCAATGTCCTCGGGTCACATGACAGATAATCGGGGGTCGGTATTCCTGTATTTGGCGGGATCTTCAATGTCCTCGGGTCACATGACAGATAATCGGGGGTCGGTATTCCTGTATTTGGCGGGATCTTCAATGTCCTCGGGTCACATGACAGATAATCGGGGGTCGGTATTCCTGTATTTGGTGGGATCTTCAATGTCCTCGGGTCACATGGCAGATAATCGGGGTCGGTATTCCTGTATTTGGCGGGATCTTCAATGTCCTCGGGTCACATGGCAGATAATCGGGGTCGGTATTCCTGTATTTGGCGGGATCTTCAATGTCCTCGGGTCACATGGCAGATAATCGGGGGTCGGTATTCCTGTATTTGGGGCGGTCTTCAATGTCCTCGGGTCACATGACAGATAATCGGGGGTCGGTATTCCTGTGCTGGGATCTTCAATGTCCTCGGGTCACATGACAGATAATCGGGGGTCGGTATTCCTGTATTTGGCGGGATCTTCAATGTCCTCGGGTCACATGGCAGATAATCGGGGTCGGTATTCCTGTATTTGGCGGGATCTTCAATGTCCTCGGGTCACATGGCAGATAATCGGGGGTCGGTATTCCTGTATTTGGGGCGGTCTTCAATGTCCTCGGGTCACATGACAGATAATCGGGGGTCGGTATTCCTGTATTTGGTGGGATCTTCAATGTCCTCGGGTCACATGACAGATAATCGGGGGTCGGTATTCCTGTATTTGGCGGGATCTTCAATGTCCTCGGGTCACATGACAGATAATCGGGGGTCGGTATTCCTGTATTTGGTGGGATCTTCAATGTCCTCGGGTCACATGACAGATAATCGGGGGTCGGTATTCCTGTATTTGGGGCGGTCTTCAATGTCCTCGGGTCACATGACAGATAATCGGGGGTCGGTATTCCTGTATTTGGTGGGATCTTCAATGTCCTCGGGTCACATGACAGATAATCGGGGGTCGGTATTCCTGTATTTGGGGCGGTCTTCAATGTCCTCGGGTCACATGACAGATAATCGGGGGTCGGTATTCCTGTATTTGGCGGGATCTTCAATGTCCTCGGGTCACATGACAGATAATCGGGGGTCGGTATTCCTGTATTTGGTGGGATCTTCAATGTCCTCGGGTCACATGACAGATAATCGGGGGTCGGTATTCCTGTATTTGGTGGGATCTTCAATGTCCTCGGGTCACATGGCAGATAATCGGGGTCGGTATTCCTGTATTTGGGGCGGTCTTCAATGTCCTCGGGTCACATGACAGATAATCGGGGGTCGGTATTCCTGTATTTGGTGGGATCTTCAATGTCCTCGGGTCACATGACAGATAATCGGGGGTCGGTATTCCTGTATTTGGTGGGATCTTCAATGTCCTCGGGTCACATGGCAGATAATCGGGGTCGGTATTCCTGTATTTGGCGGGATCTTCAATGTCCTCGGGTCACATGACAGATAATCGGGGGTCGGTATTCCTGTATTTGGGGCGGTCTTCAATGTCCTCGGGTCACATGACAGATAATCGGGGGTCGGTATTCCTGTATTTGGTGGGATCTTCAATGTCCTCGGGTCACATGACAGATAATCGGGGGTCGGTATTCCTGTATTTGGCGGGATCTTCAATGTCCTCGGGTCACATGACAGATAATCGGGGGTCGGTATTCCTGTATTTGGTGGGATCTTCAATGTCCTCGGGTCACATGACAGATAATCGGGGGTCGGTATTCCTGTATTTGGGGCGGTCTTCAATGTCCTCGGGTCACATGACAGATAATCGGGGGTCGGTATTCCTGTATTTGGGGCGGTCTTCAATGTCCTCGGGTCACACGACAGATAATCGGGGGTCGGTATTCCTGTATTTGGTGGGATCTTCAATGTCCTCGGGTCACATGACAGATAATCGGGGGTCGGTATTCCTGTATTTGGTGGGATCTTCAATGTCCTCGGGTCACATGGCAGATAATCGGGGTCGGTATTCCTGTATTTGGTGGGATCTTCAATGTCCTCGGGTCACATGACAGATAATCGGGGGTCCGTATTCCTGTATTTGGTGGGATCTTCAATGTCCTCGGGTCACATGACAGATAATCGGGGGTCGGTATTCCTGTATTTGGTGGGATCTTCAATGTCCTCGGGTCACACGACAGATAATCGGGGGTCGGTATTCCTGTATTTGGTGGGATCTTCAATGTCCTCGGGTCACATGACAGATAATCGGGGGTCCGTATTCCTGTATTTGGCGGGATCTTCAATGTCCTCGGATCACATGACAGATAATCGGGGGTCCGTATTCCTGTATTTGGTGGGATGATCTGTTGATGGTTCTGACCCGGTTGTGTTCCTTGCAGTGATATGCTGGAGCAGTCGGAATATTTGGTGACGGGAATGAAGAGGATGAATTCTTCCGGGGTGAGTAAAGTTTCTAAGGAGTTCAGATTCCATCAAAGTCTTCAGCCGGAAGGTCTTCTCAGTCTTGGATGCGGTAGAGAAGGCCGTGGCGGCTGGTGGTATATTATTTTTGGGGGGGCGGCAAACAATGCAATATTAATTCGCTATTGTCACACAAGTGGGTGTGGTCCTCCCCAAGCCCACCCTTTTTTTTAAACCAATTAGAGCCTCAGGCTCTAATCACGTGCTTAAAAACAAACAAACAATTGGAACCCATGTGTCCGGCGCCCCTAATGGGGCCAGAGGCATGGATTGAAGGGCCGCCGCTGAGAGAAGGGTCAAAACTGAAGCACAACCCCTTCCGCTGGCTGCCTCCTGGCCCTTTAATTCAGGGAGGCGGGCCTTTCCAGTCATGTGGCCACTGTAATTGGCTGTCACAGCATTTACATGTAAACATGTGCTCTGCCGAAAAATTTGATTGTTTTTGTTCCATTTTTTTTTTTTGTTTTGTTTTTTTGGGTCATGATCGAAATTCGTTATTTCGAATACATTCGTAACTTTGTTATGTTCCATTAGCTTAGATGTTAGTTTTCGTAAATTCTAAAATTCGTAGATTAGAAAATTATCAAAATTCGGTAATTTGAAATTCCAAAAATTCAGAAATTCAAAAATCGGAAATAATAATAATTATTATTATTACAAATGTGTTACGTTCCATTTGTTAGACGCAGTATTCGTCAATCCGTGAATTTGCGAATTTGCAAATTCGCAAATTCTAAAATCCGAAAATTTGGAAATTCTAAATAATAACTAACTAATAATAACTACTGTAACTATTAAATTATAGGTATTGGAATTTCCTTTTAAATTTGGCTGTTTATGAACATAACGGGGCAGATCCACAGAGAGAGTACGCCGGCGTACTTTCAAATTTCCCGCGTCGTATCTTTAGTTTGAATCCTCAAAACAAGATACGACCGCATCTGGGTTCGATCCGACAGGCGTACGTACGCATTTCGGATCGTAGATGCAATACTTTGGCGTCCGCTGGGTGGAGTTCACGTTGTTTTCCACGTCAGGTATGCAAAATAGCTATTTCCGACGATCCACGAACGTACGCGCGGCCGTCGCATTCCTTTACGTCGTCTGTAGTCGGCTTTTTCCGGCGTATAGTTAAAGCTGCTTTTTTGCGGCGTATAGTTAGATTTGCCATGTTGAGTATAGCCGTCGTTCCCGCGTCGAAATTTGAATTTTTTCTTTTTTTACGTAAGTTGTCCGTGAATAGGGATGGACGCAAGTCACATCTAAGTTAAAAAAATGACGTTGTTGCGATGTCATTTTGCGCAAAGCACGGCGGGAAATTTAGAAACGGAGCATGCGCAGTTCATTCAGCGCGGGGACGCGCTTCATTTAAATGAAGCACGCCCCCTAATCGCCGATTTGAATTCCGCCGCCAGAGATACACTACGCCGCCGTAACTTACGGCGCAAATTCGTTGTGGATTTGAAACAAAGCCAAGTACGTTACGGCGGCGTAGCGTAGCTTAGATACACTGCGCCAGTGCCGATCTATGTGGATCTGGCCCTGTATTCGTAAATCCGGAAATTTGCAAATTCGAAAATTCTAAAATCCGAAAATTCAGGAAATTCTAAATAATAACTAACTATTAGGCCCCGTACACACGACCAGTTTCCTCGGCAGAATTCAGCTTCCGACCGAGTTTCTGGCTGAATTCTGCCGAGAAACCCGGCCGTGTGTACACTTTTGGCCGAGGAAGCCGACGAGGAGCTCGGCGAGGAAATAGAGAACATGTTCTCTATTTCCTCGTTGTTCTATGGGAGCTCTCGGCCCGCCGAGCTCCTCGGCGGCTTCAGTGCTGAACTGGCCGAGGAACTCGATGTGTTTGGCACGTCGAGTTCCTCGGCCGTGTGTACGAGGCCTCAAATTATAGGTATTGGAATTTCCTTTTAAATTTGTCTGTTTATGAACATAACAAATACACATTTATTCCAGAGATACTAATTATCCGAAAAAAGAAATCGTAACTTTGGAAACATTTTAATTTGTTATGTTCTATGTTCTATTCGTTAAAATGCGGTTTTTGTAAATTCAAAAATTCATAGATTAGAAAACTAGCAAATTCGGAAATGTGAAATTCCAAATATTCAGAAATTCGGAAATCCAAATATTTCAGAATCAAATATAATCATTTTTATTACTATTTATTATTATGAATTTGTTACGTCCCATTCGTTTAGATGCAGTATTCATAATTTCGTAAATTCGTAATTTAAAAAATTTGCAAATTCGGAAATTTAAAAATCCAAAAACTCTAAAAAATCGAAAATAATTATTATTATTATTATTATTATTATTATTATTTATTATTATGATTTTGTTGCATTCCATTTGTTTAGCTGCGGTATTCGTAAATTTGTATATTTGCAAATTAGAGAATTCGGGAATTAAAATATCCAAAAATTCTAAAAATCCAAAATAATAATTATTATTATTGTTTATTATTATGATTTTTTTACGTCCCATTCGTTTAGATGCGGTATTCGTAATTTCGTAAATTCGTTATTTGAAAATTTGAAAATTCGGAAATTTAAAAATCCAAAAAATCAAAAATCGGAAATAATTATTATTATTATTTATTATTATGTTGCATAATTATTATGTATTATTTTATATAATTCGTTGCATTCCATTTGTTTAGCTGCGGTATTCGTAAATTTGTATATTTGCAAATTTGCAAATTAGAGAATTTGGAAATTAAAAAATTAAAAAATTAAAAAAAATCTAAAATCGGAACTAATAATTATTATTATTATTATTATTATTATTATTTATTATTATGATTTTTTTTACATTCCATTTGTTTAGATGCGGCATTCGTAAATTTTCAAATTTAGAAATTCGAAATTTCTGAATAATAACTAACTAATAATAACTAACTATTAAATTATAGGTATTGGAATTTCATTTTAAATGTGTCTGTTTATGAACATAACGAATACGAATTTATTCCAAAGATACTAATTATCCGAAAAAAGAAAACGTAACTTTGGAAAAATTTGAATTTGTTATGTTCTATGTTCTATTTGTTTAGATGCGGTTTTCGTAAATTCAAAAATTCATACATTAGAAAAATAGCAAATTCGAAAATGTGAAATTCCAAATATTCAGAAATTCGGAAATCCAAAAATTTCAGAATCAAAAATAATTATTTTTATTATTATGAATTTGTTACGTCCCATTCGTTTAGATGCAGTGGGGCAGATTCAGGTACCTGCGCGCCAAGTTACGGCGGCGCAGCGTATTGTATTTACGCTACGCCGACCCAACTTACAGGAGCAAGTGCAGTATTCACAAAGCACTTGCTCCTTAAGTTGCGGCGACGTAGCGTAAATGGGGCCGGCGTAAGCGCGCGTAATTCAAATGTGGAAGGGGGGCTTGTTTTATGCTAATGTGTGATTACCTGACGTGATTGACGTGTTTTACGAACGGCGCAGGCGCCGTCCGTGTACATATCCCAGTGTGCATTGCTCTCAAGTACGCCGCAACGACGTATTGGTTTCGACGTGAACGTAAATTACGTCCAGCCCTATTCGCGAACGACTTACGCAAACGACGTAAAAAATTCAAATTTCGAAGCGGGAACGACGTCCATACTTAACATTGGCTGCGCCTCCTAATAGCAGGAGCAACGTTACGCCGAAAAAGCCTTATACAAACGACGTAAAAAACTACCGCCGGGCACACGTCCGTTCGTGAATCGACGTAACTAGGTAATTTGCATATTCTACGCCGAAAACAACGGAAGCGCCCCTAGCGGTCAACGTAATATTGCACACAATTATATGCCGCCGCATTCAAGTTACGTCGGCGGAGGAAGCCTATTTTTTAAGCGTATCTGCCTTTGAGAATCGGCGTAACGATAGGCCGGCGCAGATTTCAAATTACGGCGGCGTATCTGGAGAGACGCCGCCGTAAAAGCTACCTGAATCTGCCCCAGTATTCGTAATTTCGTAAATTTGTAATTTGACAATTTGCAAATACGGAAATTTCAAAATCCCAAAATTCTAAAATTCAAAAATCGGAAATAATTATTATTATTATTTATTATTATGTTGCATAATTATTTTGTATTATTTTATATAATTCATTGCATTCCATTTGTTTAGCTGCGGTATTCATAAATTCGTATATTTGCAAATTAGAAAATTCGGAAATTTAAAAAATCCGAAAATTTAAAAAATCTAAAATCGTAAATAATTATTATTGTTTATTATTATGATTATTTTATGTTCCATTTGTTTAGATGCGGTATTCATACATTTTCAAATTTAGAAATTCTAAAATTCTAAATAATAACTAACTAATAATAACTAACTATTAAATTATAGGTATTGGAATTTCCTTTTAAATTTGGCTGTTTATGAACATAACGAATACAAATTTATTCCAAAGATACTAATTATCCGAAGAAAGAAATCGTAACTTTGGAAACATTTGAATTTGTTATGTTCTATTTGTTTAGATGCGGTTTTCGTAAATTCAAAAATTCATAGATTAGAAAACTAGCAAATTCGGAAATGTGAAATTCCAAATATTCAGAAATTCGAAATCCAAAAATGTTAGAATCAAAAATATTTTTTTTTATTATTATTTATTATTATGAATTTGATACGTCCCATTCGTTTAGATGCAGTATTCGTAATTTCGTAAATTCGTAATTTGAAAATTTGCAAATTCGGAAATTTAAAAATCCCAAAACTCTAAAATTAAAAAATCGGAAATAATTATTATTATTATTTATTATTATGAATTTGTTGCATTCCATTTGTTTAGCTGTGGTATTCGTAAATTCGTATATTTTCAAACTAGAGAATTCGTAAATTAAAAAATTTGAAAATTCTAATAGCTGGATTCAGGTAGGGCAGCGCATCTTTCAGGCGGCGTAGCGTATCGCATTTACGCTACGCCGCCGTAAGTCAGAGAGACAAGTGCTGTATTCACAAAGCATTTGCCTCCTAAGTTACGGCGGCGTAGCGTAAATGGGGCCGGTGTAAGCGCGCCTAATTCAAATGAGGATGAGGGGGGCGTGTTTTATGTAAATGATTGGTGACCCGACATGATTGACGTTTTTTACGAACGGCGCATGCGCCGTCCGTGGACATATCCCAGTGTGCATTGCTCCAAAGTACGCCGCAAGGACTTATTGGTTTCGACGTCCAGCCCCATTCATGGACGACTTACGCAAACAATGTAAAATTTTCAAATTTTGACGCGGCCATACTTAACATTGGCTAGGCCAGCTATTTGTTGGAATAACTTTACGCCGGAAAACGCCATACGTAAACGGCGTATCTTTACTGCGACGGGCGCACGTACGTTCGTGAATCGGCGTATCTAGTCATTTGCATGTTCTACGCCGAACTCAAAGGAAGCGCCACCTAGCGACCAGCGTATATATGCACCCTAAGATACGACGGCGTAGGAGACTTACGCCGCTCGTATCTTAGCCTAATTTAAGTGTATCTGGTTTCCAGAATACGCTTAAATTTACGACGGCGCACATTCAGAGTTTCAACAGCGTATCTACTGATACCCCGGCGTAAACGTCATTGAATCTGGCTATAAAAATGTAAAATCGGAAATAATTATTATTATTATTGTTTATTATTATGAATTTTTTACGTTCCATTTGTTTAGATGCGGTATTCGTAAATTTTCAAATTTTCTAATTTAGAAATTCTAAAAATAACTATTAAATGATAGGTATTGGAATTTCCTTTCCAATTTGGCTGTTTATAAACATAATGAATACGATTTTTTTTCCAAAGATACAAATTATCAGAAATAACGAATGTCATCGTTGTTCTTGATATTAGTAGGAATATAACCCCTGATATAAAAATCCTTTATTTTATTTTTTTAATGGTTTCAGTTTAAATGTATAAAGCATAGTGGGCCAGATTCACGTAGAATCGCGGCGGCGTAACGTATCGTAGATACGTTACACCGCCGCAAGTTTTCATCGCAAGTGTCTGATTCACCAAGCACTTGCGTGAAAACGTACGCCGACGTAAGCCCGCGTAATTCAAAGGGGCGTGTGCCATTTAAATTAGGCGCGCTCCCGCGCCGGACCTACTGCGCATGCTCCGTTTTGAAATTCCCGCCGTGCTTTGCGCGAAGTGACGTCATTTTTTCGAACGGCGACGTGCGTAGCGTACTTTCGTATTCCCGGACGTCTTAAGCAAGAAAACATTTTTTGGAAATTCGACGCGGGAACGACGGCCATACTTTAACATGGGCTGTGTAAAGTTAGGGCAGCTAAAACGACGACTAACTTTGCGACGGGAAACTAGACTAGCAACGACGTAACGAACGCGAAAAACCGTTGTGGATCGCCGTAAAACCTAATTTGCATACCCGACGCTGGAATACGACGCAAACTCCACCCAGCGGCAGCGGCGGCCGCGGTATTGCATCCTAAGGTCCGACGGTGTAAGACAATTACACCTGTCGGATCTTAGGGATATCTATGCGTAATTCTATGAATCCGCCGCATAGATACTCTGAGAGAAACGCCGTCGTATCTCTTCTGTGAATCTGGCCCAATGCTTCTATGTAATTGTATGCATCCATTTTTTATGTATTTATTTATTTATTTTGAACAGAAAATTAATTATGCGGAAGACTGGAAACTGCTCACTATCTTCATTGGAGGAAATGATCTGTGTGCGATCTGCAACAACCCAGTAAGTGACGATGACACCTAAATGACTCTAAGGGGCACGGAGGAGCTAAGGGGGGATATGATCTCCATGTATAAATACATAAGGGGGATAAGCACCGATCCCTTGGTTCTACCCCCTACCCACCTCCAAGCACCGATCCCTTGGTTCTACCCCCTACCCACCTCCAAGCACCGACCCTTGGTTCCATTACCTACCCACCTCCAAGCACCGACCCTTGGTTCTACCCCCTACCCACCTCCAAGCACCGACCCTTGGTTCCATTACCTACCCACCTCCAAGCACCGACCCTTGGTTCCATTACCTACCCACCTCCAAGCACCGACCCTTGGTTCCATTACCTACCCACCTCCAAGCACCGACCCTTGGTTCCATTACCTACCCACCTCCAAGCACCGACCCTTGGTTCTACCCCCTACCCACCTCCAAGCACCGATCCCTTGGTTCTACCCCCTACCCACCTCCAAGCACCGATCCCTTGGTTCTACCCCCTACCCACCTCCAAGCACCGATCCCTTGGTTCTACCCCCTACCCACCTCCAAGCACCGACCCTTGGTTCCCTTACCTACCCACCTCCAAGCACCGACCCTTGGTTCCATTACCTACCCACCTCCAAGCACCGACCCTTGGTTCCCTTACCTACCCACCTCCAAGCACCGACCCTTGGTTCCATTACCTACCCACCTCCAAGCACCGACCCTTGGTTCCATTACCTACCCACCTCCAAGCACCGACCCTTGGTTCCATTACCTACCCACCTCCAAGCACCGACCCTTGGTTCCATTACCTACCCACCTCCAAGCACCGACCCTTGGTTCCATTACCTACCCACCTCCAAGCACTGACCCTTGGTTCCATTACCTACCCACCTCCAAGCACCGACCCTTGGTTCCATTACCTACCCACCTCCAAGCACCGACCCTTGGTTCCATTACCTACCCACCTCCAAGCACTGACCCTTGGTTCCATTACCTACCCACCTCCAAGCACCGACCCTTGGTTCCATTACCTACCCACCTCCAAGCACCGACCCTTGGTTCCATTACTTACCCACCTCCAAGCACCGACCCTTGGTTCCATTACCTACCCACCTCCAAGCACCGACCCTTGGTTCCATTACCTACCCACCTCCAAGCACCGACCCTTGGTTCTACCCCCTACCCACCTCCAAGCACCGACCCTTGGTTCCATTACCTACCCACCTCCAAGCACCGACCCTTGGTTCCATTACCTACCCACCTCCAAGCACCGACCCTTGGTTCCATTACCTACCCACCTCCAAGCACCGACCCTTGGTTCTACCCCCTACCCACCTCCAAGCACCGACCCTTGGTTCCATTACCTACCCACCTCCAAGCACTGACCCTTGGTTCCATTACCTACCCACCTCCAAGCACCGACCCTTGGTTCCATTACCTACCCACCTCCAAGCACCGACCCTTGGTTCCATTACTTACCCACCTCCAAGCACCGACCCTTGGTTCCATTACCTACCCACCTCCAAGCACCGACCCTTGGTTCCATTACCTACCCACCTCCAAGCACCGACCCTTGGTTCCATTACCTACCCACCTCCAAGCACCGACCCTTGGTTCTACCCCCTACCCACCTCCAAGCACCGACCCTTGGTTCCATTACCTACCCACCTCCAAGCACCGACCCTTTGTTCCATTACCTACCCACCTCCAAGCACCGACCCTTGGTTCCATTACCTACCCACCTCCAAGCACCGACCCTTGGTTCCACCCACCTCCCAGTACAACCCCTTTTAGACAATACAGGGACAAGTATCAGTTTGCAGTGTTTGGGACTTGGAAATAATAACAAGAAAAACAAGAAAACAGGTCCCCCACAGTCAGCAGCAATACACCCCCCCCTCAGCAACAATAGAACTGCACAGCAAAATACCACTCCAGCAACAATAAGCCCCCAGCAGCAACAGCAGATCTCCCAGCAGCTAACACACATAGACTCTCCAGCAGCCAGCAACAACAGACCCCTTAATCAACAGTAGATCTCTTCCAGCAACAAATGACCCCCCCCCCCCAGGAATAAAACATCCCCTTAGCATTAACAATAAACCGTCACACAAAAATAGATCCCCTCCAGCAAAAAGAAAATCCCCCAGTAGCCGGCATCTATAGCCCCCCCATCACACCCCAACACCCATTTCCAATTGCACACATGAGTGCTGGAGGTGGCGGAACGGCGTTCCCCCTCGTTCCCTGGCTGTCCCTAACTCTAGATGTTCTCATTGGACCAAAGGGGGTCCGGGATCTCGGCTACACAAGTAAAATCTAATCTGCCTTCCTATCTATTTACTAAGGTTAGCAGCCTAAGGATTAAAAATCCGATCGTTGACTGAGAGCGTTCCGCTCCAAACTCAAATGTGATCGGGGGATGAATGCTGCAAGTTGATTTATAATATCGCTCATAAATTTGTTTTATTGGTTTTCATCAGATCTATCATTCCCCGGAACAATTTGTCTACCGAATCAAACAGGCCCTGGACTACCTGAAGCAAGAGGTACCGATCTCCTCCTGTCTACGATCTCCTCCTGTCTACGATCTCCTCCTGTCTACGATCTCCTCCTGTCTACGATCTCCTCCTGTCTACGATCACCTCCTGTCTACGATCTCCTCCTGTCTACGATCACCTCCTGTCTACGATCACCTCCTGTCTACGATCTCCTCCTGTCTACGATCTCCTCCTGTCTACGTATCTCCTCCTGTCTACGATCTCCTCCTGTCTACGTATCTCCTCCTGTCTACGTATCTCCTCCTGTCTACGATCTCCTCCTGTCTACGATCACCTCCTGTCTACGATCTCCTCCTGTCTACGATCACCTCCTGTCTACGTATCACCTCCTGTCTACGTATCACCTCCTGTCTACGTATCTCCTCCTGTCTACGATCTCCTCCTGTCTACGATCTCCTCCTGTCTACGATCTCCTCTTGTCTACGTATCACCTCCTGTCTACGTATCACCTCCTGTCTACGTATCACCTCCTGTCTACGATCTCCTCCTGTCTACGATCTCCTCCTGTCTACGATCACCTCCTGTCTACGTATCTCCTCCTGTCTACGATCACCTCCTGTCTACGATCTCCTCTTGTCTACGTATCACCTCCTGTCTACGATCTCCTCCTGTCTATGATCTCCTCCTGTCTACGATTCCCACCTGTCTACGTATCTCCTCCTGTCTACGATCTCCTCCTGTCTACGATCTCCTCTTGTCTACGATCACCTCCTGTCTACGATCTCCTCTTGTCTACGTATCACCTCCTGTCTACGTATCACCTCCTGTCTACGATCTCCTCCTGTCTACGTATCACCTCCTGTCTACGTATCACCTCCTGTCTACGTATCTCCTCCTGTCTACGATCACCTCCTGTCTACGATCACCTCCTGTCTACGTATCTCCTCCTGTCTACGATCTCCTCCTGTCTACGTATCTCCTCCTGTCTACGTATCTCCTCCTGTCTACGATCTCCTCCTGTCTACGATCTCCTCTTGTCTACGATCACCTCCTGTCTACGATCTCCTCTTGTCTACGTATCCCCTCCTGTCTACGTATCACCTCCTGTCTACGTATCACCTCCTGTCTACGTATCTCCTCCTGTCTACGATCACCTCCTGTCTACGATCACCTCCTGTCTACGATCTCCTCCTGTCTACGTATCACCTCCTGTCTACGATCTCCTCCTGTCTACGTATCACCTCCTGTCTACGTATCACCTCCTGTCTACGTTCTCCTCCTGTCTACGTATCACCTCCTGTCTACGTATCTCCTCCTGTCTACGTATCACCTCCTGTCTACGTATCTCCTCCTGTCTACGATCTCCTCCTGTCTACGTATCACCTCCTGTCTACGATCTCCTCCTGTCTACGATCTCCTCCTGTCTACGTATCACCTCCTGTCTACGTATCACCTCCTGTCTACGTATCTCCTCCTGTCTACGTATCACCTCCTGTCTACGATCTCCTCCTGTCTACGATCTCCTCCTGTCTACGTATCTCCTCCTGTCTACGTATCTCCTCCTGTCTACGATCTCCTCCTGTCTACGATCTCCTCCTGTCTACGTATCACCTCCTGTCTACGATCTCCTCCTGTCTACGATCTCCTCCTGTCTACGTATCACCTCCTGTCTACGATCTCCTCCTGTCTACGTATGACCTCCTGTCTACGATCTCCTCCTGTCTACGATCTCCTCCTGTCTACGTATCACCTCCTGTCTACGATCTCCTCCTGTCTACGATCTCCTCCTGTCTACGATCTCCTCCTGTCTACGTATCACCTCCTGTCTACGATCTCCTCCTGTCTACGATCTCCTCCTGTCTACGATCTCCTCCTGTCTACGTATCACCTCCTGTCTACGATCACCTCCTGTCTACGATCACCTCCTGTCTACGTATCACCTCCTGTCTACGATCTCCTCCTGTCTACGTATCACCTCCTGTCTACGATCTCCTCCTGTCTACGATCTCCTCCTGTCTACGATCTCCTCCTGTCTACGTATCACCTCCTGTCTACGATCTCCTCCTGTCTACGATCTCCTCCTGTCTACGTATCACCTCCTGTCTACGATCTCCTCCTGTCTACGATCTCCTCCTGTCTACGATCTCCTCCTGTCTACGTATCACCTCCTGTCTACGATCTCCTCCTGTCTACGATCTCCTCCTGTCTACGTATCACCTCCTGTCTACGATCTCCTCCTGTCTACGTATCACCTCCTGTCTACGATCTCCTCTTGTCTACGATCTCCTCCTGTCTACGATCTCCTCCTGTCTACGTATCTCCTCCTGTCTACGATCTCCTCCTGTCTACGATCTCCTCCTGTCTACGTATCTCCTCCTGTCTACGATCTCCTCCTGTCTACGTATCACCTCCTGTCTACGTATCACCTCCTGTCTACGATCTCCTCCTGTCTACGATCACCTCCTGTCTCCGATCACCTCCTGTCTACGATCTCCTCCTGTCTACGATCTCCTCCTGTCTACGATCTCCTCCTGTCTACGATCACCTCCTGTCTACGTATCTCCTCCTGTCTACGATCTCCTCCTGTCTACGTATCACCTCCTGTCTACGATCTCCTCCTGTCTACGATCACCTCCTGTCTACGTATCTCCTCCTGTCTACGTATCACCTCCTGTCTACGATCTCCTCCTGTCTACGATCTCCTCCTGTCTACGATCTCCTCCTGTCTACGATCTCCTCCTGTCTACGTATCTCCTCCTGTCTACGATCTCCTCCTGTCTACGTATCACCTCCTGTCTACGTATCACCTCCTGTCTACGATCTCCTCCTGTCTACGATCACCTCCTGTCTCCGATCACCTCCTGTCTACGATCTCCTCCTGTCTACGATCTCCTCCTGTCTACGATCTCCTCCTGTCTACGATCACCTCCTGTCTACGTATCTCCTCCTGTCTACGATCTCCTCCTGTCTACGTATCACCTCCTGTCTACGATCTCCTCCTGTCTACGATCACCTCCTGTCTACGATCACCTCCTGTCTACGTATCACCTCCTGTCTACGTATCACCTCCTGTCTACGATCACCTCCTGTCTACGATCTCCTCCTGTCTACGATCTCCTCTTGTCTACGATCTCCTCCTGTCTACGTATCTCCTCCTGTCTACGTATCTCCTCCTGTCTACGATCTCCTCCTGTCTACGATCACCTCCTGTCTACGATCACCTCCTGTCTACGATCTCCTCCTGTCTACGATCACCTCCTGTCTACGATCTCCTCCTGTCTACGATCTCCTCCTGTCTACGATCTCCTCCTGTCTACGATCTCCTCCTGTCTACGATTCCCACCTGTCTACGATCACCTCCTGTCTACGATCACCTCCTGTCTACGATCACCTCCTGTCTACGATCTCCTCCTGTCTACGTATCTCCTCCTGTCTACGATCTCCTCCTGTCTACGATCACCTCCTGTCTACGTATCTCCTCCTGTCTACGATCTCCTCCTGTCTACGATCACCTCCTGTCTACGTATCTCCTCCTGTCTACGATCTCCTCCTGTCTACGTATCACCTCCTGTCTACGATCTCCTCCTGTCTACGATCACCTCCTGTCTACGATCTCCTCCTGTCTACGATCACCTCCTGTCTCTGATCTCCTCCTGTCTACGATCACCTCCTGTCTATGATCACCCCCTGTCTACGATCTCCTCCTGTCTACGATCACCTCCTGTCTACGATCTCCTCCTGTCTACGTATCACCTCCTGTCTACGTATCACTTCCTGTCTACGATCTCCTCCTGTCTACGATCTCCTCCTGTCTACGATCTCGTCTTGTCTACGATCTCCTCCTGTCTACGTATCTCCTCCTGTCTACGTATCTCCTCCTGTCTACGATCTCCTCCTGTCTACGATCTCCTCCTGTCTACGATCTCGTCTTGTCTACGATCTCCTCCTGTCTACGTATCTCCTCCTGTCTACGATCTCCTCCTGTCTACGATCACCCCCTGTCTACGATCTCCTCCTGTCTACGATCTCCTCCTGTCTACGATCTCCTCCTGTCTACAATCACCTCCTGTCTACGATCTCCTCCTGTCTACGATCTCCTCCTGTCTACGATCTCCTCCTGTCTACGATCACCTCCTGTCTACGATCTCCTCCTGTCTACGATCACCGTTCTACGATCACCTCCTGTCTACGATCTCCTCCTGTCTACGATCTCCTCCTGTCTACGATCACCTCCTGTCTACGATCTCCTCCTGTCTACGATCTCCTCCTGTCTACGATCTCCTCCTGTCTACGATCTCCTCCTGTCTACGTATCTCCTCCTGTCTACGATCTCCTCCTGTCTACGATCGCCTCCTGTCTACGATCTCCTCCTGTCTACGATCTCCTCCTGTCTACGATTCCCACCTGTCTACGATCACCTCCTGTCTACGATCACCTCCTGTCTACGTATCACCTCCTGTCTACGATCTCCTCCTGTCTACGTATCACCTCCTGTCTACGTATCACCTCCTGTCTACGATCTCCTCCTGTCTACGATCTCCTCCTGTCTACGATCTCCTCCTGTCTACGATCTCCTCCTGTCTACGATCTCCTCCCGTAAGAGAATGCGACGAACGCACGTACCTTCGTGGATCGCCGTAAACAGTTAATTTGCATACCCGACGCGGAAAACGACGCAAACTCCACCCAGCGGTCGCCAAAGTATTGCATCCTAAGATCCGAATTTCTTCATCAAATTTAAGTCCATATATATTGCGCTACATGGGCCAGATTCACAAAAAAAGTACGCCGGAATATCTGCTGATACTCCGGCGTATTTTCAAATTTGCCGCGTCGTATCTTTATTTGTAATTCACAAACAAGATACGACGGCTTTTGGCTAAGATCCGACAGGCGTACGCCTGACGGCTTTACGCTACGCCGCCGCAAGTGCTTTGTGAATCAAGCACTTACAACGAAAACTTGCGGCGGAGTAACGTAAAGGGGATACGTTACGCCGCCGTAATTGTTCGTGAATCTGGCCCCATATTTTTTGTAAAAAAAATAAATAAAAATCCCAATAAGCGTTTATTGATTAGACAAAAAAAATAATTGTTTTGTTTCATTCTTTAACATAAATTTGTTTAATTCCTCGGAATTTGACGTCCTTTTTCCCCACAAATAGAGATTTCTTTTTGGTGGTATTTGATCACCTCTGCGTTTTTTATTTTTGGCGCTATAAACAAAAATAGAGCGACAATTTTGAAAAAAATAATCAATTTTTTTTGCTATTATAAATATTCCCCAAAAATATATAAAAAAAATAAAAATTTCCCTCAGATACGTATTCTTCTACATATTTTTGGTAAAAAAAAACACGCAATAAGCGTTTATTGATTGGTTTTGCGCAAACGTTATATATAGCGTCTACAAAATAGGGGATAGTTTTATGGCATTTTAATTATTCATTTTTTTTACTAGTAATGGCGGCGATCAGCGATTTTTATCGTGACTGCGACATTGCGGCGGACACATCTTTTGACACATTTTTGGGACCGTTCACATTTATACAGCGATCAGCGCTATAGATATGCACTGATTACTGTAAAAATGACACTGGCAGTGAATGGGGGTTAACCAGTAGGGGGGCGCTGAAGGGGTTAAGTGTGTCTTAGGGAGTGATTCTAACGGTTAGGGGGCGTGGTTACGAGTGACACGTCACGGATCGCTGCTCCCGATGACAGGGAACAGACGATCAGTGACATGTCAGGGGAAGGGCGGGTTGTTGTTGTGTTTACACTGACACCTCCCCGTTCTTCAGCCCTGTGACACAATGGCGGGACCCCGGCGGACATCGAGTCTGCGGGTCCCGTGGGCACGGAGCTCACGCCGGGGTCGTGTGCAGTGATCCGTGCACGACCACGCTGCGGCAAATTAAACGCCGATTTGCCCAGCCGTGCCATTCTGCCGACGTATAAGGACGTGCGGCGGTCGGCAAGCGGTTAAAAGGCACGTCACACAAGTCAGTGGCCCAGATTCAGGTAGCCTTGCGCAATTTTTACGTAGGCGCAGGGCACCGTTTTTGCCCTGCGCCCCCGCAAATTTTCTGCGCTACCCGCGATTCACGGAGCAGTAGCTCCGTAAATTGCGTGGGCGCTCCGGCAAAATGCCCGGCGTAAGCGCGCGCAATTTAAATGATCCCGTAGGGGGCGGGAATCATTTAAATTAGGCGCGTTCCGGCGCCGAGCGTAGGGCGCATGCTCCGTCGGGAAAGTTTCCCGACGTGCATTGCGGCAAATGACGTCGCAAGGACGTCATTTGCTTCAAAGTGAACGTGAATGGCGTCCAGCGCCATTCACGATTCACTTACGCAAACAACGTAAAATTTAAACCTCGCGACGCGGGAACGACGGGTATCCTTAGCATTGGCTGCCCCTGCTTTTAGAATGTGCAGCCTTACGCGAAATCCGACGTACGCAAACTACGTAAACTGCGTACGCAGGGCTCGCGTAACGTTGTGAATCGGCGTTAGTATGCAATTTGCATACTATACGCTGACCACAACGGGAACGCCACCTAGCAGCCATCGCAAGAATGCAGCCTAAGATATGAGGGCATAAGAGCCTTATGCCACGCAGATCTTAGGCTGCAGTCGGCGTAACGAGGTTCCTGAATCAGGAGAAGTCATTACGCCGGCGCAAGTAAGCAATTGCGCTGCGTAACTATGGTTACACAGGCGCAATTTCTACCTGAATCTACCCCAGTGTGTTTATATTATCTGGAGTAAGCAATGTGGTACAGGGGAACCTTGGTTTAAGAGTAACTTGGTTTGAGAGCGTTTTGATTTGCGAGCAACTTTTTTTTTTCATTCTGACTCGGGTTGCGAGTGTCGACTCTCCCTCGCTGCATTAGTTTTACTCGTCTACTTTTCTCTCTTCAGGTTCCAAGACTGTTTGTGAATTTGGTGACTATTCTGGATATTATACCATTGAAGGGCCTGTATGACGATGAGAGAACTCACTGTCCCCGGAGAATGATGAGGTGAGGAAACCTCAGTACCCGTGTGACCCCCTGACACTTGGGGGTCCCAGAACAATGACACCCTGACACTTGGGGTCCCAGAACAATGACACCCTGACACTTGGGGGTCCCAGAACAATGACACACTGACACTTGGGGGTCCCAGAACAATGACACCCTGACACTTGGGGGTCCAGAACAATGACACCCTGACACTTGGGGGTCCCAGAACAATGACACACTGACACTTGGGGGTCCCAGAACAATGACACCCTGACACTTGGGGGCCACAGAACAATGACACCCTGACACTTGGGGGTCCCAGAACAATGACACCCTGACACTTGGGGTCCCAGAACAATGACACCCTGACACTTGGGGGTCCCAGAACAATGACACACTGACACTTGGGGGTCCCAGAACAATGACACCCTGACACTTGGGGGTCCAGAACAATGACACCCTGACACTTGGGGGTCCCAGAACAATGACCCCCTGATACTTGGGGGTCCCAGAACAATGACACCCTGACACTTGGGGGTCCCAGAACAATGACACCCTGACACTTGGGGGTCCCAGAACAATGACACCCTGACACTTGGGGGTCCCAGAACAATGACACCCTGACACTTGGGGATCCAGAACAATGACACCCTGACACTTGGGGGTCCCAGAACAATGACACCCTGACACTTGGGAGTCCCAGAACAATGACACCCTGACACTTGGGGGCCCCAGAACAATGACACCCTGACACTTGGGGGTCCAGAACAATGACACACTGACACTTGGGGATCCCAGAACAATGACACCCTGACACTTGGGGATCCCAGAACAATGACACCCTGACACTTGGGGGTCCCAGAACAATGACACCCTGACACTTGGGGGTCCCAGAACAATGACACCCTGACACTTGAGAGTCCCAGAACAATGACACCCTGACACTTGGGGGTCCAGAACAATGACACCCTGACACTTGGGGGGCCAGAACAATGACACCCTGACACTTGGGGGTCCCAGAACAATGACACACTGACACTTGGGGATCCAGAACAATGACACCCTGACACTTGGGGGTCCCAGAACAATGACACCCTGACACTTGGGGATCCAGAACAATGACACCCTGACACTTGGGGGTCCCAGAACAATGACACCCTGACACTTGGGAGTCCCAGAACAATGACACCCTGACACTTGGGGGTCCCAGAACAATGACACCCCGACACTTGGGGGTCCCAGAACAATGACACCCTGACACTTGGGGGTCCAGAACAATGACACCCTGACACTTGGGGGTCCAGAACAATGACACCCTGACACTTGGGGGTCCCAGAACAATGACACCCTGACACTTGGGGGCCCCAGAACAATGACACCCTGACACTTGGGGGCCCCAGAACAATGACACCCTGACACTTGGGGGTCCCAGAACAATGACACCCTGACACTTGGGGATCCAGAACAATGACACCCTGACACTTGGGGGTCCCAGAACAATGACACCCTGACACTTGGGGGTCCCAGAACAATGACACCCTGACACTTGGGGGTCCCAGAACAATGACACACTGACACTTGGGGGTCCCAGAACAATGACACACTGACACTTGGAGGTCCCAGAACAATGACACCCTGACACTTGGGGTCCCAGAACAATGACACCCTGACACTTGGGGGTCCAGAACAATGACACCCTGACACTTGGGGGTCCCAGAACAATGACACCCTGACACTTGGGATCCCAGAACAATGACACCCTGACACTTGGGGGTCCCAGAACAATGACACACTGACACTTGGGGGTCCCAGAACAATGACACACTGACACTTGGGGGTCCCAGAACAATGACACCCTGACACTTGGGGGCCCCAGAACAATGACACCCTGACACTTGGGGGGCCAGAACAATGACACCCTGACACTTGGGGGTCCCAGAACAATGACACACTGACACTTGGGGGTCCAGAACAATGACACACTGACACTTGGGGATCCATAACAATGACACCCTGACACTTGGGGGTCCATAACAATGACACCCTGACACTTGGGGGTCCAGAACAATGACACACTGACACTTGGGGGTCCAGAACAATGACACCCTGACACTTGGGGATCCCCAGAACAATGACACCCTGACACTTGGGGGTCCAGAACAATGACACACTGACACTTGGGGGTCCAGAACAATGACACCCTGACACTTGGGGGTCCCAGAACAATGACACCCTGACACTTGGGGTCCCAGAACAATGACACCCTGACACTTGGGGGTCCCAGAACAATGACACACTGACACGTAGGGATCCAGAACAATGACACCCTGACACTTGGGGGGTCCCAGAACAATGACACACTGACACTTGGGGTCCCAGAACAATGACACACTGACACTTGGGGGTCCAGAACAATGACACACTGACACTCGGGGTCCAGAACAATGACACCCTGACACTTGGGGTCCCAGAACAATGACACCCTGACACTTGGGGGCCCCAGAACAATGACACCCTGACACTTGGGGGTCCAGAACAATGACACACTGACACTTGGGGATCCCAGAACAATGACACCCTGACACTTGGGGGTCCCAGAACAATGACACCCTGACACTTGGGGGTCCCAGAACAATGACACCCTGACACTTGGGGTCCCAGAACAATGACACCCTGACACTTGGGGTCCCAGAACAATGACACCCTGACACTTGAGGATCCAGAACAATGACACCCTGACACTTGGGGGTCCAGAACAATGACACACTGACACTTGGGGGTCCAGAACAATGACACCCTGACACTTGGGGGTCCAGAACAATGACACACTGACACTTGGGGGTCCAGAACAATGACACCCTGACACTTGGGGGTCCAGAACAATGACACCCTGACACTTGGGGTCCCAGAACAATGACACCCTGACACTTGGGGGTCCAGAACAATGACACCCTGACACTTGGGGGTCCCAGAACAATGACACTGACACTTGGGGGTCCCAGAACAATGACACCCTGACACTTGGGGGTCCCAGAACAATGACACCCTGACACTTGGGGGTCCCAGAACAATGACACCCTGACACTTGGGGGTCCCAGAACAATGACACCCTGACACTTGGGGGTCCCAGAACAATGACACCCTGACACTTGGGGGTCCCAGAACAATGACACACTGACACTTGGGGGTCCCAGAACAATGACACCCTGACACTTGGGGGTCCAGAACAATGACACCCTGACACTTGGGGGTCCAGAACAATGACACCCTGACACTTGGGGGTCCAGAACAATGACATCCTGACACTTGGGGGTCCAGAACAATGACACCCTGACACTTGGGGGCCCCAGAACAATGACACCCTGACACTTGGGGGTCCCAGAACAATGACACCCTGACACTTGGGGGTCCCAGAACAATGACACCCTGACACTTGGGGGGTTCAGAACAATGACACCCTGACACTTGGGGGTCCCAGAACAATGACACCCTGACACTTGGGGGTCCCAGAACAATGACACCCTGACACTTGGGGGTCTAGAACAATGACACCCTGACACTTGGGGGTCCCAGAACAATGACACCCTGACACTTGGGGGCCCAGAACAATGACACCCTGACACTTGGGGATCCAGAACAATGACACCCTGACACTTGGGGGTCCCAGAACAATGACACCCTGACACTTGGGGGTCCAGAACAATGACACCCTGACACTTGGGGGTCCAGAACAATGACACCCTGACACTTGGGGGGGTTCAGAACAATGGCACCCTGACACTTGGGGGTCCCAGAACAATGACACCCTGACACTTGGGGGCCCAGAACAATGACACCCTGACACTTGGGGGATCCAGAACAATGACACCCTGACACTTGGGGGGGTTCAGAACAATGGCACCCTGACACTTGGGGGTCCCAGAACAATGACACCCTGACACTTGGGGGTCCCAGAACAATGACACCCTGACACTTGGGGGTCCCAGAACAATGACACACTGACACTTGGGGGTCCCAGAACAATGACACCCTGACACTTGGGGGTCCAGAACAATGACACCCTGACACTTGGGGGTCCAGAACAATGACACCCTGACACTTGGGGGTCCAGAACAATGACATCCTGACACTTGGGGGTCCAGAACAATGACACCCTGACACTTGGGGGCCCCAGAACAATGACACCCTGACACTTGGGGGTCCCAGAACAATGACACCCTGACACTTGGGGGTCCCAGAACAATGACACCCTGACACTTGGGGGGCCCAGAACAATGACACCCTGACACTTGGGGGTCCCAGAACAATGACACCCTGACACTTGGGGGTCCCAGAACAATGACACCCTGACACTTGGGGGTCTAGAACAATGACACCCTGACACTTGGGGGTCCCAGAACAATGACACCCTGACACTTGGGGGCCCAGAACAATGACACCCTGACACTTGGGGATCCAGAACAATGACACCCTGACACTTGGGGGTCCCAGAACAATGACACCCTGACACTTGGGGGTCCAGAACAATGACACCCTGACACTTGGGGGTCCAGAACAATGACACCCTGACACTTGGGGGGGTTCAGAACAATGGCACCCTGACACTTGGGGGTCCCAGAACAATGACACCCTGACACTTGGGGGCCCAGAACAATGACACCCTGACACTTGGGGGATCCAGAACAATGACACCCTGACACTTGGGGGGGTTCAGAACAATGGCACCCTGACACTTGGGGGCCCCAGAACAATGACACCCTGACACTTGGGGGCCCAGAACAATGACACCCTGACACTTGGGGGCCCAGAACAATGACACCCTGACACTTGGGGGATCCAGAACAATGACACCCTGACACTTGGGGGATCCAGAACAATGACACCCTGACAGATTTTAGGGCCTTTCATTGAAGGAAAGATCGAATGTTCTGAGGAACGATCTTTCTATGAATGTTCCGATCTTCTGGCCGTCTGTGAAGAAGTAATATTGTGTCTCTTGGCAGTGCGCTGTGTGACTGTGTGGTGGATTATCCGGAAGGCTCAACGGAAATCGAAGTTCTCAGAAGTTTCAATAAGCAGTACAAGGTAAGCGTGCGAAACAAATCCCAACATTCGCCCTTCATTAGAGGGAAAGTCCCATGTGTTTCCAAGATCCGGAGGAGACTTTCATATGTTTGCTGTTCCATATTCTTCTTCTTGTATTCTGTACTTATTACTTACTATTGGATCTTTCTGCCGCCTTTGACACAGTTGACCACCCGCTCCTCCTCCAAAATATTCCACCCGCTCCTCCTCCAAAATATTCCTCCCGGTCCTCCTCCTCAACATGTTCCACCCGCTCCTCCTCCTCAACATGTTCCACCTGCTCCTCCTCCAAAATATTCCTCCCGGTCCTCCTCCTCAACATGTTCCACCCGCTCCTCCTCCTCAACATGTTCCACCCGCTCCTCCTCCTCAACATGTTCCACCCGCTCCTCCTCCAAAATATTCCACCCGCTCCTCCTCCTCAACATGTTCCACCCGCTCCTCCTCCAACATATTCCACCCGCTCCTCCTCCAAAATATTCCACCCGCTCCTCCTCCTCAACATGTTCCACCCGCTCCTCCTCCAAAATATTCCACCCGCTCCTCCTCCAAAATACTCCACCCGCTCCTCCTCCAAAATACTCCACCTGCTCCTCCTCCTCAACATGTTCCACCCGCTCCTCCTCCTCAACATGTTCCACCCGCTCCTCCTCCTCAACATGTTCCACCCACTCCTCCTCCTCAACATGTTCCACCCACTCCTCCTCCTCAACATGTTCCACCCACTCCTCCTCCTCAACATGTTCCACCCGCTCCTCCTCCTCAACATGTTCCACCCGCTCCTCCTCCTCAACATGTTCCACCCACTCCTCCTCCTCAACATGTTCCACCCACTCCTCCTCCTCAACATGTTCCACCCGCTCCTCCTCCTCAACATGTTCCACCCGCTCCTCTTCCTCAACATGTTCCACCCGTTCCTCCTCCTCAACATGTTCCACCCGCTCCTCTTCCTCAACATGCCACAAATGCCACCAGTGTGCTGCCAGTTTGCCCCATAAATTGCCACCAGTGTTCTGCCAGAGTGTGCCCATCGATTGCTGCCAGTGTGCTGCCAGTTTGCCCCATCAAATGCCACCAGTGTGCTGCCAGTTTGCCCCATCAAATGCCACCAGTGTGCTGCCAGTTTGCCCAATAAAATGCCGCCAGTGTGCTGCCAGCTTGCCCCATCAAATGCCACCAGTGTGCTGCCAGTTTGCCCCATTAATTGCCACCAGTGTTCTGCCAGAGTGTGCCCATCGATTGCTGCCAGTGTGCTGCCAGTTTGCCCCATCAAATGCCACCAGTGTGCTGCCAGTTTCCCCCATCAAATGCCACTTGAGTGTTGGCAGTTTGCCCAATCAAATGCCACCAGTGAAAAGCCCCCCCACCCCCGCCGGCACTTTCCTATCTCGGGTCAGCGCTGTCCTTCGAGTCCTCCATGTGTTCTCCCTTCTCTCGTCCTCTTCCGTCTTCTGCTAGGACACAGTGATGCTGTGGCGCTGTGATTGGACACCTGCTAGGCGTCCAATCACATCGTATGTCGCTTCAGCCAATCAGGTGACGGGTATCACAGACCCGGTGCATCTGATTGGCTGAGAGGCGGGTCTGTGTTAGGTAAACGATGTATTCGCTTCCTTAACCCAGCACTGTGTAAGCAGTGAACACACAGCAGTGCGCCCGCTGCTTACCATTTTGGAAGCCTATTAGAGCCTCTGGCTCTAATCAGGCGCTTCCAAAACACACCCGCTGCTGTAATTCATATTCCCAGCGCCCGACAAGGGGCCGGACACCTGAACAGGGGGCGGCAGCGGCGACAATGGATAGATTCATGCAATGCCTGAATCTATCTATTGTGGATTGAGGGGTGCAGGAGAGAGGGGGGCGGAGCTCCTGCGCCCTCTATAGATGCACTGCCACTGCTACCTAATCATGGGCCACTTGATAGCCTTGCATGGCTTCCAATACCACCTCCATGCTGACGACCCGCAAATCTCTGTCTACTTCTCCCCTTCAGTCTTCTCGTGATTCACTCATTTCTCACTATGGATGAGTGTATAGACCACCTATGTACTGAAATGTATGGCTACAAATTGGGATAAAAGTCCGACTCTTAGTAGTTCTCTATTGTCTGTATGGGGACGCCAGACAAGTTTCGTCCCTGTGCGTACCTCTTGAGGTTTGGGGGGGTCTCTCTATTTTCCTCCTTTTTGCTCCATATCATTTTCTTCAGCACTAGAGGAGAAATGAAGGTTAAATGTCACAATGTCCTTTCAGGAAATGACCCACCAGTTGGTGGGCACCGGATTGTACGACACCGCCGAGGATTTCACCGTCGTCATTCAGCCGTTTTTGGAAAATCTGGAGATTCCTGTAACTCCGGTAAGTAACTCTGACGTGATAGGAGGAGGCGGCTGAATCCCTCCAAATGTCAGACACTTTTCTATAGATTGTATCCAATGGCAGATCTCTCATCTCTAGGACACTACTTATATAAGTTATAGGGGGGATTCTGTTTTATTGTTTAAACCAAGGGGTCTCCTAATTATGGCCCGGGGGCTACATCTGGGCCACCACAATATTTTACCCGGCCCACAGCAATAATGATGTGTTGGGGGGGCTTCTTGAGCAAAAGAGTGACTGAGATGGAAGGGGAGCTTTGATGTCATGGGGCCTTCTCGTGTGAGGAAGAAGAGTGTGTGTGTGGGGGGGGGGGGGTGTGAAGGAAGGACCTCTCATGTAAAGAGGGGACCATTTTGAAAAGGGAGGATCTATGATGAAAAGGTGGAACTCTGATGTAAAGGGGGGAGGACCTCTGATGTAAAGGGGACCTCTGATGTAATGGGTGGAGGACCCCTAATGTGAAGGGAGGACCTCTGATGTAAAGGGGACCTCTGATGTAAGGGGTGGAGGACCTCTGATGTAAGGGGGACCTCTGATGTAAAGGGTGGAGGACCCCTAATGTGAAGGGAGGACCTCTGATGTAAAGGGGACCTCTGATGTAAGGGGTGGAGGATCTCTGATGTAAAGGGGACCTCTGATGTAAGGGGTGGAGGACCTCTGATTTAAGGGGGACCTCTGATGTAAGGGGGACCTCTGATGTAAGGGTTGGAGGACCTCTGATGTAAAGGGTGGAGGACCTCTGATGTGAAGGGTGGAGGACCTCTGATGTAAAGGGTGGAGGACCTCTGATGTAAGGGGTGGAGGACCCCTAATGTGAAGGGAGGACCTCTGATGTAAAGGGGACCTCTGATGTAAGGGGTGGAGGACCTCTGATGTAAAGGGGACCTCTGATGTAAGGGGTGGAGGACCTCTGATGTAAGGGGGACCTCTGATGTAAGGGGGACCTCTGATGTAAGGGTTGGAGGACCTCTGATGTAAAGGGTGGAGGACCTCTGATGTGAAGGGTGGAGGACCTCTGATGTAAAGGGTGGAGGACCTCTGATGTAAAGGGTGGAGGACCTCTGATGTGAAGGGTGGAGGACCTCTGATGTAAAGGGTGGAGGACCTCTGGTGTAAGGGGTGGAGGACCCCTAATGTGAAGGGAGGACCTCTGATGTGAAGGGTGGAGGACCTCTGATGTGAAGGGTGGAGGACCTCTGATGTGAAGGGTGGAGGACCTCTGATGTGAAGGGTGGAGGACCTCTGATGTGAAGGGTGGAGGACCTCTGATGTGAAGGGTGGAGGACCTCTGATGTGAAGGGTGGAGGACCTCTGATGTAAGAGGTGGAGGACCTCTGATGTAAAGGGGAACTCTGATGTAAAGGGTGGAGGACCCCTAATGTGATGGGAGGACCTCTGATGTAAAGGGTGGAGGACCTCTGATGTGAAGGGAGGGCCTCTGATTTAAAGGGTGGAGGACCCCTAATGTGATGGGAGGACCTCTGATGTAAAGGGTGGAGGACCTCTGATGTAAAGGAGGAGGACCTCTAATGTAAAGGGGGAGGACCTCTGGTCTTTGGGGCACTACAGTATTCCACCAATTGATACCAATGATGGAGCACCGTTCCCTACTGGCACCATCAGTGGGGCACTTTTCTACTTTTTGATACCAACAATGGGGCACTATTGCACCCATTAAACCCAATGATGGGGCACTGATGCCGGAGCATTTTCTACTCCCAGCGGACACAATCCGGTCCCCCTAAAGCCTGAAAGACAGTAATTTGCTTGGAGAGTTTGGAGATCCCCGTCCTAGACTACAGAATTCTCTTTCTTAGATGGAATGTGAGTGTGGCGGTGAAAACCGCATAGAAATGACTTTCAGGTAAAATAGATAATAACATAAAACTAATAAAAATACACCAAAGTCCCATCGATTCCCTCCAGCGGGTGACAGAGGGGTGGTACGGATGGAAGGCGAGAGCCTTATATCTACATAATGGAGCTTAATAGCCGTTTTATCACATCTTGTTATCTATTGTGATTAGTGAAGGACGGAGAGATACAAAGTACACAAATCTATAGAATAGAAGATCCCGAAGATATTCCAAGGCGTGGGGTGAGCACCGCCGATCTGTGCAATTCTAACCGCTTAAGGGCCGCCGCACGCAGATTTACATCGACAGAATGGCGCGGCTGGGCAAATAGGCGTATATATATATATATATATATATATACACGTCCCCTTTAATTTCCTGCCCGAGCTCCGTGCCCGCGGACTCGATGTCCGCCGGTGCTTCCCGCGATCGGATCACAGAGCTGAAGAACACAACATCTCCCCGTCCTTCCCCCTGACATGTCACTGATCGAATGTTCCCCTGTCATCTGGAGCAGCGATCAGTGACGTGTCATGGCAAGCCACGCCCCCTAACAGTTTTTTATAGCACTGATCGCTGTATAAATGACAATGGTCCCAAAATGGCGTCAAAAGTGGCCCATGTGTCCGCCATAATGTCGCAGTCACCATAAAAATCGCTGATCGCCGCCATTACTAGTAAAAAATAATAATAATAAAAATGCCATAAAACTATCCCCTATTTTGTAGACGCTATAACTTTTGCACAAACCGATCGATAAACGCTTATTGCGATTTTTTTTTTACGAAAAATATGTAGAAGAATACGTATCGCCCTAAACTGAGGGGAAAAAAACTATATCTTTTTTGGGATATTTATTATAGGAAAAAGTTAAAAATATATATATATATATATATTTTTTTTAAATTGTCGCTCTATTTTTTGACACTGGCAGGGAAGGGGTTAATCCCTAGGGGGCGGGGAAGGGGTTAAGTGTGTCCTAGGGAGTGATTCTAACTGTTAGGGGGCGTGGCTACGAGTGACACGTCACTGATCGCTGTTCCCGATGACAGGGAACAGGCGATCAGAGTTGTGTCACTAGGCAGAACGGGGAGATGTTGTGTTTACACTGACACCTCCCCGTTTTGCGGCTCTGTGACCCGATCGCGGGACACCAGCGGTCAATCGAGTCCGCGGGTCCCGTGGGCACGGTCACACAGCTCACGGCAAGGGGGTTCCTTCCCCCCCTGGCACGGCGGGCTTTTCAAAGTGACGTAAATATACATTAATCTGCCCAGCCGCACCATTTTGCCGACTTAAATCTCCAGGAGGCGGTCCTTAACCGGTTAAAGCGGAGGTCCGCCATCTTTATTTTTTTTAAGTCAGGAGCTACAAACACTGCAGCTGCTGACCTTTAAAATAAGGAAACTTACCCGTCCAGGGCGCCCGCGATGTCGCCACCCGAAGCCGATCTCTCCTGCCGCTGCCATCTTCTGTAACAGGACCTTGAGGCTTCACTTCCTGGTTCCCTACTGCTTATGCGCGACTCTCGCTGCGCTATGCTAACTGGTCTTCGGGGACCTGTGTGTCTCCCAGAAGACAGCGGGAGGGACAGAGAAGGCGCCCAGAAGTGGCGTAGATACCCGTGGGTGGCTCGGGTATCTATGCCCGGAAGTTGGAGCAAATACCTGTATTAGACAGGTAACTGCCCCCCCCCTCCGCCCTGAAAGGTGCCAAATGTGACACCGGAGGGGGGGAGGGTCCGAAAAGCGGAAGTTCCTTTTTTTGGGTGGAGCTCCGCTTTATTTTTTGCAGAATGTCACGGATACCCGCGGTGACGCTGATTCTGCGAAATAGGCGGAGCTTCCTGCTCAGGACGCGGTCCCTCCATTCTATATTCTGGATCATCCCTTGTAGTGTCTCTAATAGAGCAATGTGATTGGCCGTCTCCCTTCCAATCAGATTGTGTCTCTGACATAACGTGAGACTTCTGAGGAGCATGCTCTCTCTCTCTATTGGACGGAATATGCAGGTTACTGATCGTTACATTCGATCATTTATGTTTGGAGTCGCCGCTGACACTGATTTTCTGTTTTACATGCAGGAGGGAGTTCCTGACCGATCGTTCATGGCGCCCGACTGCTTCCATTTCGGCCCAAAGGCTCACGCTCAGAGCGCCCTCGGCTTATGGAAAAACATGGTGAGATCATTTACCGTTCTGTCACGTCCTGGTCTGTTTATCCTTCTGTTCCTGGAAATGAGATACAAAGAAACATTGTTTATAAACATTGATCAGACAGGAGATAGAGATACAAAGTAACATTGTTTATAAACATTGATCAGACGGAGATAGAGAGATACAAAGTAACATTGTTTATAAACATTGATCAGACGGGAGATAGAGAGATACAAAGTAACATTGTTTATAAACATTGATCAGACGGGAGATAGAGAGATACAAAGTAACATTGTTTATAAACATTGATCAGACGGGAGATAGAGATACAAAGTAACATTGTTTATAAACATTGATCAGACAGGAGATAGAGAGATACAAAGTAACATTGTTTATAAACATTGATCAGACGGGAGATAGAGAGATACAAAGTAACATTGTTTATAAACATTGATCAGACGGGAGATAGAGAGATACAAAGAAACATTGTTTATAAACATTGATCAGACAGGAGATAGAGAGATACAAAGTAACATTGTTTATAAACATTGATCAGACAGGAGATAGAGAGATACAAAGTAACATTGTTTATAAACATTGATCAGACGGGAGATAGAGAGATACAAAGTAACATTGTTTATAAACATTGATCAGACGAGAGAGAGAGAGATACAAAGTAACATTGTTTATAAACATTGATCAGACGGGAGATAGAGATACAAAGTAACATTGTTTATAAACATTGATCAGACGGGAGATAGAGAGATACAAAGTAACATTGTTTATAAACATTGATCAGACGGGAGATAGAGAGATACAAAGTAACATTGTTTATAAACATTGATCAGACAGGAGATAGAGAGATACAAAGTAACATTGTTTATAAACATTGATCAGACGGGAGATAGAGATACAAAGTAACATTGTTTATAAACATTGATCAGACGGGAGATAGAGAGATACAAAGTAACATTGTTTATAAACATTGATCAGACAGGAGATAGAGAGATACAAAGTAACATTGTTTATAAACATTGATCAGACAGGAGATAGAGATACAAAGTAACATTGTTTATAAACATTGATCAGACGGGAGATAGAGAGATACAAAGTAACATTGTTTATAAACATTGATCAGACAGGAGATAGAGAGATACAAAGTAACATTGTTTATAAACATTGATCAGACAGGAGATAGAGAGATACAAAGTAACATTGTTTATAAACATTGATCAGGCGGGAGATAGAGAGATACAAAGTAACATTGTTTATAAACATTGATCAGACGGGAGATAGAGAGATACAAAGTAACATTGTTTATAAACATTGATCAGACAGGAGATAGAGAGATACAAAGTAACATTGTTTATAAACATTGATCAGACGGGAGATAGAGATACAAAGTAACATTGTTTATAAACATTGATCAGACGGGAGATAGAGAGATACAAAGTAACATTGTTTATAAACATTGATCAGACAGGAGATAGAGAGATACAAAGTAACATTGTTTATAAACATTGATCAGGCGGGAGATAGAGAGATACAAAGTAACATTGTTTATAAACATTGATCAGACAGGAGATAGAGAGATACAAAGTAACATTGTTTATAAACATTGATCAGACAGGAGATAGAGAGATACAAAGTAACATTGTTTATAAACATTGATCAGACGGGAGATAGAGAGATACAAAGTAACATTGTTTATAAACATTGATCAGACAGGAGATAGAGATACAAAGTAACATTGTTTATAAACATTGATCAGACAGGAGATAGAGAGATACAAAGTAACATTGTTTATAAACATTGATCAGACAGGAGATAGAGATACAAAGTAACATTGTTTATAAACATTGATCAGACGGGAGATAGAGAGATACAAAGTAACATTGTTTATAAACATTGATCAGGCGGGAGATAGAGAGATACAAAGTAACATTGTTTATAAACATTGATCAGACGGGAGATAGAGAGATACAAAGTAACATTGTTTATATACATTGATCAGACGGGAGATAGAGAGATACAAAGTAACATTGTTTATAAACATTGATCAGACGGGAGATAGAGAGATACAAAGTAACATTGTTTATAAACATTGATCAGACGGGAGATGGAGAGAGATACAAAGTAACATTGTTTATAAACATTGATCAGACGGGAGATAGAGAGATACAAAGTAACATTGTTTATAAACATTTATCAGACGGGAGATAGAGAGATACAAAGTAACATTGTTTATAAACATTGATCAGACGGGAGATGGAGAGAGATACAAAGTAACATTGTTTATAAACATTGATCAGACAGGAGATAGAGATACAAAGTAACATTGTTTATAAACATTGATCAGACAGGAGATAGAGATACAAAGTAACATTGTTTATAAACATTGATCAGACGGGAGATAGAGAGATACAAAGTAACATTGTTTATAAACATTGATCAGACAGGAGATGGAGAGATACAAAGTAACATTGTTTATAAACATTGATCAGACGGAAGATAGAGAGATACAAAGTAACATTGTTTATAAACATTGATCAGACGGGAGATAGAGAGATACAAAGTAACATTGTTTATAAACATTGATCAGACAGGAGATAGAGAGATACAAAGTAACATTGTTTATAAACATTGATCAGACGGGAGATAGAGAGATACAAAGTAACATTGTTTATAAACATTGATCAGACGGGAGATAGAGAGATACAAAGTAACATTGTTTATATACATTGATCAGACGGGAGATAGAGAGATACAAAGTAACATTGTTTATAAACATTGATCAGACGGGAGATAGAGAGATACAAAGTAACATTGTTTATAAACATTGATCAGACAGGAGAGAGAGATACAAAGTAACATTGTTTATAAACATTGATCAGACGGGAGATAGAGAGATACAAAGTAACATTGTTTATAAACATTGATCAGACAGGAGATAGAGAGATACAAAGTAACATTGTTTATAAACATTGATCAGACGGGAGATAGAGAGATACAAAGTAACATTGTTTATAAACATTGATCAGACAGGAGATGGAGAGATACAAAGTAACATTGTTTATAAACATTGATCAGACGGGAGATAGAGAGATACAAAGTAACATTGTTTATAAACATTGATCAGACGGGAGAGAGAGAGATACAAAGTAACATTGTTTATAAACATTGATCAGACAGGAGATGGAGAGATACAAAGTAACATTGTTTATAAACATTGATCAGACAGGACAGTACGAAAAACAGTAAGGATGTGGAATTCCCTTCCACAGGCGGTGGTCTCAGCGGGGGAGGGGCATCGATGGTTTCAAGAAACTATCAGATAATCACATGAACCACCACAACATACAGAGATATACAATGTAACACTGACATCTCATCACACACAGGGGAGAGGGGCTTGTGTCTTTTTTCATCCTCACCTTCTATGTAACTTTGTAACATTTTCTCTTCTGCAGTCTGAATGCTCTTCTTCTTCTAATATATTTATTTTCTTCTCCCAGTTTGAGGCGGTCGGCCAGAAGACCAACAAGCCGCAACTTAATGAAAGCATCGATGTGTTCTGCCCCCCGCAGGTAGGAAACAGAATTGCTGACGTTTGTAAAATGTAGAATAGATAATTCCCGGTTCATACATTGTGTCTTCTCCTCTAGAGTGACCCCTATGTGAAGACCGCAAAGAACAGCAACTACGTCTATCCGACCATCACTCCCGATCCGGTGAGTACTCCACTAATGATTATTATTTTACATCGTCCAATGGGAAGCACTTCCCCATCCCCCGTAAGAGAAGAACGCAGAATTATCATTCCACCTTTCTAAATACATTTTCAGGAATCAAGTATACAATGTATGGGAAGTGTTTTGTGCTTCCAGGTTCATCAAAAGAAAGGATTTCGATTTGTGCAACGGCATGCTATAGAGCAGTGGCGGCTGCGCCATTAGGGGAGCGGGGGCGCCGCCCCCTTATCCATGCGCACGACCCCTAAAAACAGGGGTAAAAAAAAGATTTTCCCCATGGCTTCTCTAGTTTCCTCCTCCCAGTGGCGGACAATATTGCAGGGCGCACTGGGCGCCACCCCCCTATACGTACGTTCGGCCCTCTAATCTATATGCAGGGCACCGGGCGCATGGATTCTAATGGGGGTTTGAGGCTCTAATTGGCTTAAAAAAAGGGTGGGCTCTGGGCGCAAAGCACTACGCCCCGAGCCCGTCCAGTTTTGTGACATTAGCAAATGTTTTCCTGATTCTCCTCCCGGCCAATCAGGAAGCGGGTCTTGAGACCCCATTGGCCGCGAGTCCTAAGAGGGGAAGCGGCCGCCAGGACTCGGGAGGGGACGCAAGGGGGATGCTGCCCGAAGCCATGACCTTGATGGGGTAAGTGCAGGGCTGGCGGGGGGGCCTGGCAGGCGATAGATGAGCGATGCGGCGATCAATCTACAGGAGGGGAGCGGCGATTGATTGAGCAAGCGCTGGCGGGGTATTTGGTTGGCTGGGGGGACTACCCACTGCTATAGAGCCGGAGTGTGCGACCTTTTCACCTTCCTGGACCACATTGGAAGAAAAGGAATGGTCATGGGCCGCACATAAAATACACTACAAAATAAGATACACTAGCAGTAAGTAAAGTCTCAGTAGGGTAGGTACCGGCTTCGGGCAAGGAAAGTCTCAGAGGGTAGGTGCCGGCTTCGGGAAATTAAAGTCTCAGAGGGTAGGTTCCGGCTTTGGGCAAGGAAAGTCTCAAAGGGTAGGTTCCGGCTTCGGGCAAGGAAAGTCTCAGAGGGTAGGTTCCGGCTTCGGGCAAGGAAAGTCTCAGAGGGTAGGTGTCGGCTTCGGGAAGGAAAGTCTCAGAGGGTAGGTGCCGGCTTCGGGCAAGGAAAGTCTCAGAGGGCAGGTTACGGCTTCGGGCAAGGAAAGTCTCAGAGGGTAGGTGTCGGCTTCGGGCAAGGAAAGTCTCAGAGGGTAGGTGCCGGCTTCGGGCAAGGAAAGTCTCAGAGGGTAGGTGCCGGCTTCGGGCAAGGAAAGTCTCAGAGGGTAGGTGCCGGCTTCGGGAAATTAAAGTCTCAGAGGGTAGGTTCCGGCTTTGGGCAAGGAAAGTCTCAGAGGGTAGGTTTCCGGCTTCGGGCAAGGAAAGTCTCAAAGGGTAGGTTCCGGCTTCGGGCAAGGAAAGTCTCAGAGGGTAGGTGCCGGCTTCGGGCAAGGAAAGTCTCAGAGGGTAGGTTCCGGCTTCGGGCAAGGAAAGTCTCAGAGGGTAGGTTCCGGCTTCGGGCAAGGAAAGTCTCAGAGGGTAGGTGCCGGCTTCGGGCAAGGAAAGTCTCAGAGGGTAGGTGCCGGCTTCGGGCAAGGAAAGTCTCAGAGGGTAGGTTCCGGCTTCGGGCAAGGAAAGTCTCAGAGGGTAGGTGCCATCTTCAGGCAAGGAAAGTCTCAGAGGGTAGGTTCCGGCTTCGGGCAAGGAAAGTCTCAGAGGGTAGGTGCTGGCTTTGGGCAAGGAAAGTCTCAGAGGGTAGGTGCCAGCTTCGGGCAAGGAAAGTCTCAGAGGGCAGGTTACGGCTTCGGGCAAGGAAAGTCTCAGAGGGTAGGTGCCGGCTTCGGGCAAGGAAAGTCTCAGAGGGTAGGTTCCGGCTTCGGGCAAGGAAAGTCTCAGAGGGTAGGTTCCGGCTTCTGGCAAGGAAAGTCTCAGAGGGTAGGTGCCGGCTTCGGGCAAGGAAAGTCTCAGAGGGTAGGTCCCGGCTTCGGGCAAGGAAAGTCTCAGAGGGTAGGTTCCGGCTTCGGGCAAGGAAAGTCTCAGAGGGTAGGTGTCGGCTTCGGGCAAGGAAAGTCTCAGAGGGTAGGTTCCGGCTATGGGCAAGGAAAGTCTCAGAGGGTAGGTGCCGGCTTCGGGCAAGGAAAGTCTCAGAGGGTAGGTGTCGGCTTCGGGAAGGAAAGTCTCAGAGGGTAGGTGCCGGCTTCGGGCAAGGAAAGTCTCAGAGGGCAGGTTACGGCTTCGGGCAAGGAAAGTCTCAGAGGGTAGGTGCCGGCTTCGGGCAAGGAAAGTCTCAGAGGGTAGGTGCCGGCTTCGGGCAAGGAAAGTCTCAGAGGGTAGGTACCGGCTTACGGCCCGTTCACTGGAATAACAGGTCACTGATGGCTGTAGCTATTCACAGCTCTCAATGTAGCCAACATAGGCATGCACACAAGGTGTGCCGGATGTGCCTAGGCACACCCTAATCTCCCTGTGTGCTTTAACATTAGAGCCTAATGTAAAAAACAATCACAGTCGGCTTACACTGATAACACACAAAGAATTTAATGTTACCATGTTTTTATTGAACACACCGAGGCCCAGATTCAGGTAGCTTTGCCCCTTTTTTACGAAGGCGCAGCGCACAGTTTTGCCGCTGAGCCTCCGTAAATTTCCTGCGCCACGCACGATTCACGGAGCAATAGCTTCGTAAATTGCGTGTGCGCACCGGAAAACTGCCCGGCGTTAGCGCGCGCAATTTAAATGATCCCATAGGGGGCGTGGATCATTTAAATTAGGCGCGTTCCCGCGCCGAGCGTAGTGCGCATGCTCCGTCGGGAAACTTTACCGACGTGCATTGCGGTAAATGACGTCGCAAGGACATCATTTGCTTCAAAGTGAACGTGAATGGCGTCCAGCGCCATTCACGATTCACTTACGCATCGCGACATGGGAACGACGGGTATACTTAGCATTGGCTGCCCCTGCTTTTAGCATGTGCAGCCTTACGCGAAACCCGACGTACGCAAACGACGTAAACTGCGTACGCAGGGCTCGCGTAGGGTTGTGAATCGGTGTTAGTATGCAATTTGCATACTATACGCTGACCACAACGGGAATGCACCCTAGCGGCCAACGTAAGAATGCAGCCTACGATGCGACTTATGCCAGTCATTTCTTAGGCTGCCGTCGGCGTAACGAGGTTCCTGAATCAGGAGCATTCGTAACGCCGGCGCAAGTAAGCAATTGCGCTGCGTAACTATGGTTACGCAGACGCAATTGCTTCTTGAATCTAGGCCCATGTAAACATTCACAGTGCAGGTGGAAAAAGTATGTGAACCCTTAGACTAATGACATCTCCAAGAGCTAATTGGAGTGAGGTGTCAGCCAACTGGAGTCCAATCGATGAGATGAGATTGGAGGTGTTGGTTACAGCTGCCCTATAAAAAACACACACCAGTTCTGGGTTTGCTTTTCACAAGAAGCATTGCCTGATGTGAATGATGCCTCGCACAAAAGAGCTCTCAGAAGACCTCTGGTTAAGAATTGTTGACTTGCTTAAAGCTGGAAAGGGTTATAAAAGTATCTCCAAAACCCTTGCTGATCATCAGTCCACGGTGAGACAAATTGGCCCGGATTCTTAAAGCACTTACGCCGACGTGTCTACTGATACACCGCGTAAGTGCACGGATGCGCCGTCGTATCTATGCGCCTGATTCTTAATACAAGATACGCCTGAAATTTGGCTTCATCCGACCGACGTAAGTTTCCTACGCCGTCGAAACCTGGGCGCATATTTACGCTGGCCGCAAGGGGCGCTTCCATTGATTTACGCGTTGAATATGCAAATAACCGAGATACGCCGATTCAAGAACGTACGCTTGCCCGTCGCAGTAAAGATACGCCGTTTACATAAGGCGTTTTCAGGCGTAAAGATAAACCACCAAAAAGATGGCGCAGCCAATGTTAAGTATGGACGTCGGAACCGCGTCGAATTTTTAAATGTTTACGTCGTTTGCGTAAGTCGTCCGTGAATGGGGCTGGGCGTAATTTACGTACACGTCGAAAGCAATGAGTCTTTGTGGCGTAATTTGGAGCATGCGCACTGGGATACGTCCACGGACGGCGCATGCGCCGTTCGTTAAAAACGTCATTTATGTTGGGTCATGTTTTTTTTACATAAAACACGCCCACCTCTTCACAATTTGAATTAGGCGCGCTTACGCCGGCACATTTACGCTACGCCGCCGCAACTTACGGAGCAAGTGCTTTGTGAATACTGCACTTGCCTCTTTAACTTGCGGCGGCGTAACGTAAATGACGCTGCGCCCGCACAAAGTTACGCCGGCGTACGTGAATCCGGCTATTTATTTTTTAGGCTTTGCACACCTTCTGTGATGATGGACATGGAATGTGTTGATTGGATGATAATTTCAGGGATGTATTTTTCTTTCTAGGTGTTCGGCAGCCAGGTGCAATGTACAGACCGATCCAAATCTCCAGTGGACCCCGCCTCCGGTAATACTTCATTGTCACAACTACTCAGGGCCACCATCAGGGGGGTACAGGCAGTACACCTGTAAGGGGCCCGGATGGCAACCCCCTTTAAAAAAAAAATTTTTTTTTTGGTTCCGGAGGTCCCCAGGGGCCCGGATAGCAACCCCCTTTAAAAAAAAATTTTTTTTTTTGGTTCCGGAGGTTTCCAGGGGCCTGGAGGCCCACAGTGCCCCAGATGGCAACCCCCCTTTTTTTTTTTATTCATTTTTTATATATTTTTTTTTATTTTTTGAATTTATTTTATTTATATATATATATATATATATATATATATATATATATATATATTTATTATTATTATTATTATTAAGGGGCCCAGAGGTCCCCAGGGCCCCCGGATGGCAACCCCCCTTTTTTTATAATAAAAAATATATATTTTTTTATATTATTTTATTTCTTTTTTTTTCTTTTTTTATACATATATTTTTTTTTATTAAATGGCTCAGAGGTCCCCATGTGGCAAACCCCCCCCTTTTTTTTTTATATATGTTTTATATATATATATGTTATATATATATATTAGTGCTGTCAAGCGATTAAAATTTCTAATCGCGATTAATCGCATTAATGTCATAGTTAACTCACGATTAATCGCGCGATTAAGGAGGTTCACCCTTTAAAACATTTTTTTTTTTGTTTTCTTATTTTTTTTTTTTATAATATTAAATTGTGTTTTTTTTTTTTTTTTACATTCTGATCACTTTTATTGCTGTCACAAGGAATGTAAACATCCCTTGTGACAGCAATAGGTGGTGACAGGTACTCTTTATGGAGGGATCGGGGTCCAATCCCTCCTTTGCACTTCAAAGGAAAACGGCGATTCTGAATACTGTGTACTTTTTTAAATCCGGCGCCATTGGCAGCCGAGAAAACCGGAAGTGACGTCATGACGCCGCTTCCGTGGTTTCAATGCGGAGACTGAATCAAAGCCGTTTACGGCTTAGTGTCAGTCTCCAACCTGGACACAGAAGGCGGCGGATGGAGGATCGGGTCTCCTGGTGGGACGGGAGGCCCGGTCAGAGCGGCGAAAGGCGGCGGGAGGGGGGGGGGATGTCCCCTCCCGCTCCTCCGGCATAACAACCGAGCGGCTTTTAGCCTCATCGGTTGTTGTGTTTGGATAGCCGATCGCCCGCTCTAAACAACGGTACCGGGATGATGCCTGCGGCTGCGTATCATCATCCCGGTATAACCCCCGAACGCCGAGGACGCATATATGCGTCCCGTCGGCGTGAAAGGGTTAAGAGGTACGTGCTGACAAAAAAAAAATGTTTTAAAGGGTGAACCTCGTTAATCGCGCGATAAAAAAATTGACGGCGTTAAAATGGGTTTGTGTTAACGCCGTTAATAACGCGTTTAACTGACAGCACTAATTATATATATATATATATATTTTTTTATTATTATTATTAAAGGGCCCAGAGGTCCCCAGGGCCCTGGATGGCAACCCCCTTTTTTTTATTTTATTTTTATTTTTTATAAATGTTTATTTATTTATTTATTTTTTATATATATTTTTTTATTTTTTTTTATTAAAGGGCCCAGAGGTTTATTTTTTTTATTAAAGGGCCCAGAGGTCCCGGATGGCAACCCCCCTTTTTTGTCATTTCTTTTTATTAAAAAAAAATAATAATTTGTGTATATATATATATATATATATATACATATTTTTTTTTTTTTATTATTAAAGGGCCCAGAGGTCTCCAGGGCCCCAGATGGAAACCCCCCCCCTTTTTTATGTATATTTTTCTTTATTTCTTCGTAAAGGCCCCCCCCCCGCTTCTCAATTTGCGGAAGCACAACCCCCCCCCCCCCCCCAGTTCTCTGCTCCAGGAGGGCCCATGCCTGAAGCTGGTTAAGGGGCCCCACTCGGGGGTTCCTGACCCTTTCCTGTAACGGATATAATGTATCCATCATCCATCTCTTCTGACACTTCAGTCTGAGAGTCGGGGGTCAGAGGTCAGAGGCCTCTTTTCTCATCTCCACCTCAGGTTACATACAGAGGGCAACATTTATCTGTAACCCCCTGAAAACCCTCCTCAACCTTCAGATTAAGTTCTACAAGTAGAAACACCTGATCCTGCCAACATGCTTGCACTCTGTGTGGAAGCAGTGGTCTCTCTGCAGAGGTCTGAGCAGTGGTAGCTGGTGTTTTTTTTGGGGGGGGAGCAGACAACCACCCCCAATCCCCCCAGCAGCACCTCAACCACCCCCCCCCTCCCCAGTCTGGCACTTACCCCATGTGGGTGGTGTGCATTCGTGCAGCAGGCATTTGGGCAGCATGCGTTCAGGCAGCAGGCATCCGGGCAGTGGGCATCCATGCAGTGGGCATCCTTGCAGCGGGCATTCAGGCAGCGTGCATTTGGGCAATTTGGGCATCCGGGCAGGGGGCATTCGGGCAGCGAGCATCGATGCAGCAGGCATTCAGGCAGCATGCGTTCATGCAGCAGGCATTCGGGTAGTGGGCATTCAGGCAGTGGGCACTGGGCAGCGTGCGTCCAGGCAGCGGGCATCCAGGCAGGGGGCATCCGGGCAGGGGGCATCCATGCAGTGGACATACGGGCAGCGTGCGTTCGTGCAGCAGGCATTCAGGCAGCAGGCATTCAGGCAGCGGGCATCCGTGCAGCAGGCATTAGGGCAGCGGGCATTCATGCATTCAGGCAGCATGCGTTCATGCAGCAGGCATTCGGGTAGTGGGCATTCAGGCAGTGGGCACTGGGCAGCGTGCGTCCAGGCAGCGGGCATCCAGGCAGGGGGCATCCATGCAGTGGACATTCGGGCAGCGTGCGTTCGTGCAGCAGGCATTCAGGCAGCGGGCATCCGTGCAGCAGGCATTGGGGCAGCGGGCATTCATGCATTCAGGCAGTGTGCATCCGTGCAGCAGGCATTCGTGCAACGTACATTTGTGCAGCGGGCATCCGGGCAGGGTGCATCCACACAGTGGACATTCAGGCAGCGTGCATTTGGGCAGCGGGCATTCGTGCGTTCAGGCAACGGGCATCTGGGCAGGGGGCATCCATGCAGCGGGCATCCGTGCATTTGGCCTACGGGCAGGGGGCATCCACGCGGTGGACATTCAGGCAGCGTGCGTTCGTGCAGCAGACATTCGGGCAGCAGGCAGCATACATTCGTGCAGCAGTCATTCTGGCAACATGCGTTCAGGCAGCGGGCATCCAGGCAGGGGGCATCCATGCAGTGGACATTTGGGCAGCGTGCGTTCGTGCATCAGGCATTCGGGTACTGGGCATTCGTGCATCTTTGCATTTGGGCAGTGGGCATCCACGCAGTGGACATTCGGGTAGTGGGCATTGGCTCCTGTGTCCTCTTCTTCTTCTCCTCCCCTCCTCCTAGGCATCCAATAAGATTGCCTGTCCTTTCAGCCAATCAGGTGGAAGCCTGTCCCTGGGTCTGATACACTCCATATTGAGTCAGACTCATAGCTTTACAGAGAGACCACTGCTTCCACACAGAAAACAAAAAGGTTCATGTCTGCAGCACACTGGCAGAGGACGGGCTTTTTACTCGGGCTGACGCTGCTGCTTTATAAATGTAGTCAGCTGTAATAAAGTGAGGCTTTTGTTTTGCTGAAACTAAAATGTATTTCGGTGACGTAAACTAAAAGTTAAATTGGGGCTCAGTAGGTGATCCCACCCATACTCCCTGCTGTCTGAAGAGCTGAGTCTGACTCCGTGTGCTGGACCTCTGCAGAGAGACCACTGATTTGCTTGCGTAGCGCTACCCCCTAGCTACACATGAATCTATCTATTGGTAATAGAGGGGTGTAACAGTCACCACCGTTTACGACCTTCCATCCCAGTCACGACAGCTTATCGACACTCCAACCGACAGGACCTGATCCATAAGAATTCCCCCCAGACACGAGACACACAGCTCTGTGCTTCTGGTTTCAAATGTAAAGATACTTTAATGGTTTCTTCTCAGCTTTTTATACAGTACAAGGCATTAAAGCAACAATAAGAAATCTCCACCCCCCTAATCACACACTAAGGCTAATTACTAGATATTCCTTAATTAACAGCATAACAAACAAAACACCTTCACACACTGAGTTCCCTAGGCAGACGTTTCGTCTCCGCATACAGCTTGACACCTATTCACACCTCTGAGCATCACTAGGCTTTAGACAGTGTTATCACACATAAACAGTATTTAGCATGTATAATTAGAGTTCTGGGAGCAGACCTGGGTTAACACCTTTACACAAGGACAATGGAATGTCTTCCAGGCCCTGACTCAATTAGCATGTCACTAGTCAGGGCTAATCATAGAATGAGTCACTATTGACTGGTTGGGCCAACATCCTGCAGTATCTCAAAATCCTGCAATACGAACTACCAGTGATGTCCTATCTCATTTAATACATGAATTATGATTCACTTGCCACCCCATGCCCAAAGGGCACAGGGTGGACTCAGACCCAAGAGTTATCAGTGACACTGACACAGGAGTATCCCCCATCCTCACAAAGTCTCTGGGTGTCCCGGGTCATTCCATTACAAGGGGTGACAGGAGAGAGGGGGCGCCCTTTATGGACGCATCGCCACTGATGAACAGCACGGAATACGCCATTTATTCATTGTTTTTTATGATGGGGGGGGGGGATTAGTGACACTTTCAGGGGGTCTCCAAACTGCGGCCCGCCAGTCGTTCAGGAACTACAATTCCCATCATGCCTGTGAATGTCAGAGTTTCACAACGCCTCCTGGGACTTGTAGTTCCACAACAGCTGGAGGGGCCGTAGTTTGGAGACCCCGACTGACAGACGAAATAATCCCCTCCGCCCGCTGTCACCGTCCTCGGATTCCAAGATTCTGATTTATATTCTATATGAGAAAGTAATAAACTCAAATCTTTCCTTTCAGTTCACGCGCTGCGGCCGGCAGACATCACTGTGGTTGCAGCACTCGGCGATTCGCTGACGGTAAGAATTAATAATCATTTGAAATGGGCAGGTGGGCCAATGAGCTGCTCTGTAGAAGGAAGATCTTCTTCTTTTTTTTTGATCCCTTTATACCTGTTGATCCTGCCAAAAATCTAATGGGCTGGTCATTTCCTGTACTAACTCTTATAAGTTCTCATTGTTCTCTCTGAGGACTACAACCCCCCCCCCCCCCATGTTATGGAAAAGAGGAAAGTAAAAGATGTTCTGTAGCCCCGCCCTTGGGTGTTGATGCTCCTCCTCTACTGATACAGTTTCGGGAGTAAGCGTTGCCACTTTTTTGAGACCGAGTACAAGTACCGATACTTTCTTTCAAGTATTTTTTTTTTCCTTACACAATTTATTTTTTTTACTATTTTTTTTCTTTTTTTAGAGGGGGGGGGGGTAGTGGATTGTCAGTGTGTTTTTTTTATTTTTTATTATTATTATTATTGTTATTATTATTATTATTATTATTATTATTTACATTTTATTTTTTTAATTATTTATTGCAAAAACAATTTTTTTTTCTAATTAGCCCTGTTGGGGGGGGGGGGCTTTGGTGAGATATCAGGGGTCTTGACAGACCCCTGAAATCTCCCCTTTAAGACAGAGAAAGGAACTAAGGACACAGATTCCCCAGTCCCTTTCTCTGCAGCCTCAGCGGAAATGAATAGAGATGCTTCTCTCCATTCATAAACTGAAGCATCGTAATCACAGGTTACGATGTTTCAGTCATATGAATGGACAGAGTCAGTGATCACCGACTCTGTCCATTTGGAAAAGGTAGGAGCCGGGTTTAGCGGCTCCTACCTCCGCCCTCCATCCTGACATATTGAAGGGGGGAGAGCGGCACGGAGGGGGAGCGGCATGGAGGGGGAGAAGACGGCACGGAGGGGGAGAACACATCACGGGGGAGAGTGGCACGGAGGGGGAGCGGCATGGAGGGGGAGAAGACGGCACGGAGGGGGGGAACACATCACGGGGGACAGCGGCACGGGCGGGGAGAAGACATCACGGGGGAGAGCGGCACGGACGGGGAGAAGACAGGGGGTGAGAGCGGCACGGACGGTGAGAAGACATCAGGGGGGAGAGCGGCACGGACAGGGAGAAGACATCAGGGGGGGAGAGCGGCACGGACGGGGAGAAGACAGGGGGTGAGAGCGGCACGGACAGGGAGAAGACATCACGGGGGAGAGCGGCACGGACGGTGAGAAGACATCAGGGGGGGAGAGCGGCACGGACGGGGAGAAGACAGGGGGTGAGAGCGGCACGGACCGGGAGAAGACATCAGGGGGGAGAGCGGCACGGACAGGGAGAAGACATCACGGGGGAGAGCGGCACAGACAGGGAGAAGACATCACGGGGGGAGAGCGGCACGGACGGGGAGAAGACAGGGGGTGAGAGCGGCACGGACGGGGAGAAGACAGGGGGTGAGAGCGGCACGGACGGGGAGAAGACATCAGGGGGAGAGCGGCACAGACAGGGAGAAGACATCACGGGGGGAGAGCCGCACGGACGGGGAGAAGACAGGGGGTGAGAGCGGCACGGACGGGAGAAGACATCAGGGGGGGAGAGCGGCACGGACGGGGAGAAGACAGGGGGTGAGAGCGGCACGGACGGGGAGAAGACATCAGGGGGAGAGCGGCACAGACAGGGAGAAGACATCACGGGGGGAGAGCGGCACGGACGGGGAGAAGACAGGGGGTGAGAGCGGCACGGACGGGGAGAAGACATCAGGGGGAGAGCGGCACAGACAGGGAGAAGACATCACGGGGGGAGAGCCGCACGGACGGGGAGAAGACAGGGGGTGAGAGCGGCACGGACGGGGAGAAGACATCACGGGGGGAGAGCGGCACGGACGGGGAGAAGACAGGGGGTGAGAGCGGCACGGACGGGGAGAAGACATCAGGGGGAGAGCGGCACAGACAGGGAGAAGACATCACGGGGGGAGAGCCGCACGGACGGGGAGAAGACAGGGGGGTGAGAGCGGCACGGACGGGGAGAAGACATCACGGGGGGAGAGCGGCACGGACGGGGAGAAGACAGGGGGTGAGAGCGGCACGGACGGGGAGAAGACATCAGGGGGAGAGCGGCACAGACAGGGAGAAGACATCACGGGGGGAGAGCCGCACGGACGGGGAGAAGACAGGGGGTGAGAGCGGCACGGACGGGGAGAAGACATCACGGGGGGAGAGCGGCACGGACGGGGAGAAGACAGGGGGTGAGAGCGGCACGGACGGGGAGAAGACATCACGGGGGGAGAGCGGCACGAACGGGGAGAAGACATCAGGGGGGAACAAGACGGCACGGGGAGAAGACATCAGGGGGGGGGAGACTTGTAACTCCCCCCACCACCCGATACCTGACTGCCCAGGTATCGGGTGAAGCATCGGAGCATTTCCCCAAGTACAAGTACTCGGGAAATGCTTGGTATGGGTACCGATACTAGTATCGGTATCGGGACATCCCTAGTTGCCACCCTGTGCAATGCTTGGGGCTGGATCTCTGACTTACAGTGTCAGGTTTTTTGTTTTTTTAATAGTGCAGGGAAGGTTTAAAACCCCCGTCAGGTTATTTTTGTTGTCTGCCTGCGTCCTGATAGGGAGATCTCCCTTCACTTCCTGTCCAAAAGATGGAACAGGAAATGACAGGTAATTCCTCCAAAGGTAAAATTTCAAAGAGAGTTGTCATAGCAATGAGTGTCCCCGTCAAGGGAATTTGCTTCAACCCTTGCTCCAGGGGCGTAGGTGCAGGGGTCACAGGGGTTGCCACTGCGACCCGTCCTCCTACTCCAGGGGGGCCCATGCCGCCCTCCTGTACACCTGGATTCGGGGGATGGGGCATGTAGAGGAACAGATCCCTCCATGTAGTCGCTGAATTCCCACTTCTCCTCCTTCTCTCCCTCCCACAGATATTCAGCGGCTGTAGGAAGGAAATTGAGGGCATTGGTTCCTCCACATGCCACTCCCACCACCTTCCTGTCCTGCTGCCTCGTGCTCCTGCCCCCTCCCCCCCACCCTGGAGATCTGTCAGGATGGAGAGCAGGGGATGGAGCCAGGAAACGTGTGATTCATCGGCCCCTTCATTGTCTTCATGAATAAAGTCAGCGATCCTTACCGATCACTGACTTTGCCTGAGGCATAGTAAACTGTATTTACTATGCCTCAGTTTATGAATGAACAGGAAACCTATGTACAGAGCTATTCCTGTTCATCCATCCTGTGCAGCTGAGATGAATCTGTCCTCAATCCCTTTCTCTGTCTCAAAAGTGAGACATCACGGGTCTGGTTAGACCTCTGATATTCCTCCAAAGCCCCCCAGCGGAAAAATAATAAGAAAATACAATTATAACAATAAATAAATAAATAAATAAAATGGTTAAAAAAAAAAAATAAAAAAAACGACTGACGCCAGTGGTGGAGTTTCAAAGTTCGCACTTGCGGCTGGGGCTTAGGCTTTCCCCCACTGTAGGAGGGACCCAAGACGGCAGGACGGTGACCCCCTGCGGGACTGTAATAAAGGATCCTAAGATGGGATTAAAGGCCCCCGGGATCAGTGGGAGGGGCCCCGAAGGTTCTAGTTACGCCTCTGCCTTGCTCTGATGGCGACTCACAATGTTTGGATTCTCCAGTCTTAGTGACTGTGGTCACCGGGGCAAATAAAGGGGAGAATCTCCCCAATGGGGACACAGACAGTGATAAAAACCTGACAGAGCATCTGAGCCTTCCCTACTGCAAACATGTGATGATCAGATCCTGAACAGATCTCCAGTTGTCGGGTGTTGTTTATTTAAAGGTCATTTGCAATGACCCTGGAGAAAAGGGACTATAGATCCAATTTCTTGACATGGTAGCAGTGAAACCACAGGATGGTGTTCGGAGGTAGGTAGGGGGTGGAACCACAGGATGTGTTCGGATGTAGGTAGGGGGTGGAACCACAGGATGTGTTCGGAGGTGGGTAGTGGTTGGAGCCACGGGATGGTGTTTGGAGGTTGGTAGTGGTTGGAACCACGGGATGTGTTCGGAGGTGGTTAGGGGGTGGAACCACAGGATGGTGTTCGGAGGTGGGTAGGGGGTAGAACCATGTGATGGTGTTCGGAGGTGGGTAGGGGGTGGAACCACAGGATGTGTTCGGAGGTGGATAGGGGGTGGAACCACGGGATGTGTTCGGAAGTGGTTAGGGGGTGGAACCACGGAATGGTGTTCGGGGATGGGTGGGTAGGGGGTAGAACCATGTGATGGTGTTTGGAGGTGGATAGGGGGTGGAACCACAGGATGGTGTTCGGAGGTGGGTAGGGGGTCGAACTACGGGATGGTGTTCGGGGATGGGTGGGTAGGGGGTGGAACCATGTGATGGTGTTCAGAGGTGGGTAGGGGGTGGAACCACGGGATGGTGTTCGGGGATGGGTGGGTAGGGGGTGGAACCATGTGATGGTGTTTGGAGGTGGATAGGGGGTGTAAACACAGGATGTGTTCGGAGGTGGATAGGGGGTGGAACCATAGGATGTGTTCGGAGGTGGATAGGGGGTGGAACCACAGGATGTGTTCGGAGGTGGAACCATGGGATGTGTTTAGAGGTGGGTAGTGGGTGGAACCACAGGATGTGTTCGGAGGTGGATAGGGGGTGGAACCACAGGATGTGTTCGGAGGTGGGTAGGGGGTGGAACCATGGGATGGTGTTCGGAGGTGGATAGGGGGTGGAACCACAGGATGTGTTCGGAGGTGGAACCATGGGATGTGTTTAGAGGTGGGTAGTGGGTGGAACCACAGGATGTGTTCGGAGGTGGATAGGGGGTGGAACCACAGGATGTGTTCGGAGGTGGGTAGGGGGTGGAACCACAGGATGGTGATCGGAGGTGGGTAGGGGGTGGAACCACAGGATGGTGTTCGGACGTGGGTAGGGGGTGGAACCACAGGATGGTGTTCGGAGGTGGATAGGGGGTGGAACCACAGGATGTGTTCGGAGGTGGATAGGGGGTGGAGCCACGGGATGGTGTTTAGAGGTGGGTAGGGGGTGGAACCACAGGATGGTGTTTGGAGGTGGGTGAGGGTAGAACCATGGGATGGTGTTTAGGGATGGGTGGGTAGGGGGTGGAAACACGGGATGGTGTTTGGAGGTGGGTGGGGGGGAACCACGGGATGGTGTTCGGAGGTGGGTAGTGGTTGGAACCACGGGATGGTGTTTGGAGGTGGGTAGGGGGTGGAACCACGGGATGTTTTTTTCGGAGGTGGATAGGGGGTGGAGCCACGGGATGTGTTCGGAGGTGGAACCACGGGATGGTGTTCGGAGGTGGGTAGGGGGTGGAACCACAGGATGGTGTTCGGAGGTGGGTAGGGGGTGGAACCACAGGATGGTGTTCGGACGTGGGCAGGGGGTGGAACCACAGGATGGTGTTCGGAGGTGGATAGGGGGTGGAACCACAGGATGTGTTCGGAGGTGGATAGGGGGTGGAGCCACGGGATGGTGTTTAGAGGTGGGTAGGGGGTGGAACCACGGGATGGTGTTCGGAGGTGGGTAGTGGTTGGAACCACGGGATGGTGTTTGAAGGTGGGTAGGGGGTGGAACCACGGGATGTTTTTTTCGGAGGTGGATAGGGGGTGGAGCCACGGGATGTGTTCGGAGGTGGAACCACGGGATGGTGTTCGGAGGTGGGTAGGGGGTGGAGCCACGGGATGTGTTCGGAGGTGGATAGGGGGTGGAACCAAGGGATGTGTTCGGAGGTTGATAGGGGTGGAACCACAGGTTGGTGTTCGGAGGTGGAATGGGGGGGGTGGAACCAAGGGATGTGTTAGGAGGTGGATAGGGGGTGGAGCCACGGGATGTGTTCGGAGGTGGTTAGGGGGTGGAACCACCGGATGGTGTTTGGGGATGGGTGGGTAGGGGGTGGAACAATGGGATGGTGTTTGGAGGTTGGTTTCGGGGGGAACCACGGGATGGTGTTCGGAGGTGGGTAGTGGTTGGAACCACGGGATGGCGTTTGGAGGTGGGTAGGGGGTGGAACCACAGGATGGTGTTCGGAGGTGGATAGGGGTGGAGCCACGTGATGGTGTTCGGAGGTGGATAGGGGTGGAGCCACGGGATGGTGTTCGAAGGTGGGTAGGGGGTGGAGCCACAGGATGTGTTCGGAGGTTGATAGGGGGTGGAACCAAGGGATGTGTTCGGAGGTTGATAGGGGGTGGAACCACAGGATGGTGTTCGGAGGTGGGTAGGGGGTCGAACTACGGGATGGTGTTCGGGGATGGGTGGGTAGGGGGTGGAACCATGTGATGGTGTTCGGAGGTGGATAGGGGGTGTAAACACAGGATGTGTTCGGAGGTGGATAGGGGGTGGAACCACAGGATGTGTTCGGAGGTGGAACCATGGGATGTGTTTAGAGGTGGGTAGTGGGTGGAACCACAGGATGTGTTCGGAGGTGGATAGGGGGTGGAACCACAGGATGTGTTCGGAGGTGGGTAGGGGGTGGAACCACGGGATGGTGTTCGGAGGTGGATAGGGGGTGGAACCACAGGATGTGTTCGGAGGTGGAACCATGGGATGTGTTTAGAGGTGGGTAGTGGGTGGAACCACAGGATGTGTTCGGAGGTGGATAGGGGGTGGAACCACAGGATGTGTTCGGAGGTGGATAGGGGGTGGAGCCACGGGATGGTGTTTAGAGGTGGGTAGGGGGTGGAACCACAGGATGGTGTTTGGAGGTGGGTAGGGGGTAGAACCATGGGATGGTGTTTAGGGATGGGTGGGTAGGGGGTGGAAACACGGGATGGTGTTTGGAGGTGGGTGGGGGGGAACCACGGGATGGTGTTCGGAGGTGGGTAGTGGTTGGAACCACGGGATGGTGTTTGGAGGTGGGTAGGGGGTGGAACCACGGGATGTTTTTTTCGGAGGTGGATAGGGGGTGGAGCCACGGGATGTGTTCGGAGGTGGAACCACGGGATGGTGTTCGGAGGTGGGTAGGGGGTGGAACCACAGGATGGTGTTCGGAGGTGGGTAGGGGGTGGAACCACAGGATGGTGTTCGGACGTGGGTAGGGGGTGGAACCACAGGATGGTGTTCGGAGGTGGATAGGGGGTGGAACCACAGGATGTGTTCGGAGGTGGATAGGGGGTGGAGCCACGGGATGGTGTTTAGAGGTGGGTAGGGGGTGGAACCACAGGATGGTGTTTGGAGGTGGGTAGGGGGTAGAACCATGGGATGGTGTTTAGGGATGGGTGGGTAGGGGGTGGAAACACGGGATGGTGTTTGGAGGTGGGTGGGGGGGAACCACGGGATGGTGTTCGGAGGTGGGTAGTGGTTGGAACCACGGGATGGTGTTTGAAGGTGGGTAGGGGGTGGAACCACGGGATGTTTTTTTCGGAGGTGGATAGGGGGTGGAGCCACGGGATGTGTTCGGAGGTGGAACCACGGGATGGTGTTCGGAGGTGGGTAGGGGGTGGAGCCACGGGATGTGTTCGGAGGTGGATAGGGGGTGGAACCAAGGGATGTGTTCGGAGGTTGATAGGGGTGGAACCACAGGTTGGTGTTCGGAGGTGGAATGGGGGGGGTGGAACCAAGGGATGTGTTAGGAGGTGGATAGGGGGTGGAGCCACGGGATGTGTTCGGAGGTGGTTAGGGGGTGGAACCACGGGATGGTGTTTGGGGATGGGTGGGTAGGGGGTGGAACAATGGGATGGTGTTTGGAGGTTGGTTTCGGGGGGAACCACGGGATGGTGTTCGGAGGTGGGTAGTGGTTGGAACCACGGGATGGCGTTTGGAGGTGGGTAGGGGGTGGAACCACAGGATGGTGTTCGGAGGTGGATAGGGGTGGAGCCACGTGATGGTGTTCGGAGGTGGATAGGGGTGGAGCCACGGGATGGTGTTCGAAGGTGGGTAGGGGGTGGAGCCACAGGATGTGTTCGGAGGTTGATAGGGGGTGGAACCAAGGGATGTGTTCGGAGGTTGATAGGGGGTGGAACCACAGGTTGGTGTTCGAAGGTGGAATGGGGGGGTGGAACCAAGGGATGTGTTAGGAGGTGGATAGGGGGTGGAGCCACGGGATGTGTTTGGAGGTGGGTAGGCGGTGGAGCCATGGGATGTGTTCGGAGGTGGTTAGGGGGTGGAACCACGGGATGGCGTTCGGGGATGGGTGGGTAGGGGGTGGAACCACGGGATGGTGTTTGGGGATGGGTGGGAAGGGGGTGGAACAATGGGATGGTGTTTGGAGGTTGGTTCGGGGGGAACCACGGGATGGTGTTCGGAGGTGGGTAGTGGTTGGAACCACGGGATGGTGTTCGGAGGTGGATAGGTGGTGGAGCCACAGGATGTGTTGGGAGGTGGATATGGGGAGGAACCACAAGATGGTGTTCGGGGGTGGGTAGGGGGTGGATCCACGGGATGGTAATCAGCGGTGGGTGGAACCACATTCATTGTGCTCTACATATTATCTATTATTCTGTATTCCACGACCTTCTGCCATTTTTTTTTTTTTATCTCATTTCAGGCCGGGAACGGCGTCGGCTCCGACCCAGGAGACGTTCTCGATGTTCTCAGTCAGTACCGCGGATTATCCTGGAGGTGAGCAGAACACAATGCAGACATTACAATGGGACATCCTCTGTATATACTATGGGTCAGCCTTGAGGCTTCTTCAGGGGGATCGCGGCAAAATGCCTAAAAATTTATGAAAATTTTTATAACAAGCCAGCAGGTGGACCAAACCTGCCCTTTAGTTACACAAAGCCACGGGTTTTCATTCTGCACCATTATAACTAGACACCGGCATCCTAACAACCAATGACGTCATCAGATGATGAGGAGGATGTTTGACCCTTCTCTACCCCTCAGTACTGGGGTGACATTAGCTGACTGAGGGAGAAGAGAAACATAGGAATACTAGTCGGTATCCGTGTGAAAAAGTGCATTTTCTTTGGAAGAATAAATCCCCTCCAACGTTGGGTGTCCTACGTGTGGGCGTGGCCGCGTTATGTAAAGCTATTCGAAGAGTTTTTTACATTTTAGAATGGGGCGCCTTGAGACTGACCATAATTGTAACCACTTAACCACTTAAGGACCGGACCAATATGTTGCTACATGACCCAAGGGGTTTTTACAATTCGGCACTGCGTCGCTTTAACAGACAATTGCGCGGTCGTGCGACGTGGCTCCCAAACAAAATTGGCGTCTTTTTTTCCCCACAAATAGAGATTTCTTTTGGTGGTATTTGATCACCTCTGCGGTTTTTATTTTTTGTGCTATAAACAAAAATAGAGCCACAATTTTGAAAAAAATGCAATATTTTTTACTTTTTGCTATAATAAATATCCCCCAAAAACATATATACATTTTTTTTCTCCTCAGTTTAGGCCGATACGTATTCTTCTACATATTTTTGGTAAAAAAAATCGCAATAATCGTTTATCGGTTGGTTTGCGCAAAATTTATAGCGTTTACAAAATAGGGGATAGTTTTTTTTTATTTATTTATTTCTTTTTTTTACTACTAATGGCGGCGATCAGCGATTTTTTTCGTGACTGCGACATTATGGCGGACACTTCGGACAATTTTGACACATTTTTGGGACCATTGTCATTTTCACAGCAAAAATGCATTTAAATTGCATTGTTTATTGTGAAAATGACAGTTGCAGTTTGGGAGTTAACCACAGGGGGCGCTGTAACATTTAGGGATCACCTAGTGTGTGTTTACAACTGTAGGGGGGTGTGGCTGTAGGACTGACGTCATCGATCGAGTCTCCCTATAAAGGGGATGACTCGATCGCTGCAGCGCCACAGTGAAGCACGGGGAAGCCGTGTTTACATACGGCTCTCCCCGTTCTTCAGCTCCGGGCAGGGCTGTCTTTTCCATTGGGCACGCTGGGAAGTTGCCCGGGGGCCCCACTTGCCTGGGGGGGCCCCAATTGGCTGCCCAGCGACCCCAGTAAAAAATGGTGGAGAGCAGCGGGTCAGAACTGTAGGCTCTGGGGGACTCCTGCAGACTCTGATGTAAGAGGAAACTCTGAGCAGGCTGGGTTATAGTAACCTAACCTTCATGTCAATGAAGAAATTTGTAAAACTGTAATTGTAGGTACTTTTTTTGCAGTGCCAGTAAAAAAAATGTGGTTCTGCCAGTAAATTTCATGATTTTTGTCAGTAAATTCTCATGCACGATTGTGTAGACAGGGCCCCAGTGCACTGTATTGCCCGGGGGCCTATAATGCTCTTAAGATGCCACTGGCTCCGGGGAGCGATCGCGACGGAGCGGCTATAAACAAATAGCCGTGCCGTCGTCCCGGATCGCTCCCCGAGTGGACCCGACCTCCGCATGTACCGGGGGGGGTCCCGATCGGACCCCCCACCCACGTCTAGGCAGGGACGTACAGGTACGTGATTGTGCCTGTCCGTGCCATTCTGCCGACGTAAATGTACATGAGGAGGTCGGGAAGTGGTTAAAGGGGAGTTCCACCCAAAAGTGGAACTTCCACTCATTTGTCTTCTTCCCCCCTCCGGTGCCACATTTGGCATCTTTCGGGGGGGGGGGGGGACGGATACCTGTCTTTGATAGGTATCTTTTCCCCACTTCTGGGAGTCACGGCTGCAATGCATTACATCAGCGCTTGGCTTCCTCCTTCCTTCGTCCCCGTCCCCCCGCCGCCAGGCCAGTAGGAGAGCGCAGCAGGTGCCTCACGCATACGCAGTAGGGACCCGGCGTGAAGCCGTAATACTTCACTACCGGGGTCCCTTACTGGTAATGGCGGCGGCGGCACCCGAGAGCCGATCAGCTGGAGTGCCGACCCCGCTGGACTCCAGGACAGGTAAGTGTCCGATTATTAAAAGTCATCAGCTGCAGTATTTGCCTCACCAGCTCAAATCAAGCTGATAAAAGTGTTACGTTGTAGCGCTGGTTATTATTTTCTACTAATGGTTACATTGATGATCTTTATTACGGATGTGATTACAGAAAAATGATTGAAAAATGGAAAGTGTGTGGAACGCGGTTGGCAATGTTCAGGCTCTGTTGGGTTTATGGCCACATTCACACCTGAGCGTAGCGTTTTCGGTCGTTTTTTCCGCCGTTTTGTCACACATTTTGGCACACGTATTCGCGCGTTTGCATACAGCGTTGTCCGACGTTTTTGAACTTTGTCGTTTTTTTTTTAGCCAATAGGAAAAATGATCATCTCTTTCATCATTTGTTGCTATGTTTGTAGATTTTTTTTATCTTCTTCCTGGGTGAATATTCTATTTCACAGAACACATTAAAGCGACAAAACGCCCGTAGAAACGCTTGTTGTCGCGCTAGATGCTTGAATTGAGCGTTTCTATGGGAATGCAAACGTTCAAAAACGCCCAAATCAGCCCGATTCGCGCTGGCGTTTTGGAGTGAAGATGTGAACCATCTCCATAGAGAATAATGGCCCAGATTCAGGTACATTTGTGCGATATTTGCGGGGGAGCAGGGCAACGATTTTGCCCTGCGCCCCCGCAAATATTTTGCGCTACCCTCGATTCACGGAGCAGTAGCTCCGTAAATTGCGAGGGCGCGCCGGCAAAATTGCCCGGCGTAAGAGCGCGCAATGTAAATGATCCCGCCGGGGGCGGAAATCATTTAAATTAGGCGCACTCCCGCGCCGAGCGTACAGCGCATGCTCCGTCGGAAAACTTTCCCGACGTGCATTGCTGCAAATGACGTCGCAAGGACGTCATTTGCTTTGAAGTGAACGTGAATGGCGTCCAGCGGCATTCACGAATCACTTACGCAAACGACGTGAAATTCAAATTTCACGTCGCGGGAGCGGCGGCTATACTTTAGCATTGGCTGCCCCTACTATTAGAAGGGGCAGCTAAAGTTGCTCCGTACCTGGGTTGCGCAGGGCCCGCGCAAGTTTGTGAATCAGTGGTAGTATGCAATTTGCATACTACACGCTGATCACAATGGGAGCGCCCCCTAGCGGTCCCCGCAAGAATGCAGCCTAAAATCTGCGTGGCAAAAGAGCCTTATGCAGCGCAGATTTTAGGCTGCAGTCGGTGTAACGAGGTTCCTGAATCAGGAGCATTCGCAACGCCGGAGCAAGTAAGCAATTGGTAAAGTATGGTTACACGGGCGCAATTGCTTCTTGAATCTGGGCCAATGTATTTTTTCCCCTCTAGCGTTTTGTTGCTTCAGGCTACAAAACGCTCAGGTGTGAATGCAGCCTTAGGCCCCTGAACGGCCGCTCCATGCATCCCTATGGAGCGTCGGATGTCAGCGGAGACATGTCCGCTGACATCCGACCCGATCCGATCCGCCAAAATCAGACGTATGGTGATACGTCCATGCAACGGTCACCACCGTTTACGACCTTCCATCCCATCCACGACAGCTCATCTGACACTCCAACCGTCCAACAGACATCAGACATCCCAGAATAACGAGACTTGCTCCATTACTGGTTTCAAAATGAAGACAACTTTAATGGTTTCTTCTCAGCTTATATACAGTACAAGGCATGGAAGTATTCAAAGGGACAATGAAATCTCCACCCCCCTAATCACACACTACGGCTAATTACTAAACATTCCTTCATTAACGGCATAACAAACAAAACACCATCACACAATGATCTCCTTCCAATCCCCATCCCCAGACAGACGCTCTGTCTCCGACAAGTACATTCCACACATAAACAGTATTTAGCATACATAATTAGAGGTCTGGGAGCAGACCTGGATTAACACCTTTACACAAGGACAATGGAATGTCTTCCAGGCCCTGACTCAATTAGCATGTCACTAGTCAGGGTCTAATCATAGAAATGAGTCATAGAATATTCTTTGCAGGCATTAAAGAATATACTGTAAATCACTGTCCACGCCAAAACAATCCAACATGTGTACCCCATCTCCTGGCTCAATCTGTGCCCAAAAGTGACTCCTGTTACAGTCCATATCCATCCATGGCGGATCGGATCGGGTGAGATCTGATGAAAACAGACATGCTGTCCGTTTTCATCAGATCGCTCCATAGGAATCAGCGGCGCTGCACAAGCCCCTCCCCGCTCAGTGAGCAGAGAAGAGCTTTGTCATCTGCCAGCTCAGCGGAGATCTGCGGACTGATCTCCCGCTGAGCTGGCGGGAGCAGGCGGACGCCGTAGCGACAGAGTCCGCCTCGTGTGAATGGGGCCTTAGGCCCAGATTCTCATACATTCGCGCTGCTCCTGGGCAGCGTAATATATGAGCTCTACGTTACACCGCCGCAGGTCTACAGGTTTACATCCTGATTCTCAGAACACTTACCTGTAAACTTGCGGCGGTGTAGCGTTAGATTGCTCGGCGCAAGCCCGCCCAATTCAAATGGGGCGGGCACCATTTAAATTAGGCGCGCTCCCGCGCCGAGCGTACTGCGCATGCTCCGTCGGGTAAATTACCCGACGTGCATTGCGCTAAATGACGTCGCCCCGACGTCATTTGCCTAGATGTATACGTAAATGGCGTCCAGCGCCATTCACGGACGTCTTACGCAAACGACGTAATTTTTATTCAATTGGACGCGGGAACGACGGCCATAGTTAACATTGGTTGCGCCTGCTAATTAGCAGGGGCAACCTTACGCGTCGGGTACGCTACGCAAACGACGTTAATTCGCTGCGTCGACCTCGCGTATGTTCAGGAATCGCCGTACTTACCTCATTTGCATAGACGACGGGGAAAAGCGACGATGCGACACCTAGCGGCGGGAAAAAAAATTACTTTTAAGATCTGACAGCGTAACAGCCTTACGCTTGTCAGATCTAATGGGTACCTATGCGAAACTGATTCTGAGAATCAGTCGCATAGATACCCGGGGCCAGATGAGGTGTTACGACGGCGCTAATGGTGTTGCGCCGTCGTAACGCCTTTGAGAATCTGGCCCCAAGTGTTTAGCAGCAATTCAAATTGGATGGGTCACCGTACGATGAAGAATTCACGCCATAACGTTCAGAAGATCCAACATCTCAGTTCCAAGCTTGGACCTCCCACCTACCAAGCCTTCCTGGTGGCCATTTGAAGTAATTGATGGTGAAATTGACCACCAGTGAGATACAGAAGGTGGCCGGGATCCAACCGGTGTTAAAAAAAAAATTCTTCTTGTATTTTCTTTTATAACTGTTCAGGTGTTTACAGGTCCACTCTCTAAAATACGGAATCTATGTAGTAGGGGGGTAGACAGAAAATAAATGATAAGCATTATAAAGACCCCAAAACGCTTTGTTTCGTTTATTTGATTGGCGTTGGCTTGACAACAGTACTAATAAAGATATTGATGATTGTACATATTTCAGCATTGGAGGGGATGGGACATTGGATCACGTCACAACGCTTCCAAGTAAGTATTAAAAAAAACACATAATATTGTTTCAGAGCTTAATTATTTTTCTTTCTGGTGCCTATTAACCACTTAAGACCCGGACCAAAATGCAGCTAAAGGACCCCGGCCAGGTTTTGCGATTCGGCACTGCGTCGCTTTAACTGAAAATTGCGCGGTCGTGCGACGTGGCTCCCAAACAAAATTGGTGTCCTTTTTTTCCCCACAAATAGAGATTTCTTTTGGTGGTATTTACTTTAAATAGGCAACTGGGCGCCAGAATCTGTCACAAATTACACATTAATCTTCAAAGCCACTCGTGGCCGTTTGCAGGGGCACTTGCATTGGCCAATCTGCAATTTAGTTGGGCATTAGCAGATGTGCCAGTTCTTCTGCAAAGCATTCTCTGACAACTTTCCACAAGATACTAGAGAGTGTCTGTGGGAATCTGTGCCCATTTGTGAGGTTAGATGCTGAGGTTGGATGGCATTCCAATTCACCCCAAAGGAGATCAGTAGGGTTGAGGTCAGGGCTCTGTGCAGGACACTTTAGTTCCTCCACACCAAACTGGTCACTCCATGGCTGTATGGAGCTGGGTCCTCTCTACTGGGAGGGATTCCCACAGACTTTTGGAGTGTATCTGTTGGGATTTTTGCCCATAAAGCCAAAAGAGCATTAGGGAGGTCAGGAATCGATGTTCAACCCAAAGGTGATCAGTAGGATTGAGGTTGGGGATCTTGAATTCCTCCACTCTTCTCGAAAGGCTTTTGTTTACATTTGTGAGATGTTGGATGAGAAGACCTGGCTCACGAAGGTGTTCAGTAGGGTTGAGGTCAGGGCTCTATGCAGGACACTCGGGTTCCTCCACTCAAATGGTCAAACCATTTTGTTATGAAGCTGGCTTTGTACACAAGGGGGGCACAGTCATGGTGGAACAGAAAAGGGTCTTCACCAAACTTCTACCTCAAGGTTGGAAGAGCCCAATTGCCCACAATGGCCCAGATTCACATAGAGGGCGCTTCTTTTGGCCGGCGTAGCGCATCTCATATGCGATACGCCGACGTAACATAGAGAGGCAAGGCCAGTATTCACAAAGCACTTGCTCTGTAAGTTACGGCGGCGTAGCATAAATGGGCCGGCGTAAGCCCGCCAAATTCAAAGTAGGCAGGTAGTGGGCGTGTTGTATTAAAATGAATCGTGACCCCATGTAAATGAAGCGCCGAACGAACGGCGCATGCGCGCGCATGCTCAGAATCACGTCAAATTTACTCCCTAAGATACGCCGGCTCAATTCATAAGACGTGAACGTAACCTACGCCCAGCCCCATTCACGTACGACTTACGCAAACGACGTAAAATCCGACGGCAGTTCTGACGTCCATACCCTACATGACTTAGACCAGCTATTTGGTGGTTTATCTTTACGCCGGACGTACGCCTTACGTAAACGGCGTACCTTACTGCGACGGGCGGAAGTACGTTCGTGAATCGGTGTATCTAGGTCATTTACATATTCGACACATAAATCAATGGAAGCGCCCCTAGCGGCCAGCGTAAATATGCGCCCAAGATACGACGGCGTAGGAGACTTACGCCGGTCGGATGGAGCCGAAATTCAGGCGTATCTCCTTTGCAGAATCAAGTGCAAAGATACGACGGCGCATCCGTGGACTTACGCGGCGTATCAATAGGTACGTCGGCGTAAGTCTTTGTGAATCCGGGCCATAGTTTTTTGTATGTTCTATATTCATAATATGGCGAATGTTACATTTGTATTTGTTACTTTCCTTTTACATGGCACATTATGGAATTTATTATTGATTCCCCATTAAAGTATCCCCCCCCATCCCCGACGACTGATGTAACTTCCCATAGACAGTGAACCTAATGCCTAAATACAGGATCAGAAATTCTGACAAAAAAATTCCGTCTGTGTGTAGGCTCCATCTGACTTTTGCTGTCGGAATTTCCGCCAGCAAAAGATTGAGAGCCAGTTCTCTATTTTTCCGACGGAAAAAGTTCTTGTCGGAAAATTCCTTTTGTCTGTAAGCAATTCCGACGTGCAAAAAATTCTGACGCATGCTCGGAAACAATTTGACGCATGCTCGGAAGCATTGAACTTAATTTTTCTCGGCTCGTCGTAGTGTATTACCTCACCGCTTTCTTTGCGGTCGAAAGTTCAGAGAATTTTTGTGTGACCGTGGGTATGCAAGCCAAGCTAGAGCAGAATTCCATTGGAAAACCCAACCAAGGTTCCGATCGTGTGTACGCGGCATCAGTGGATAGAGAAAAATATTTTACAAGGAAAACGTAAAAGGATTGTTACAAATCGAATTTTATTATTGTCATACTAGAGGTGCTCATTGGAAGTCTATTAAACATATATACAGCGCACGTCTATCAGATCCTCGCCGATAATGGCAGGCATGGTCTGCGGTTCCGGAAATCATTACAGAATGTTCTTTTTTCTACAGATATTCTTCTTGAGTTCAATCCATTTGTCACGGGATATTCTACAGATACCGGCAAGAACACGGATCCCCTTTCCTTCCTCAATGAAGCCGTTCCTGGGGCCAAATCCTTGTAAGACTTTATTCCTAAAAATGACTGATGTAAAGGAAAGGTTCATTCTTCTCCGCTTCTTACATGTGCCTGGGAAAGGGAAGAGTATTATGTGAAGTTCAGGAAGGATCGCAGGCTCCTCCCATGTACATAAGTATCGCAGGCTCCTCCCATGTACATAAGTATCACAGGCTCCTCCCATGTACATAAGTATCACAGACTCCTCCCATGTACATAAGTATCGCAGGCTCCTCCCATGTACATAAGTATCACAGGCTCCTCCCATGTACATAAGTATCGCAGGCTCCTCCCATGTACATAAGTATCACAGACTCCTCCCATGTACATAAGTATCACAGGCTCCTCCCATGTACATAAGTATTACAGGCTCCTCCCATGTCCATAAGTATCACAGGCTCCTCCCATGTACATAAGTATCACAGGCTCCTCCCATGTACATAAGTATCACAGGCTCCTCCTATGTACATAAGTATCACAGGCTCCTCCCATGTACATAAGTATCACAGGCTCCTCCCATGTACATAAGTATCACAGGCTCCTCCCGTGTACATAAGTATCACAGGCTCCTCCCATGTACATAAGTATCACAGACTCCTCCCATGTACATAAGTATCACAGGCTCCTCCCATGTACATAAGTATTACAGGCTCCTCCCATGTCCATAAGTATCACAGGCTCCTCCCATGTACATAAATATCACAGACTCCTCCCATGTACACAAGTATCACAGGCTCCTCCCATTTACATACATTTCACAGGCTCCTCCCATTTACATACATTTCACAGGCTCCTCCCATTTACACACATTTCACAGGCTCCTCCCATGTACATACATTTCACAGGCTCCTCCCATGTACATAAGTATCACAGACTCCTCCCATGTACATAAGTATCACAGGCCCCTCCCATGTACATAAGTATCACAGGCTCCTCCCATGTACATAAGTATCACAGACTCCTCCCATGTACATAAGTATCACAGGCTCCTCCCATGTACATAAGTATCACAGGCTCCTCCCATGTACATAAGTATCACAGACTCCTCCCATGTACACAAGTATCACTGGCTCCTCCCATGTACATAAGTATCACAGGCTCCTCCCATGTACACAAGTATCACTGGCTCCTCCCATGTACATAAGTATCACAGACTCCCCCCATGTGCATAAGTATCACAGGCTCCTCCCATGTACATAAGTATCACAGGCTCCTCCCATGCACCTTCTGCACCATCGACCCAACAATACAATCACACAAATATAAATACAAAATCAATACAATATAATGAATGTCAACCCTATTGCATATACAATACATAAAAATCAATAGTAAACAAAGTTGTTTACAATCCGTTAGAAAATTTAAAAAAATAAAATCAACAATTACCTCATAGTATTTAAATTTGTTTTAAAACATAATTGTATTACATGAGGATTGGGGCCATTTATTTACTACCTCAATCACTAAATAACAAATAATTACTGATAAAACAATCTGGCCCGGATTCACAAAGCACATATCTACAGATACGCCGCGTAAGTGTAAATATGCGCCGTCGTATCTGTGCGCCGGACTCTGAAACCAAGATACGCCTGAAAATAGGCTTCATCCGACCGACGTAACTTTCCTACGCCGGCGTATCTTGGGCGCATATTTACGCTGGCCGCAAGTGGCGCTCCCATCGATTTTCTATTCACATATGCAAATGAGGGAGATACGCCGATTCACGAACGTACTTGCGCCCGGCGCATATTATACGCGGTTTGCGTAAGTCGTATGTCCGACATAAAGTTATTCCCCGTATAGGAGGCGCAACTCATGCAAAGGTATGGACCAGGGAACAGCCGTCGTATTTTACGTCGTTTACGTAGTACGTGAATAGGGCTGGGCGTAGGTTACGTTCACGTCGTAGGCAGTGATACGTCATATCTTAGGGAGTAGTTCCGATGTGATTCTGAGCATGCGCACTGGGTTGCGTCCACGGGACGGCGCATGCGCCATTCATTATACGTATCTGTCTGAGACTCGGCCCATCATTTGCATGGGGTCACGCCTCATTAGCATGGCTCACACCCACTTCCACTTACGACGGCTTACGCCGAGGGAACCCAGCGCAGATTTGGCAGCGCTGGCTTTGTGAATCCAGTGCTTGCCTCTCTGCGCTACATCGGCATAGCGTTCTGCTCTCCCCCTCCGTGCCGCTGCTGTCCTCCATTCTGCTCTCCACCCTTCATGCTCCGTGTCCCCCCTCCGTGCCTCTGCCGTTCTGCTCTCCCCCTCCGTGCCGCTGTGCTCTGTTCTGCTCTCCCTCTCTGTGCTGCCGCTGTGCTCTGTTCTGCTCTCCCCCTCCATGCTCCGTGTCCCCCCTCCGTGCCTCTGCCGTTCTGCTCTCCCCCTCCGTGCCTCTGCCGTTCTGCTCTCCCTCTGTGCCGCCGCTGTGCTCTGTCCTGCTCTCCCCCTCCATGCTCCGTGTCCCCCCTCCGTGCTGCTGCTTCCCCCATCCGTGCTCTGTGTCCCCCTCCATGTCCTCCTCCGCCCCCTCTGTGTCCCCCTCCATGTCCTCCTCCGCCCCCTCTCTGTCCCCCTCCATGTCCTCCTCCGCCCCCTCTGTGTCCCCCTCCATGTCCTCCTCCGCCCCCTCTGTGTCCCCTCCATGTCCTCCTCCGCCCCCTCTGTGTCCCCCTTCATGTCCTCCTCCGCCCCCTCTGTGTCCCCCTCCATGTCCTCCTCCGCCCCCTCTGTGTCCCCCTCCATGTCCTCCTCCGCCCCCTCTGTGTCCCCCTCCATGTCCTCCTCCGCCCCCTCTGTGTCCCCCTCCATGTCCTCCTCCGCCCCCTCTGTGTCCCCCTCCATGTCCTCCTCCGCCCCCTCTGTGTCCCCCTCCATGTCCTCCTCCGCCCTCTCTGTGTCCCCCTCCGCCCCCTCTGTGTCCCCCTCCATGTCCCCCTCCGCCCCCTCTGTGTCCCCCTCCGCCCCCTCTGTGTCCCCCTCCGCCCCCTCTGTGTCCCCCTCCATGTCCTCCTCCGCCCCCTCTGTGTCCCCCTCCGCCCCCTCTGTGTCCCCCTCCGCCCCCTCTGTGTCCCCCTCCATGTCCTCCTCCGCCCCCTCTGTGTCCCCCTCCATGTCCTCCTCCGCCCCCTCTGTGTCCCCCTCCATGTCCTCCTCCGCCCCCCTCTGTGTCCCCCTCCATGTCCTCCTCCGCCCCCTCTGTGTCCCCCTCCATGTCCTCCTCCGCCCCCTCTGTGTCCCCCTCCATGTCCTCCTCCGTCCCCTCTGTGTCCCCCTCCATGTCCTCCTCCGCCCTCTCTGTGTCCCCCTCCGCCCCCTCTGTGTCCCCCTCCATGTCCCCCTCCGCCCCCTCTGTGTCCCCCTCCATGTCCCCCTCCACCCCCTCTGTGTCCCCCTCCGCCCCCCTCTGTGTCCCCCTCCATGTCCTCCTCCGCGTCCCCCTCCGCCCCCTCTGTGTCCCCCTCCATGTCCTCCTCCGCCCCCTCTGTGTCCCCCTCCATGTCCTCCTCCGCCCCCTCTGTGTCCCCCTCCATGTCCTCCTCCGCCCCCTCTGTGTCCCCCTCCATGTCCTCCTCCGCCCCCTCTGTGTCCCCCTCCATGTCCTCCTCCGCCCCCTCTGTGTCCCCCTCCATGTCCTCCTCCGCCCCCTCTGTGTCCCCCTCCATGTCCTCCTCCGCCCCCTCTGTGTCCCCCTCCATGTCCTCCTCCGCCCTCTCTGTGTCCCCCTCCGCCCCCTCTGTGTCCCCCTCCATGTCCCCCTCCGCCCCCTCTGTGTCCCCCTCCCGCCCCCTCTGTGTCCCCCTCCGCCCCCTCTGTGTCCCCCTCCATGTCCTCCTCCGCCCCCTCTGTGTCCCCCTCCGCCCCCTCTGTGTCCCCCTCCGCCCCCTCCATGTCCTCCTCCGCCCCCTCTGTGTCCCCCTCCATGTCCTCCTCCGCCCCCTCTGTGTCCCCCTCCATGTCCTCCTCCGCCCCCTCTGTGTCCCCCTTCATGTCCTCCTCCGCCCCCTCTGTGTCCCCCTCCATGTCCTCCTCCGCCCCCTCTGTGTCCCCCTCCATGTCCTCCTCCGCCCCCTCTGTGTCCCCCTCCATGTCCTCCTCCGCCCCCTCTGTGTCCCCCTCCATGTCCTCCTCCGCCCCCTCTGTGTCCCCCTCCATGTCCTCCTCCGCCCCCTCTGTGTCCCCCTCCATGTCCTCCTCCGCCCTCTCTGTGTCCCCCTCCGCCCCCTCTGTGTCCCCCTCCATGTCCCCCTCCGCCCCCTCTGTGTCCCCCTCCGCCCCCTCTGTGTCCCCCTCCGCCCCCTCTGTGTCCCCCTCCGCCCCCTCTGTGTCCCCCTCCATGTCCTCCTCCGCCCCCTCTGTGTCCCCCTCCGCCCCCTCTGTGTCCCCCTCCATGTCCTCCTCCGCCCCCTCTGTGTCCCCCTCCATGTCCTCCTCCGCCCCCTCTGTGTCCCCCTCCATGTCCTCCTCCGCCCCCTCTGTGTCCCCCTCCATGTCCTCCTCCGCCCCCTCTGTGTCCCCCTCCATGTCCTCCTCCGCCCCCTCTGTGTCCTCCTCCGCCCCCTCTGTGTCCCCCTCCATGTCCTCCTCCGCCCCCTCTGTGTCCCCCTCCATGTCCTCCTCCGCCCCCTCTGTGTCCCCCTCCATGTCCTCCTCCGCCCTCTCTGTGTCCCCCTCCGCCCCCTCTGTGTCCCCCTCCATGTCCCCCTCCGCCCCCTCTGTGTCCCCCTCCGCCCCCTCTGTGTCCCCCTCCGCCCCCTCTGTGTCCCCCTCCGCCCCCTCTGTGTCCCCCTCCATGTCCTCCTCCGCCCCCTCTGTGTCCCCCTCCATGTCCTCCTCCGCCCCCTCTGTGTCCCCCTCCATGTCCTCCTCCGCCCCCTCTGTGTCCCCCTCCATGTCCTCCTCCGCCCCCTCTGTGTCCCCCTCCATGTCCTCCTCCGCCCCCTCTGTGTCCCCCTCCATGTCCTCCTCCGCCCCCTCTGTGTCCCCCTCCATGTCCTCCTCCGCCCCCTCTGTGTCCCCCTCCATGTCCTCCTCCGCCCTCTCTGTGTCCCCCTCCGCCCCCTCTGTGTCCCCCTCCATGTCCCCCTCCGCCCCCTCTGTGTCCCCCTCCGCCCCCTCTGTGTCCCCCTCCGCCCCCTCTGTGTCCCCCTCCGCCCCCTCTGTGTCCCCCTCCATGTCCTCCTCCGCCCCCTCTGTGTCCCCCTCCATGTCCTCCTCCGCCCCCTCTGTGTCCCCCTCCATGTCCTCCTCCGCCCCCTCTGTGTCCCCCTCCATGTCCTCCTCCGCCCCCTCTGTGTCCCCCTCCATGTCCTCCTCCGCCCCCTCTGTGTCCCCCTCCATGTCCTCCTCCGCCCCCTCTGTGTCCCCCTCCATGTCCTCCTCCGCCCTCTCTGTGTCCCCCTCCGCCCCCTCTGTGTCCCCCTCCATGTCCTCCTCCGCCCCCTCTGTCAGGATGGAGAGCGGCGGTAGGAGCCGCTAAACCCGGCTCCTACCTTTTCCAAATGAACAAAGTCAGTGATCACTGACTCTGTCCATTCATATGACTGAAACATTGTAACCTGTGTTTACAACGTTTCAGTTTATGAATGGAGAGGAGCCGCTGTCTCCTGTCCATTCATTTCCAGTGCAGCTGAGAAAGGGACGGGGGAATCTGTGTCCTTAGTCCCTTTCTCTGTCTCAAAGGTGAGATATCAGGGGTCTGTTAATTGTAAAAAATAATACATATTAAAATAAAAAACACACTGACACATCCATCCCCCCCCCCCCCCAAGAAAGCATTGTAAAAAAACAACAAAAAATTGTGAAAAATTTAAATTGTAAAATAAAAATAAAAAACTGACACATGACATAAAAAAAAAAAAAGTATCGGTACTTGTACTCGGTCTTAAAAAAGTGGTATCGGGACATCCCTAGTTAGTATAGTGGTGAGGTAGGTCGTTGTAGGAATCAGGTTGGTCAGTACTAGTGTTGAGCGGAATACGCCATATTCGATTTCGCGATATATCACGAATATATAGCCGAATATTCGTGAAATATTCGCTAAAATCGAATATTCGTGATATTTTATAAAAAAAAAAAAAAAATTGCGAAATTTCGCTAATGCGAATTTATTGCGAACATTTTGCAAATTTTTTTTTTTTTTAAATTGGCTCTGATGCAAAAGAAGGGCGGAGAAAGTATTTGCGAATATTCGGAAATCGAATATTCGCGAATACTTTCTCCACCCTTTTTTTGCATCAGAGCCAATCAGAGTTGTCAAAATCTCGCAATCAATTTCGCATTCGCATTAGCGAAATTTCGATAAAATATCACCAATATTCGATTTCCGAATATTCGCGAATACTTTCTCTGCCCTTCTTTTGCATCAGAGCCAATCAGAGTTCTCCTACCACAGTTGTCAAAATATTTCACAACATTTTTTTTTTTATAAAATATTCCGAATATTCGATTTCCGAATATTCGAGAATACTTTCTCCGCCCTTCTTTTGCATCAGAGCCAATCAAAAAAAAAATAAAAAATTCGCAAAATGTTCGCAATAAATTCGGATTAGCGAAATTTCGCAATTTTTTTTTTATATTCGGAATAGCGAATATTGGCTGCGAAATTCGAGATATTCGCGAATACTCGAATATGCCATATTCGAGCCGAATATTCGCAATACGAATATTCGTGAGCAACACTAGTCAGTACTACTGTACTAGCAGATGGGACTCAGAGAGTGCTAAAAATCTGCGGGTTAAGGGGCGCAAATCTCTTGCCCTGCCCCGGGGGGTAACAACCCATGCTACGCCATGTAAGCCGAAGAGCTAACACCTAGGCAGACTTCCTGACACCAACACTGGGGTTGTGTACCCAGGACAGGACCGCGTCCCAACTTTCACACCTCCCATCCTGTTCTTGGACAATCAACATCTACCCCTTCCATGGTGAAGCCTGCGGGGGAAGGGTATGTACTATACGACGGGGGTTTGGAATGTTCCGATGGCGGGGTACTAGCGGGGGGCTTTCATTTTGGACGGGATTCTACCTTCAGAGCGCAAACATTTATTTTTCTTTACTACAAAGCTGAATTTAGTAAAATGTTTCCGATCCTCTCACCGCCTTGTTGTTGTATTTTCCAGCGATATGCCCACACAGGCCCGAGCTCTGATAGACCAGATGAAAAGCGACAAGGTAACCCGCTGACCTCTGAAGGGTCACCTTTTTTTTTTTTAAGTTTATCTAAAACCAAAACATTTTTTTTTAACCCCTTCCATACCGGGGGGGGGGGGGGCACTTGCGCACCTTCCTGCCCAAGCCAATTTTCAGCTTTCAGCGCTGTCGCACTTTGAATGACAATTGCGCGGTCGTGCTACACTGTACCCAAACAAATCTTTTATCATTTCGTTCCCACAAATAGAGATTTATTTTGGTGGTATTTGATCACCTCTGCGATTTTTTATTTTTTGCGCAACAACTAAAAAAATACAGAAAAATTTGAAAAAAAATAAAGTTTTTATTTTTTTTCTGTTCATTTTTTTGGTAAATAAGTATGTTTTCTTCTTCAGTTACGGGCACTGATATGGCGGCACTGAAGGGCACCGATGGGCACTGATATGGCGGCACTCTTGAGCACCGATGAGGTGGCACTGATGGGCACTGATAGGCGACACTGATGGACACTGATAGGCGGCACTGGTATGCGCCACTGATAGGCACTCATAGGCGGCACTGATGGGCACTCATAGGCAGCACTTATGGGTGGCACTGATGGGTACTTATGGGTGGCACAGATGGGCACTGATAGGTGGGCACTGGGCATAGATGGGCACTGAGGGGTGGCACTGATGGACACTGAGGGGTGGCACTTGTTGATCCCATATTGTGCCAGTCAGTGCCCATCTGTGGGCACTGATTGACATCTATTCTCATTTTTTTTTTATTATTATTGCCCCCTTCCCTGGTGGTCCAGTGTTGGCATCCGAGGGGGGCTGCGCTGATAAACAATCAGCGCGAACCCCCCCTGTCAGGAGAGCCGCCGATCGTCTCTCCTCTACTCGCGTCTGCCAACGATCAACGGCTCTTCCTGTTTACATCGTGATCAGCCGTGATTGGACATGGCTGATCACGTGGTAAAGAGCCTCCGCCGGAGGCTCTTTACCGAGATCGGAGATCAGACTGACACCCCGCATCACCGATCGCTGCGCGCCCCCACGGGCGCGCGCCGGCATGTTATCCTGCAGGACGTCAATAGACGTCCAGTCAGGATTTCAGAACCACTTCCCGGACGTCAATTGACTATTGACTGGGCGGGAAGTGGTTAAAGTTTCGGATAGAGTAGGGAAGGGTTAAAAAGCATCAGTTTGTTCTTGAGATGTTGGGGGTCCCTTTGGGGAGACTTCTATGGGTGTTTATCACATTCAACAAGTGTCCCCCGTGGAAGATTTCCCCTCTAGTCTTGTTTTCAAATTAATGTTTTTTTTCCCCCCCACATTTTTACGAATCGCGATCGTAGCGAATGACCCGCAAAAAAAAAATCGAATGAAACGAAAACAAACACATTTTTCGGCAGTGCAGATGTCTACTTATATTGAATGATAATATTTATCTTGCTGCAGTTCTTCTTTAACCACTTAAGGACCGCCTAACGCCGATATACGTCGGCAGAAGGGCACGGCTGGGCACAATCACGTACAGGTACCTCGCCTTTAAGAGCCCAGCCGTGGCGCGCGCGACCCGGGCCAAAGCTCCGTAATGGGATCTGTGGACCCGATCGCCACCGGTGTCCCGCGATCAGTCACAGGAGCTGAAGAACGAGGAGAGCTGTGTGTAAACAAACCTTCCCCGTTCTTCATTGTGGCGCCGTCATTGATCATGTGTTCCCTGATATAGGGAAAGACGATCAGTGACGTCACACGCCAAGCCACGCCCCCTACAGTTAGAAACACATATGAGGTCACACTTAACCCATACAGCGCCCCCTAGTGGTTAACTCCTAAACTGCAATTGTCATTTTCACAGTTATCAGTGCATTTTTATAGCACTTTTCGCTGTATAAATGACAATGGTCCCAAAAATGTGTCAAAAGTGTCCGATGTGTCCGCCATAATGTCGCAGTCACGAAAAAAAACGCTGATCGCCGACATTAGTAGTAAAAAAAATTATTAATAAAAAATGCCATAAAACTATCTCCTATTTTGTAAACGCTATAAATTTTGCGCAAACCAATCGATAAACGCTTATTGCGATTTTTTTTAACCAAAAATAGGTAGAAGAATACGTATCGGCCTAAACTGAGGAAAATAATTTTTTTTTATATATTTTTGGGGGATATTTATTATAGCAAAAAGTAAAAAATATTGAATTTTTTTCAAAATTGTCGCTCTATTTTTGTTTATAGCGCAAAAAATAAAAACCGCAGAGGTGATCGAATACCACCAAAAGAAAGCTCTATTTGTGGGGAAAAAAGGACCCCAATTTTGTTTGGGAGCCACGTCGCACGACCGCGCAATTGTCAGTTAAAGCGACGCAGTGCCGAATCGCAAAAACTGGCCTGGTCCTTTACCTGCATAATGGTCCGGGGCTGAAGTGGTTAAAGCCCCTCCCATTTATTTAACTTTTCTCCTTCGCACATTTCTGATTTTTTTTTCTTTTGTTTGCAGAGAATTCGTTTTACTACAGACTGGAAGATCATCACCGTGTTTATTGGCGCCAATGACCTCTGTGCCGCCTGTACAGACAGTGTAAGTCTCTCTCTCTCTCTCTCTCTCTCTCTCTCTCTCTATATATATATATATATATATATATATATATATATATATATATATATATATATATATAAATATCGGAGTGTAACCTTTTATTCCAGCTCCTTGTGACATCATCCCTTACATTTAGCTACATTGTACACAGCCATGACCACTAGATGGAGCTGATGATCATAAGAAATAAACATTTTAGACACTACAGAAAATAAATTGGAATGGCCAGAGGCGTAATTGGAACCTTCAGGTCCTTGGTGGCAGAAACCATGAAGGGCCCCCCCCCCCTCCCCTCCTCCGACCTCCAGGATCCTTTAAACCACTTCCTGCCCAGTATATAGCAAACTGACAGCACGGCGGGACTTTCATCATTGTAAGTGGACGTCATATGACGTTCTCCCAGAAGGCGAGGCTCCCGCAGCAGCACGATCTGTCACCGGCTCATGACTGGTCACTATACTGGCCCGCTGCAGTACCATGTGATCACTGTGACCAATCACATGACAATTGCAAACAATGAATGGCTTCCTTTCATGCCATTCATTATATACAATTGCGTTGCTAGCTGTGATTGGTCACAGTGATCACATGGTACACACAGGGCCAATCACAGCTAATCACAACAAAAGACACTGAATTAATCAGTTTCATTCAGTAAAAATGGCTGCTTATACCAATGAAATTCACTTGTATAAGCAATCATAATGTGTACTGACACTCAGCCCGACACTCCGCGCCAACACCTCGCCCCACACTCCGCCCCACACTCTGCCCGACACTCAGGAGGAGCGTTGGGCAGAGTGTGGGGGCAGAGTGTGGGGGCAGAGTGTCGGGCGGAGCGTCGGGCTGACGCTCTGCCCCGACACTCTGCCTGACACTTTGGCCGACCCTCAGTCCCCACACTCAGCCCCCACACTCCTCCTGACACCAAGGCCGATACCTCGCCCCACACTCAGCCCCCACACTCGGCCCCCCACACTCAGCCCAACGCTCCTCCTGACACTTAGGCTGACCCTCATCCCCCACACTCAGCCCCCACACTCCTCCTGACACCAAGGCCGATACCTCGCCCCACACTCAGCCCCCCCACACTCAGCCCCCACATTCGGCCCCCCACACTCAGCCCAACGCTCCTCCTGACACTTAGGCTGACCCTCATCCCCCACACTCAGCCCCCCACACTCAGCCCAATGCTCCTCCTGACACTTAGGCCGACCCTCATCCTCCACACTCAGCCTCCACACTCAGCCCCCACACTCCTCCTGACACTTAGGCCGACCCTCATCCTCCACACTCAGCCTCCACACTCAGCCCCCACACTCCTCCTGACACTTAGGCCGACACCTCGCCCCACACTCAGCCCCCCACACTCGGCCCCCCACACTCGGCCATCCATGTATTAGTATTAAGATACAAGGGTGAAGATTCTGATTATTACACACGTCCGTTACTGATCCGCTGTAGAAACATTATTTGCATCTATATTGTCCACATTTCCATTAAACTGTATTGAATGTTGAATCACATTTCCTTTTTTTACTATTTTTTAGAATTACTTCTCAGCTACGAATTACATCAGTCGCATCAGAGAGGCCTTGGACCTGCTGCATCAGGAGGTTGGTTCAACATTTCTAAAACTTTATTCACGGTGGGGGCGGACGAATGGCTCAAAAATACTTAAATTTAGCCGATCCGTGTATTATTACATTAACCCTTCGGTTGCATGTGTTTGCTAGTTCTCTAGAACTGTTACATTGTATCTCCTGTTACAAAGAGGTGTGTGTGTCCTGTGCTCGTTACCTCCATCTAGAGGACATAATGAGATATATCACTACTGCCCATAATAAGGGACATTCATTCAGACCAGAAAATAGCCTAAAGATCATTTGTTTTTGCCCAATTTGCACAGAACATACACACAGGATGAAATGCAATCTGGTTGTGTTCATAGAGATCCATCAGTGATTCTACAAATCATTTTATGACTGTAAACAAAATGAACACAAAGCAATCTGTATATCATGTCCTCTATCTATTGTGAAAGAGACATATTCATTCTGTCTCTCTCTCCCCCTCCCCCGTTCCTCTCTCTCCTCTCCCCTCCGCCTTCCCTCTCTTTCATTCTCTTCTTTCTCCCCCTCCCTCCCACACTTTCATTTTCTTCTCTCCCCCTTCCTCTCTCTCACCCTTCTCTCTTCTCTTTAATTCTCTCTCTCTCCTCCCCCTTTCCCTCTCTCCTCCCCCTTCCTCTCTCTCCTCCCCCTTCCCCTCTCTCTCCCTCTCCTCCCCATTTTCCCTTTTTTATCCTCTCTTTTCTCCCCTTCTCCTCCCCCTCCCTCCTCCCCTTTCTCTCTCTATTTCCCTCTCTCTCTCCCCTCCTCCTTTCCCTCCTCTTTCTCTCTCTCTTCCTCTCTCTCCTCCCCCTTCCTCTGCCCCTCCCCATTCTTTCTCCTCTCTCAACCCATCCCCTCTTTTATTCTCTTCTCTTTCCAACTATCTCCTCCACCCTCCCTCCCTCTATCTCCTCCCCTCTCTTTCATTCTATTCTCTCTCCCCCTTCCTCCCCGCACTTTAATTTTCTTCGCTCTCCTCCCCCTTCCCTCTCTTTAATTCTATTCTCTCTCCCCCTTCCTCCCCGCACTTTAATTTTCTTCTCTCTCCTCCCCCTTCCTTTCTCTCCCTCTCCCCCCTCTCTCTTTCTTTTCCTCGATCTCTTCCCCCCTTCCTTTGTCCCCCCCCCCCTTCTCTATCCTCTTCCCCTTCCCTCTCTTTCATTCTCTCTCTCTCCCCCTCTCACTCTCTCTCTCCTCCCCGCTTTCCCTTTTTATCCTCTCTTCTCTCTCTTTTCTTCCTTTCTCCTCCCCTTCCTCTTTCTCTGTCCATTCCTCTCCCTCCTCCTCTCCCTCCTCTCTCTATCTCTTTTCCTCTCTCTCTTCCCACTTCCTCTGCCTCCCCATTCTCTCTTCTCTTTCCCCCATCCCCTCTTTTTCATTCTATTCTCTTTCCTCTATGCTCCCTCTCTCTCTCTCTCTTTCCTCCCCCACACTCTCTCTCACCTTTTTTTCCTCCCCCTCTTTTCTCTCTATTCTCCCCTCTCTCTATTCCCTCTCTCTCCTCCCCACTTTGCCTTTTTATCCTCTCTTCTTCCTTTCTCCTCCCCTTCCTCTCTCTCTGTCCATTCCTCTCTCCCCCTCCTCCTCTCCCTATCTCTTTTCCTCTCATTCCTCCCCCTTCCTCTGCCCCCCCATTATCTCTCCTTTTTCCCATCCCCTCTCTTTCATTCTCTTCTCTATCCTCCACCCTCCCTCTATCTTTCCTCCTCCGCACTTTCTCTCTCTGGCCTCTTCCCCCCCCCTCCTTTCTCTCTCTTCCCCCCTCTCTATTCCCTCTCTCTCCTTCCCATTTTACCTTTTTATCCTCTTCTCCTCTCCCCCTTTCCTCTCTCTTTCTTCTCCTGTCTTCTCCTCCCCCCGCCCTCCCCTCTCTCTCTTGTCCCCCCTTTTCCTCTCCTCTCCTTTCTCTCTCTCTCTCTCTCTCTCTCTCTCTTCACCTCTCCACCCCCCTCCTCTCTCTCTCTTGCCCCCCTCTTTTCCTCTCTCTTTCTTCTCCTCTCCCCCCCTCTTCTCTTCTCTCCTCTCTCTTATCTCTCTCTTACCCCCCTCTTTTCCTCTCCTCTCCTTTCTCTCTCTTTCTCTTCTCCTCTCCCTCCTCTTCTCTCTCTCCTCTCCTTCATCTCTCTCTCCTATATCTCTCTCTTGCCCCCTCCTCTTTTCCTCTACTCTCCTCTCCTCTCCTTTCTCACTCTTTCGTTCTCACTCTTCCAGGTCCCCCGGGCATTTGTCAATCTGGTGGAGGTCATGGACATCTTCCCGCTGAGAGATGGAGTGTTGGACAGTCGTGTGGAATGTCCCACTTTCCTTGCAAAGTAAGCAGTATTATAGCACATTGCACATACTCATCTAGATTTGCCATGAGGATCAAAGAGAGGAAGTTGCAAATTAGAACTTACACAGAGCAGAACACTAACATGTAATAAGTTACATAAAATAAATCTTGACGGATAATAATAAAATACAATTTTCACATGTTTTATGCCAGTCACATAACCAGTTTCTCAGTGAGAAAGCTAGGCACCCAAAAAGTCCAAGCGACTGAGAAAGTCTGGAGGTCTCAGAGGAGTGACAGAGCCCGGGGTGCCAGAAGATCCCCTACTGAGAGCCCAGGGAGTATGGAGGCGCCTGGGGTGCCAGGAGATCCCCTACTGAGAGCCCAGGGAGCATGGAGGTGCCCCGGTGCCAGGAGATCCCCTACTGAGAGGCCAGGGACTATGGAGGCGCCTGGGGTGCCAGGAGATCCCCTACTGAGAGGCCAGGGATTATGGGGGCGCCTGGGGTGCCAGGAGATCCCCTACTGCAAAACCAGGGAGCATAGAGGTGCCCCAGTGTGCCAGTAGACCCTCTACTGAGAGGCCAGGGAGCATGGAGGTGCCCAGGTGCCAGGAGATCCCCTACTGCGAAGCCAGGGAGCATGAGGGTGCCAGGAGATCCCCTACTGAAAAGCCAGGGAGCATGGAGGTGCCCAGGTGCCAGGAGATCCCCTATTGTGAAACCAGGGAGCATGGAGGGGCACAGGGTGCCAGGAGACCCTCTACTGAGAGGCCAGGGACCATGGAGGTGCCCAGGGTGACAGGAGGTCCCCTACTGAGAGGCCAGGGAGCATGGAGGTGCCCAGGGTGCCAGGAGATCCCCTACTGAGAGGCCAGGGAGTATGGAGGCGCCCAAGTGCCAGGAGATCCCCTACTGAGAGGCCAGGGAGTATGGAGGCACCCGGGTGCCAGGAGATCCCCTACTGAGAGGCCAGGGAGCATGGAGGTCCCCAGGGTGCCAGGAGATCCCCTACTGAGAGGCCAGGGAGTATGGAGGTGCCTGGGTGCCAGGAGATCCCCTACTGGGAGGCCAGGGAGCATGGAGGCGCCTGGGGTGCCAGGAGATCCCCTACTGAGAGGCCAGGGAGCATGGAGGCGCCTGGGGGGCCAGGAGATCCCCTACTGAGAGGCCAAGGAGTATGGAGGCGCCTGGGTGCCAGGAGATCCCCTACTAAGAGGCCAGGGAGCATGGAGGCGCCCGGGGTGCCAGGAGATCCCCTACTGAGAGGCCAGGGAGCATGGAGATCCCCGGGTGCCAGGAGATTCCCTACTGAGAGGCCAGGGAGCATGGAGGTGCCCAGTTGCCAGGAGATCCCCTACTGAGAAATCAGGGAGTGAGCCCAGGCAGCAGGAGGCTGCGACTAAAACGGTGGGAAAGCCAAGAGAGCTCAGAGAACCAGGAAAGCTGGGGGTGTGGTCTGAGGAGCCAATAGATCGTTATTGTTGGATGTATAGGCATTCGATCTATCTCTGTATATATGTTATTGTGTCATGATTGTGTCATTTCACCTGTACAGGCTGCTGTGCCCATGTGTTCTGAGCTACCCTATGGATTCCTATGAGACGCAGATGGTAAAGGACACCAACCTTGGTTATCAGGTGCAGTACTGTGTTATATCCTTTACCCCAATATTACACAGAGCAGCAAAATTAACTGCAAATGGCTTATTGGTGCCATTTCTCATCATTTTTACATGTTCGCCATATAACCCTGGTGGAAAAAAAATCTATTTTTAATTTTCTGGATTATAATAATAGTTATTAAAAGGAGTATGATCTTAGTTTTCTGTCTGTCGCCGTTACTCTGAGAAGGCCCATGGCCCATATTTGGCCTTGATATCTTTGTAGATCCAGTGATTGGAACCCACACCCAGGCAAGCTGCACCATATGGCTAAATGAATGTGGACACCTGACCATCACATCTACTTTATGGCCCAAAACATGGAATGTCCTGCACAGAGTCCTGAAATCAACCCTACTGAGCACCTTCATAAGCCAGATCTTCTCATCCAACATCAGAACTCACAAATACATACAAATCCCCACAGACACAGTGCAAAATCTTGTAGAAAGCCTTTTCAGAAGAGTGGAGGAATTCAAGAGCCCTGACCTCAACCCTACTGAACACCTTTGGTAGGAACTGGAATCTCTGACTGCAAACCAGGTCTTTTTTTTGGTGCCCCATGAAGGGCCTGATACTGGGCCTGATGGCCAACGTGGGACCCGACACACAAGTGAGGTCTTTTCGTTGGTGTCCAATGTGGGGCATGACACACAAGCATGTGGCTTGACACACAAGCAAGGACTTTTTGTTGGTGCCCAATGTGGGGCCTAACGCACAAGCCAGGTATTTTTGTTGGTGCCCAACGTAGGGCATGACACACAAGCAAGGTCTTTTTGTTGGTGCCCCATGAAGGGCTTGATACTAAAGCCAGGTGTATTATTTGTTGGCCAACGTGGGACCTGACATACAAGTGAGGTATTTTTGTTGGTGCCCAATGTAAGGCCTGCCACAAAAGCCAGTTCTTTTTTTTGGTGCCCAACGTGAGGCCTGCCACAAAAGCCAGTTCTTTTTTTTGGTGCCCAACGTTAGGCCTGACACACAAGCTAGGTCTTTTTTTTTGCTGCCCGATGTGAGGCCTGACACACAAGCTAGGTCATTTTTTTTTTGCTCCCCAATGTTGGCCTGACACACAAGCCAGGTATTTTTGTTGGTGCCCAACGTAGGACATGACACACAAGCAAGGTCTTTTTGTTGGTGCCCCATGAAGGGCTTGATACTAAAGCCAGGTGTATTATTTGTTGGCCAACGTGGGACCTGACATACAAGTGAGGTCTTTTTGTTGGTGCCCAATGTGAGGCCTGCCACAAAAGCCAGTTCTTTTTTTTGGTTCCCAATGTGAGGCCTGACACACAAGCTAGGTCGTTTTTTTTTTGCTCCCCAATGTGTGGCCTGACACACAAGCAAGGTCTTTTTGTTGGTGACCAACGTGGGGCATGACACACAAGCCAGATCTGTTTGGTGGTGCCCAACGTGGGGCCTGACACACAAGCCAGATCTTTTTTTGGAGCCCAACTTGGGACCTGCCACAAAAGCCAAGTGTTTTTTTGGTGCCCAACGTGAAGCCTGGCACACAAGCCAGGTCTTTTTTTTTGGGTGCCCAATGTAAGGCCTGACTCACAAGCTAGGTCTTTCTTTTGGTACCCAACTTGGGGACCCGACATCACAAATGTGTACAAATTTCCACAGAAATCTTGTGGAAAGCCTTTTCCAGAAGAGTGGAGCCCTGACCTCAACCCTACTGAACATCGACACCTGACCTCCCCAATGCTCTTTTGGCTGAATGGGCACAAATCCCAACTGATACACTTCAAAAGTTTGTGGAAAGCCTTCCCAGAAGAGTGGAGCCAGCTCCATAAAGACACGGTGTGACCAGTTTGGTGGTGGAGGAACTCAACCTGCACATAGCCCTGACCTCAACCCTACTGAAGGAACTCATGTCCTGCACAGAGCCCTGACCTCAACCCTACTGAAGGAACTCTAGTGTCCTGCACAAAGCCTTGACCTAAACCCTACTGAAGGAACTCTAGTGTCCTGCACAAAGCCCTTACCTAAACCCTACTGAAGGAACTCTAGTGTCCTGCACAAAGCCCTGACCTAAACCCTACTGAAGGAACTCTAGTGTCCTGCACAAAGCCCTTACCTAAACCCTACTGAAGGAACTCTAGTGTCCTGCACAAAGCCCTGACCTAAACCCTACCGAAGGAACTCTAGTGTCCTGCACAAAGCCCTGACCTCAACCCTACTGAAGGAACTCTAGTGTCCTGCACAAAGCCCTGACCTAAACCCTACTGCTGAAGGAACTCTAGTGTCCTGCACAGAGCCCTGACCTCAACCCTACTGAACCTCTTTGGGATGAATTGAAACCTCAAATGCAAGCCAGTTTTGTTTTTTTATAGTGTCCAATGTGGGACCTGACATGCAAGCTGGGTCTTCCTCTCCAACATCAGTACCTGACCTCACAAATAGAAACAAATTCCCACAGACACCCTCCAAAATCTTGTGGAAATCCTTCTCACAAGAATGGAGGAGGTGAAAGCCACAAAGGAGTGGAGACTCTATATAGATGGTCAGGTGTCCACAAGCTTTTAGCCATATGGTGCAAAATACAAGGGCTGGTATGCAAATACTGAATCCTGCCAATTCCCACCCTTCCTATGCCCAGAACTGGCACACATGGACTAAAAATAACAACAAGTTCTTCTGTTTCTTTTCCTATAACAGTCCAGTCTGAAGCAACTGGTGGATTCTGGAAGATATGACACAGGAGAGGACTTCACGGTGGTTCTGCAGCCATTTTTCCGCAATACAAAGATTCCATATCAGTCGGTAATTGTATTTAAAAAAAAAATATTCAAATAAGAATCTGCTCCATGGCCTATTATATATAAGAGTGCTGTTGATGCTCAGTGTGTTTTCTCTTCTCTATCTAGAATGGGGCACCAGATGTCTCGTACCTCGCCCCAGACTGTTTCCACCTCAGTCAGAAGTCTCACTCCCAGCTGGCCAGGATGCTCTGGAACAACATGGTAATGTATAAATTCTGGGCTGTGGGAGCCAATGGCAGGGGGGGGGAGGGGCAAATGCACAAATGTTAAATGTTATTTAGCCAAGACTAAACCAGTGGCTTGTGAGCCACATTATGTCCTCAAGTTATATATGGCCTTATCTGCCTCTCCCGAGTGACTAGACAATGTAAGCATACAATGTAGCCACAACTTATCTGCATACGACAGAGCATGGAATGAAACATATAATGTGTCACATGGGACACATTTTCCTTTGCAAAACTGAGCAGTTGGATTTGCTGATGGTGACTATGTGAGATGCGCGGGGCCATCTTTAAGGCAGGGCAAAAGGGGCAGCTGCCCAGGGCCCTGTCGTTGTTGTGGGGCCCAAAGCAGCTGCCTCATACTTGCCAACTAGAATAGTTTAAATTCCCTTGTCCCTTGAAGTTTTAGTCCCGTGCTGTGTCCTGATATCTCAGTGTGAAGTGCTGCTACTAATGCTGTCCAGCTCTGCTCTATTGTTTACAGATGACTCACTTGCAGACCTTGTGTTTACATATAAATAACAGGATCATTCATATGTAAATAACAGGATCATTCATATGTATATCATGCCCCTCTGCAGTGAAGAGATGATGTGCTGTAACCCTCTAGCAACCAATCAGGGAGCAGTATTACTGTACAGTAATCTCTAGCCACCAATCAATGAGAAGAAATCATGTGCTGTAACCTCTAGCAACCAGTCAGTAAATGGTAATGATATGCTGTCACCACCGCCATCCAATCACAATCGCTGCCTGATCTGATACAGTAAACTGATTTTAGGCCCCTTTCACACGGACGGACCGTTCGTCCGTTCATTACAAGTCCGTTAACGGACTTGTAATGAATCCCTATGGGAACGCGTCCGTTAGCGGATGGAGCATCCGCTAGCGTCCGCGTCAGTCGGGTTCCGCTTTTCCGAACGGAAGAAACCCTATTTTTCTTCCGTTCGGCGGAACTGACCGGATGCAGACGGACAGACAGACCGTCTGCATCCGGTCCCCCATAGGGGAGAGCGGAGCAGAGACAGGGCGGTCCCTGCACTGTGTGCGGGGACCGCCCTATCCGCCGACAGCTCAGCGGGGATCCCCGCTGAGCTTCGGCGGACACATGGAGCGGACCCGGAAACGGTCCGCTCCGTGTGAAAGAGCCCTTAAGTCTAGCTCAGGGTTTGACAAATTTGCTTGGAATCTAGGAGCCAGCTAAAAAAGTTAGGAGCCAGAAAACGCGCCCCGTCCCGACGAGCTCGCACGCAGAAGCGAACACATACGTGAGCAGCGCCCGCATATGTAAACGGTATTCAAACCACACATGTGAGGTATCGCCGCGATCGTTATAGAGCGAGAGCAATAATTCTAGCCCTAGACCTCCTCTGTAACTCAAAACATGCAACCTGTAGAATTTTTTAAACGTCGCCTATTTCACGAGCGGACGCAATTTTGAAGCGTGACATGTTGGGTATCAATTTACTCAGCGTAACATTATCTTTCACAATATAAAAAAAAATTGGAATAACTTTACTGTTGTCTTATTTTTTAATTAATTTTTTATTTTTTTTCCCCAAAAAGTGCGCTTGTAGGACCGCTGCGCAAATACGGCGTGACAGAAAGTATTGCAATGATCGCCATTTTATTCTCTAGGGTGTTAGAATAAAAAAATATATACTATGTTTGGGGGTTCTAATTAGAGGGAAGGAGATGACAGTGAAAACACATTAGAACTGCTGTTTTACTTGTAATGCCAACGGCCACCACCAGATGGCGCGAGGTCACAGAAGTAAGCTTAGGCCTTCACAAGTCTGCAAAGTCCCGTCCTCAGTTGCCGGCCGTCGTGGGCCCGCCGCGATCGTGCGGCGGGGGAGGTGGGGGCGCACGGAGACACAGAATCCTGTGCCTCCGTGCGCCCCCACCTCCCCCGCCGCGCGATCGCGACGGCTGGTAATTGAATCCGCGGCTTTGCGGCCTCGTAGGCCGCAAAACCGCAGCCTCAATTACCGGCGGGCGCGGGCGCCAGGTCACAATTTCTTGTTGCAATTGCGATCGGGCGCCCGGATATTGTCGAACCCTGGTCTAGCTGATATTTATTGTATGTCTCAGAGCAGGTGGAGAGCAAAATTGCATGGGGGGGGGGGGGGGCATAAAGAAAATGTTTGCCCATGGACCAATCAACATTAAAGACGGCCCTGGAGATGCTTAATGGAAGTCTGCACCACATGAAGCATAGAAGGTGGTCACATGACACCACTGGGTCATCATTTTGAGGGTTGGACTGGCGGAAGTTGAGCAGGTTAGATGGTTAGTGGAAGTCTGCGCCACATGACCCGTATAGTGTGGTCACATGACACCAGGTGACCGGCTCATCCTTCTCGGAATATTCTGTATCTACAGGTTTTCGGATGGCTGATGGTGACCAGCATAGGCGTGTGCCAGGTGTGCCTGGGCACACCCTAATCACCCTGTGTGGTGCAGATTGCATAAAAATAAACTGCGTTAAACATGCAGTAACGCACAGAAAAATACAGCATTAAATGGCACATAACACACCGAAATATACAACGTTAAACGTGCCCTAATGCACAGAAATATGCTGCATTAAACGTGCAGTAACACACTGGAATATACTGCTTTAAACATGCAGTAACGCACAGAAATATACTGCGTTAAGTGTGCAGTAACACACTGGAATATACTGCTTTAAACATGCAGTAACGCACAGAAATATACTGCGTTAAGTGTGCAGTAACACACTGGAATATACTGCTTTAAACATGCAGTAACACACAGAAATAGACCCCTGATATTTCACCAAAGCTCCCTAATGGGGCTCCTAAAATAAGTATATAATAAAAATAAAAAACTACTAACACTGTCCACTGCCCTACTGACACCGTCCACCGCTCTGCTGACCACATCAGTATACTGTATATACACATGCAAATATGTTTGAGCTTTGGGGTGCACACCCTAATCCAATAGGCTGCGCACACCTATGGTGACCAGGTGAGGTGGTTGGTGGAAGTCCGCACCTCTCCCCTGTCTCCAGCCCACAGCTTGTACTTACAGAATATGGGATGACCCGGCGGTGTCATGTGACCACCTTTTGGGGTTCATGTGGTGCAGACGACTTCCATGAAGCATCTCACCTGGTCACCCGCCAGCAAATCCAACTGTCCTCAATTTTGCCAACCTAAAGGTGTCCCATACCTGCATGGAGAGTTCTGTGTTGCTCATTCTGGTAAAGCAAACAGCAGAGGGCACCAACTAAGTGCAGTATATAGGAAAATACTTGATTAAAAAATATATATATTTTCCTATATACTGCACTTAGTTGGCGCCCTCTGCCATCTCCTTTTATATATTGCAGAGATTACTTCAGTCTTATTGAGGAGCCACAAATATCTTGGGACTTTTTAGTAGAATCCCCCGCAGCACATTTATTCATATGCTTATGTTATAGCTAAGCTGTATCCATACCTGAGCCATTCCCAATAATTCCATTCCGGTGAAGCTCCGGTTTTATACTATTATGCTGACTAAGGAGCTGGAAGGTCGGTGGGTTGGATTTACTAAAGGCAAATAGACTGTGTACTCTGTAAGCGCTCTCATTTTCCCCAGAACTTGGTGAATGCAGTGAAGCTTCACTTTGTAAAGAATACCCAATCAGGTGCCAGGTTCGGCCTGCGCTGGACTGACTGGATCAATCACTAGTTGTAGGTAGGTGGCTTTGTGGGCAGGGAAGAAGAAATCGCTTCCAGTGGGTTGTGACCAACAGTGGACGGTGGTGGTGGACCCACTTGGGGGCTTGGGCTGCTACCCAGTGGCGGTGCGTCCATGAAGGGCGCAGGAACACTGCCCCCATTCTCTTGTCACCGCTGTAATCCCCATAGATAGATATATATGCATTGCATGAGGTCAGGGGGGCACAATACTGGGATCAGGAGGGCACAGTCCAGGGAGGTCAGGAGGGCACAGTCCAGGGAGGTCAGGAGGGCACAGTACAGGGAGGTCAGGAGGGCACAATACTAAGATCAGGAGGGCACAATACTGGGATCAGGAGGGCACAGTACAGGGAGGTCAGGAGGGCACAATACTGGGATCAGGAGGGCACAGTACAGGGAGGTCAGGAGGGCACAGTACAGGGAGGTCAGGAGGGCACAGTACAGGGATCAGGAGGGCACAGTACGGGGAGGTCAGGAGGGCACAGTACAGGGAGGTCGGGAGGGCACAATACTGGGATCAGGAGGGCACAATACAGGGAGGCCAGGAGGGCAGAATACTGGGATCAGGGGGGTACAATACTAAGATCAGGAGGGCACAATACTAAGATCAGGAGGGCACAATACTGGGATCAGGAGGGCACAGTACAGGGAGGTCGGGAGGGCACAGTACAGGGAGGTCGGGAGGGCACAATACTGGGATCAGGAGGGCACAGTACAGGGAGGTCGGGAGGGTACAATACTGGGATCAGGAGGGCACAGTACAGGGAGGTCGGGAGGGCAGAATACTGGGATCAGGAGGGCACAGTACAGGGAAGCCAGGAGGGCACAATACTGGGATCAGGAGGGCACAGCCATCCTAGGACAGCTTGGTAAAAGGCGTGACTGGCCCGGCAAATCTGGGACAGTTGGCAAGTATGGTGTAATGCAAGACAATCATGGGGCCCCCCATGCACCTCGGGCCCCTGGGCAAGGTTGCCCACGCATTAAGACAGCCGAGGCTTCACCACCTTCACTAAGCTCTGAGGAAAACAAGTGCAGCTGCAGGGTCTACTTACCTTTAATAAATCACCCTCATTGTGTCCCGGGACCGACCTTCCCACATCACAGGAAGATGGACGTTCTCCGAAACGATGATCAGCGGAAAAAGTGTCTTTACGAAACTCACAGAGAAGCCAGAACCTTCCCATCTTCTGTTATTGGCACAGGCGGAGTTTATAACGTGTGACAGGATATTATAATCCTTCTCACATTCCGCTCCATGGTAACAGGGCTGGGACAAGGGGTGGGCAGAAGGGTGCGGCTGTCCTGGGCGCCATGTGTATTGTAGGGGGGGCTGCAAGTTCCTTCTGCTTTAGGGCCCACAGGAGTAGTGACAGTGGCATCACTACATCTGTCAGCACAGTGCTGGAAGCAGCAAAGGGAAGAGGAGAAAGCTGGGAGGAGGTGCAGGCTGTGCTCTCTTTCCCGCTCCACCTCATAAGCTCACACATAATGAAGGGGGGGGGGGGGGCAATTTGCCATCTTTTCCCTGGGTACTGGATGATCTTGTCCCGACACTGCATGGTTGGCTTTATTCCACATCTCCCCATTCCCCACATGTGGGGTCTTTTCATATTTATTTTTTTATTCTTCAGCTTGAACCCGTCGGGGAGAAAACGGACACTCTGGACTTGGCAGCCAACCTGCCACTCAAGTGCCCAACTGAGGTAAGGAAACCAAAAGCTGAACTCCAGGGATGTAAATCTATTCCTCCAGAGCCGCAAAGGACATAAATCCACTTTGTGTGCACCACCATGCCACCTGGCAAACCCAGATATTACCTTGTAAAAAGTATCAGTGACATCATCACTGTGTTGTATCTAACCTGTGCAGAGAGCTGTGGGAGGGGCCCAGCAGGCTCCACCCACTACAGAAAACTTCAGGAGTGGGGGCGGAGACAAGACCAGGCTCCCGGAGAAAGAGCTGTGGGAGGGGCCCAGCAGGCTCCACCCACTACAGAAAACTTCAGGAGTGGGGGCGGAGACAAGACCAGGCACCCGAAGAAAGAGCTGTGGGAGGGGGCCAGCAGGCTCCACCCACTACAGAAAACTTCAGGAGTGGGGGTGGAGACAAGACCAGGCTCCCGGAGAAAGAGCTGTGGGAGGGGCCCAGCAGGCTCCACCCACTACAGAAAACTTCAGGAGTGGGGGTGGAGACAAGACCAGGCTCCCGGAGAAAGAGCTGTGGGAGGGGCCCAGCAGGCTCCACCCACTACAGAAAGCTACAGGAGAGGGTGGAGACAAGAGCAGTCAACCGTACACAAGAAGAGAGTGCAGAGCTGTGGGAGGGGCCCCAGCAGGCTCCACCCACTACAGAAAACTTCAGGAGTGGGGGCGGAGACAAGACCAGGCACCCGGAGAAAGAGCTGTGGGAGGGGCCCAGCAGGCTCCACCCACTACAGAAAGCTACAGGAGAGGGTGGAGACAAGAGCAGTCAACCGTACACAAGAAGAGAGTGCAGAGCTGTGGGAGGGGCCCCAGCAGGCTCCACCCACTGAAGAAAAGTAAAGGGGGGAGGAGACAAGACCAGCCCCCCTGCATAATGTTATACCACAAGAGAAAGGGGGCCCCCCAAGGTCTAGACTGCTTAGGGGTCTCCACAGAGTTTAATCCAGTGGTCTCCAAACTGCGGCCCGGGGGCCGAATGTGGCCCTTTGCTTGCCTTTATCTGGCCCTTTGTATAGAAAGTTTGAAGACCTCCCCATGTCCCAGCTGACATGTATGAGGTGAGGCTTCCTGGCCAAATATGAGAAAATCTGGTCTGAATGGATAGATTGCGCTTGAACAACCCCCTCAAATCCCCCCCCCTCCTGATCTTCCCAAAGGAACATAACAGGGGCTCTAACCCTCAGCCACTCTAAAGTAACCTTTCAGCTAGTAAATCCTGAGCTCTCCTCTCCCACCCCCCGTATAACTTCATAATATTGTTACATCGGACTAGTGGTGAAGGTCGGGGTACCGGCAATGAAGATGAAAGAAAGTAACAATTTTCCGTCTCCTTCATAAAAATGTATTTCTATTGTATTCCAGGCTCAGCCGTTCCTGAGGACCTATAAGAACAGCAACTACAACTATCCCCCTGTGACTACTCCACCGCCAATCACGGTAGGGATTATAAGGGGGGCGTGGTGTTCTTTTGCATTGTTTCTATTTGTGTGGGATGTCCTTTTATAACTAAAAAAAGACCGACATCCACTGGGAAAGCATTTTCATTGTGATAAATGGGGGTGACCCAGAATCATTGGGGCTCCAAGACCCGCCTCCCATTGCTGTCATTGCTGCTGTTGGTGAAGGTCCACCCACAGAACTGTCACTCCCCCGAGGAGCGCTGTTGATTGGAGCAGTGTTCGGGGGACGTGTCAGACTGCTGGAGGGTGGAGCCTCTGCTTTATGTGAGAGAGACGAGGCCTGACCCTCCTATGTGCTGGCAGCACAGGGTAATTCCATGGTGGACCGTGCCTGGGCAATTCTGTCAGTATGGCTTTTTGTAATCACCGTGACGAAAGTGTGTCCCGGAAGCAGTGTGCCCATCAAACACAGCCACTGTGCCCATCAAACGCAGCCACTGTGCCCATCAAATGCAGCCACTGTGCCCATCAAACACAGCCACTGTGCCCATCAAACGCAGCCACTGTGCCCATTAAATGCAGCCACTGTGCCCATCAAACACAGCCACTGTGCCCATCAAACGCAGCCACTGTGCCCATCAAATGCAGCCACTGTGCCCATCAAATGCAGCCACTGTGCCCATCAAATGCAGCCACTGTGCCCATCAAATGCAGCCACTGTGCCCATCAAATTCAGCCACTGTGCCCATCAAATTCAGCCACTGTGCCCATCAAATGCAGCCACTGTGCCCATCAAATACAGCCACTGTGCCCATCAAATACAGCCACTGTGCCCATCAAGCGCAGCCACTGTGCAAATGCAGCGCTGCCACTGTGCCCATCAAGCGCTGCCACTGTGCCCATCAAACGCAGCCACTGTGCCATCAAACGCAGCCACTGTGCCATGAAAGGCTGCCACTGTGCCACCAAACACAGCCACTGTGCCCATTAAAATGCAGCCACTGTGCCCATCAAACGCTGCCACTGTGCCCATCAAAGGCTGCCACTGTGCCCATCAAAGGCTGCCACTGTGCCCATCAAATGCAGCCACTGTGCCCATCAAACGCTGCCACTGTGCTCATCAAACGCAGCCACTGTGCTCATCAAACACTGCCACTGTGCCCATCAAATGCTGTCACTGTGCCCATTAAATGCTGCCACTGTGCCCATTAAATGCTGCAACTGTGCCCATCATATGCTGCCATCCTGCCCAGTAAATGCTGCCAAGTGCCCCCTGCTCGCTCGCCGTCTGCCCAGTACTTACCGTGCATCTGTGGGGCCCTGGAGAGCAGACAGCTGGGCAGGAAGGAGAGTGATGATTACTTACAAGCTCCGCTCGGGCCGAGCGTTCCACGGAACTTCTCACATCACTTCCGGTTTACCGCTGGCACAGGGAAACCGGAAGTGGCGTCTTAACTCGGAGAACAAAGCACCTCTGAATGAAGTTGTCCTGCGCGATGGACTGCGCCACAAAGCCAACTCAAAAGCCTGCAAGCGAAGCGTCTCGTCTGCAAGCGTCTGGTGATTGCATCGATATGGCGCTTTCCATAGTGCATTGTGTCCGGCGCCCGAACATAGCGCACATAATGGACATTTTTTTTTCCTTTTTTTTTTTAAAGGGCCTTTTTTAACCTCTTGACCACCGCCCCATGTCAAAAAGACGTCCTCCTTTTTAAAGTTGAATATCTCGATAACGGCAGCAGCTGCTGCCACAACCGAGATATTCATCTTTTCAGGGGGCGGTGGTGTACACGATAACGGCGGTCTCCGCGGCGGATTCGCCGCGAGATCGCCGTTATCGGTGGCGGGAGAGGGGCCCCCCCCTCCCGCCGCTCTCCCGCGCCCTCCGCCGCTTACCGGAGCCGTCGGTAGCGGCGGAGGGGATCGGATGTGTCCGGCAGCTGAGCGGGGACGGGACTGAAGGAGAAATCTCCTTCACCCGTCCTCCTAGCTCTGCTGGGCGGAAGTGACGTCAAAACGTCAGTCCCGCCCAGCCTCTTAAAGAAACATTTTTTTTTTTTGTCATTTGAAAAAATGACTTTTTTTTTTTTTTATTTTTTTTTTTGCATTTAAGTCTAATTATGAGATCTGAGGTCTTTTTGACCCCAGATCTCATATTTAAGAGGACCTGTCATGCTTTTTTTCTATTACAAGGGATGTTTACATTCCTTGTAATAGGAATAAAAGTGATCAATTTTTTTTTTTTTTTTTCAGTGTAAAAAAATTATAAAAATAAATAAGAAAACCAAAAAAAAATTTTTTAAAGCGCCCCGTCCCGACGAGCTCGCGCGCAGAAGCAAACGCATACGCGAGTAGCGCCCGCATATGAAAACGGTATTCAAACCACACAAGTGAGGTATCGCCGCGATCGTTAGAGTGAGAGCAATAATTCTAGCCCTAGACCTACTCTGCAACTCAAAAAATGCAACCTGTAGAATTTTTTAAACGTCGCCTATCGAGATTTTTAAGGGTAAAAGTTTGACGCCATGCCACGAGCGGGCGCAATTTTTAAGCGTGACATGTTGGGTATCATTTTACTCGGCGTAACATTATCTTTCACAATATATAAAAAAAAAAATTGGGCAAAATGCATTGTTGTCTTATTTTTTAATTCAAAAAAGTGATTTTTATCCAAAAAAAGTGCGCTTGTAAGACCGCTGCGCAAATACGGTGTGACAAAAAGTATTGCAATGACTGCCATTTTATTCCCTAGAATGTCTGCTAAAAAAAAATATATAATGTTTGGGGGTTCTGATTAATTTTCTAGCAAAAAAATTGTGATTTTCACATGAAGGAGAGAAGTGCCAGAATTTACCTGGTGGGCAAGTGGTTAATTTGTTACTGCTGGGGGGGGGGGGGGGGGGATGTGCACATCAATGGAGACCCACCCTTGGTAAGATGAATGACAGCTTAGTCGGATCCTCATGATTAAGCTCCGAGCGGCGGAGTGAAACACGTTGGAGGCGTGGCCTGATGGGATGCCATTCATCTTGCCAAGAGTAGGTCTGCATTGATGTGCGGCTTCCGGGACAGTCAAGCTCCTCCCCTGGCCGACACCCACAGCGGTGTGCACCACATACACTGCATCTATCATTTGAGGAAAATTATAAAATATTTTACCATTTGCCAATTAAAAATAATAATAATATGTCCGCGGATTGCGTTTGGTCACCTGATCCTATGACTGTGTATTGTGATGTCATATTTCTTATGTGATGCAGAACTGGGGCAGTGACATGGAATGCCGAGACTATGCCGCCGTCTCCGACACCGTGCCGACATCAGGTGAGGAACCACCGAGGATCTTCTTCTTTCCCTGTTTGCACCCTTCAATGGAAACTTTTATTCTGTGATTGTGTGACCCTGAAAGGCGCAACCGACTCTGTCTGTGCGATTTCTGCCATCTCTACACCATGTGGGCCCAGAAATACGGGTCAGCAAATCGGCTGGACATTTGGCTGCAGTGACTGAACATATTTTGTGATACCAATTGAGTTCTCTCCTTGTGTCTTCCAATGTCTCCATCTTTCTTTCAGTTAGTAAGCTGCGTCCCGGCGACATTCGAGTGGTGGCGGCGCTGGGCGATTCGCTGACGGTGGGTGAACATTTATTTATTACAAATAAAAAGTGACTTCTTTCCACCCCAAGGAAAGAAATCAGGAGGTGCTCACCAATCACCATCTCAATATGTAATCATAATGACTATGATGTCACCATTAGTGACGCCGTCCTTCAACAACCCCCCCCCCAATATTGCTTCCCCTCCCCCCAATCTACCCTCCAACAAATCCCCCAATATTGCTTCCCCTCCCCCCCAATCTACCCTCCAACAAACCTCCCTACCCCCCCAAATATTGCTTACCCTCCCCCAATCTACCCTCCAGCAAACCTCCCTACTCCCCAATATTGCTTACCCCCCCCCCCCAATATTGCTTACCTTCCACCCAATCTACCTTCCAACAAACCTCCCTACTCCCCCAATATTGCTTACCTTCCCCCCAATCTACCCTTCAACAAACCCCCCCCCCCCAATATTGCTTCCCCTCCCCCAATCTACCTTCCAACAAACCCCCCTACCCCCCAATCTGCCCTCCAACAAACCCCCCTACCCCACAATATTGCTTATCTTTCCCCCAATCTACCCTCCAACAAACCCCCTACCCCCCACTATTGATTACCCCCCCAATCTGCCCTCCAACAAACCCCCCAATATTGCTTACCTTCCCCCCAATCTACCCTCCAACAAACCCCAATATTGCTAACCTTCCCCCCAATCTACCCTCCAACAAACCCCCCTACCCCCCAATATTGCTTACCTTCCCCACAATCTACCCTCCAACAAACCCCCCTACCCCCCCAATATTGCTTACCTCCCCCCCCCCCCAATCTGCCCTCCAACAAACCCCCCCTACCCCCCAATATTGCTTACCTTCCCCCCAATCTACCCTCCAACAAACCCCCCTACCCCCCAATATTGCTTACCTTCCCCCCAATCTGCCCTCCAACAAACCCCCCTACCCCCCAATATTGCTAACCTCCCCCCCCAATCTACCCTCCAACACACACCCCCTACCCCCCCAATATTGCTTACCTTCCCCCCAATCTACCTTCCAACAAACCTCCCTACTCCCCCAATATTGCTTACCTTCCCCCCAATCTACCCTCCAACAAACCCCCCCCCCCCCCAATATTGCTTCCCCTCCCCCCAATCTACCTTCCAACAAACCCCCCTACCCCCCAATCTGCCCTCCAACAAACCCCCCTACCCCACAATATTGCTTATCTTCCCCCCAATCTACCCTCCAACAAACCCCCTACCCCCCCAATATTGCTTACCCCCCCAATCTGCCCTCCAACAAACCCCCCAATATTGCTTACCCCCCCAATCTGCCCTCCAACAAACCCCCCAATATTGCTTACCTTCCCCCCAATCTACCCTCCAACAAACCCCCCTACCCCCCAATATTCCAATATTGCTAACCTTCCCCCCACTCTATTCTCCAACAAACCCCCCCTACCCCCCAATATTGCTTACCTTCCCCCCAATCTGCCCTCCAACAAACCCCCCTCCCCCCCAATATTGCTTACCTTCCCCCCAATCTGCCCTCCAACAAACCCCCCAATATTGCTTACCTTCCCCCCAATCTACCCTCCAACAAACCCCCCTACCCCCCAATATTGCTTACCTTCCCCACAATCTACCCTCCAACAAACCCCCCTACCCCCCAATATTGCTAACCTTCCCCCCACTCTATTCTCCAACAAACCCCCCCTACCCCCCAATATTGCTTACCTTCCCCCCAATCTGCCCTCCAACAAACCCCCCTCCCCCCAATATTGCTAACCTTCCCCCCACTCTACTCTCCAACACACCCCCTACCCCCCCAATATTGCTTACCTTCCCCCCAATCTACCCTCCAACAAACCCCCCCCTACCCCCCAATATTCCAATATTGCTAACCTTCCCCCCACTCTATTCTCCAACAAACCACCCTACCCCCCAATATTGATTACCCCCCCCCAATCTGCCCTTCAACAAACCCCCCTACCCCCCAATATTGCTTACCTTCCCCCCCAATCTACTCTCCAACAAACCCCCCCCAAATATTGTCTACCTTCCCCCCAATCTGCCCTCCAACAACCCACCCCCCAATATTGCTAACATTCCCCCCAATCTGCCCTCCAACAAACCCCCCTACCGCCCAATATTTCTTACCTTCCCCCCCAATCTACCCTCCAACAAACCCCCCTGCCCCCCAATATTCCTAACCTTCCCCCCACTCTATACTCCAAAAAAAAACCTACCCCCCAATATTGCTTACCCCCCTCCAATCTGCCCTTCAACAAACCCCCCCCACCCCCCAATATTGCTAACCTTCCCCCCAATCTACCCTCCAACAAACCCCCCTACACCCCAATATTGCTAACCTTCCCCCCACTCTACTCTCCAACAAACCCCCCAATTTTGCTTACCTTCCCCCCACTCTACTCTCCAACAAACCCCCCTACCCCCCTCCAATATTGCTTACCTTCCCCCCACTCTACTCCCTCGGGTGAGTAGAGTGGGGGTGAGATTGGTTCTTCCGCGGTGGACTGAGGAGGGTGGATTCCGGGGGCCCCAAGGAGGGCCAAGAGTAGTGTGGTGGCCCCCGCAGTGCTGAGCCTCACCCTGCAGGCCATGAACTCCAGGTGCGAGCAGTGGAGAACGCTGTGAGGGAGCCCATCGTCACCAAGACTTGGAAGAACGATAGTGACAGGGGACTACAACTGCCAGCATGGCCTGAGTGACAAGGAACTGGTGGCAAGTGACACGCTGAATCTAGTGACAGGGGACGGGTGGCAAGTGACACGCTGAATCTGGTGACAGGGGACGGGTGGCAAGTGACATGCTGAATCTGGTGACAGGGGACGGGTGGCAAGTGACATGCTGAATCTAGTGACAGGGGACGGGTGGCAAGTGACACGCTGAATCTGGTGACAGGGGACGGGTGGCAAGTGACACGCTGAATCTGGTGACAGGGGACAGGTGGCAAGTGACACGCTGAATCTGGTGACAGGGGACGGGTGGCAAGTGACGCGCTGAATCTGGTGACAGGGGACGGGTGGCAAGTGACACGCTGAATCTGGTGACAGGGGACGGGTGGCAAGTGACATGCTGAATCTGGTGACAGGGGACGGGTGGCAAGTGACATGCTGAATCTGGTGACAGGGGACGGGTGGCAAGTGACATGCTGAATCTGGTGACAGGGGACGGGTGGCAAGTGACACGCTGAATCTGGTGACAGGGGACGGGTGGCAAGTGACACGCTGAATCTGGTGACAGGGGACGGGTGGCAAGTGACACGCTGAATCTGGTGACGGGACGGGTGGCAAGTGACACGCTGAATCTGGTGACAGGGGACGGGTGGCAAGTGACACGCTGAATCTGGTGACAGGGGACGGGTGGCAAGTGACACGCTGAATCTAGTGACAGGGGACGGGTGGCAAGTGACACGCTGAATCTGGTGACAGGGGACGTGTGGCAAGTGACATGCTGAATCTGGTGACAGGGGACGGGTGGCAAGTGACATGCTGAATGTGGTGACAGGGGACGGGTGGCAAGTGACACGCTGAATCTGGTGACAGGGGACGGGTGGCAAGTGACACGCTGAATCTGGTGACGGGACGGGTGGCAAGTGACACGCTGAATCTGGTGACAGGGGACGGGTGGCAAGTGACACGCTGAATCTAGTGACAGGGGACGGGTGGCAAGTGACACGCTGAATCTGGTGACAGGGGACGTGTGGCAAGTGACATGCTGAATCTGGTGACAGGGGACGGGTGGCAAGTGACACGCTGAATCTGGTGACGGGACGGGTGGCAAGTAACACGCTGAATCTAGTGACAGGGGACGGGTGGCAAGTGACATGCTGAATGTGGTGACAGGGGACGGGTGGCAAGTGACACGCTGAATCTGGTGACAGGGGACGGGTGGCAAGTGACACGCTGAATCTGGTGACGGGACGGGTGGCAAGTGACATGCTGAATCTGGTGACAGGGGACGGGTGGCAAGTGACATGCTGAATCTGATGACAGGGGACGGGTGGCAAGTGACACGCTGAATCTGGTGACAGGGGACGGGTGGCAAGTGACACGCTGAATCTGATGACAGGGGACGGGTGGCAAGTGACATGCTGAATCTGATGACAGGGGACGGGTGGCAAGTGACACGCTGAATCTGGTGACAGGGGACGGGTGGCAAGTGACACGCTGAATCTGATGACAGGGGACGGGTGGCACGTGACACGTTGAATCTGGTGACAGGGGACGGGTGGCAAGTGACATGCTGAATCTGGTGACAGGGGACGGGTGGCAAGTGACACGCTGAATCTGGTGACAGGGGACGGGTGGCAAGTGACACGCTGAATCTAATGACAGGGGACGGGTGGCAAGTGACACGCTGAATCTGATGACAGGGGACGGGTGGCAAGTGATATGCTGAATCTGGTGACAGGGGACGGGTGGCAAGTGACATGCTGAATCTGGTGACAGGGGACGGGTGGCAAGTGACATGCTGAATCTGGTGACAGGGGACGGGTGGCAAGTGATATGCTGAATCTGGTGACAGGGGACAGGTGGCAAGTGACACGCTGAATCTGGTGACAGGGGACGGGTGGCAAGTGACACACTGAATCTGGTGACAGGGGACGGGTGGCAAGTGACACGCTGAATCTAATGACAGGGGACGGGTGGCAAGTGACACGCTGAATCTGGTGACAGGGGACGAGTGGCAAGTGACACGCTGAATCTGGTGACAGGGGACGGGTGGCAAGTGACACGCTGAATCTGGTGACAGGGGACGGGTGGCAAGTGACACGCTGAATCTAGTGACAGAGGACGGGTGGCAAGTGACACGCTGAATCTGGTGACAGGGGACGGGTGGCAAGTGACACGCTGAATCTGGTGACAGGGGACGGGTGGCAAGTGACACGCTGAATCTGGTGACAGGGGACGGGTGGCAAGTGACACGCTGAATCTGGTGACAGGGGACGGGTGGCAAGTGACATGCTGAATCTGGTGACAGGGGACGGGTGGCAAGTGACACGCTGAATCTAGTGACAGGGGACGGGTGGCAAGTGACACGCTGAATCTGGTGACAGGGGACGGGTGGCAAGTGACATGCTGAATCTGGTGACAGGGGACGGGTGGCAAGTGACACGCTGAATCTGGTGACAGGGGACGGGTGGCAAGTGACACGCTGAATCTGGTGACAGGGGACGGGTGGCAAGTGACACGCTGAATCTGGTGACAGGGAACGGGTGGCAAGTGACACTCTGAATCTGGTGACAGGGGACGGGTGGCAAGTGACACGCTGAATCTGGTGGCAGGGGACGGGTGGCAAGTGACACGCTGAATCTAGTGACAGGGGACGGGTGGCAAGTGACACGCTGAATCTAGTGACAGGGGACGGGTGGCAAGTGACATGCTGAATCTGGTGACGGGTGGCAAGTGACACGCTGAATCTGGTGACAGGGGACGGGTGGCAAGTGACACGCTGAATCTGGTGACAGGGGACGGGTGGCAAGTGACACGCTGAATCTGGTGACAGGGGACGGGTGGCACGTGACACGCTGAATCTGGTGACAGGGGACGGGTGGCAAGTGACACGCTGAATCTGGTGGCAGGGGACAGGTGGCAAGTGACACGCTGAATCTGGTGGCAGGGGACAGGTGGCAAGTGACATGCTGAATCTAGTGACAGGGGACGGGTGGCAAGTGACATGCTGAATCTGGTGACGGGTGGCAAGTGACATGCTGAATCTGGTGACAGGGGACGGGTGGCAAGTGACACGCTGAATCTGGTGACAGGGGACGGGTGGCAAGTGACACGCTGAATCTGGTGACAGGGGACGGGTGGCAAGTGACACGCTGAATCTGGTGACAGGGGACGGGTGGCACGTGACACGCTGAATCTGGTGACAGGGGACGGGTGGCAAGTGACACGCTGAATCTGGTGACAGGGGACAGGTGGCAAGTGACACGCTGAATCTGGTGACAGGGGACGGGTGGCAAGTGACACGCTGAATCTGGTGACAGGGGACAGGTGGCAAGTGACATGCTGAATCTAGTGACAGGGGACGGGTGGCAAGTGACACGCTGAATCTGGCGACAGGGGACGGGTGGCAAGTGACACGCTGAATCTGGTGACAGGGGACAGGTGGCAAGTGACATGCTGAATCTGGTGGCAGGGGACGGGTGGCAAGTGACACGCTGAATCTGGTGACAGGGGACGGGTGGCAAGTGACACGCTGAATCTAGTGACAGGGGACGGGTGGCACGTGACACGCTGAATCTGGTGACAGGGGACGGGTGGCAAGTGACACGCTGAATCTGGTGACAGGGGACGGGTGGCAAGTGACACGCTGAATCTGGTGACAGGGGACGGGTGGCAAGTGACATGCTGAATCTGGTGACAGGGGACAGGTGGCAAGTGACATGCTGAATCTGGTGACAGGGGACGGGTGGCAAGTGACACGCTGAATCTGGTGACAGGGGACGGGTGGCAAGTGACATGCTGAATCTGGTGACAGGGGACGGGTGGCAAGTGACACGCTGAATCTAGTGACAGGGGACAGGTGGCAAGTGACATGCTGAATCTGGTGACAGGGGACGGGTGGCAAGTGACACGCTGAATCTGGTGACAGGGGACGGGTGGCAAGTGACACGCTGAATCTGGTGACAGGGGACAGGATGGTCCTGCTGAACTAATTGTAATGTCTTTGTAGGCTGGGTTCGGTGCCAGAGCAACTTCGATCCTGAATGTAGCCACGGAGTGGAGGGGGATCTCCTGGAGGTGAGGGCTTCTTATTCTAGGAGGTCACAATAAATGGTGGAAATTGGACAGTGTGTAACTTTACCAAAGATGGGGGGCCAGATTCACGTAGATCAGCGCTCGATCTACCTGATTTAAGATCCGCTCCCGCAAGTTTGCGAGGCAAGTGGGTAATTCACAAACCACTTACCTCCAAACTTGCGGCGGCGGATCGTAAATCCCCCGGCGGGGGGAGTGTACTATTTAAATCAGGCGCGTTCCCGCGCCGATTTAAATGAGCATGCGCCGTCCGCAGAATTTCCCGGCGTGCATTGCTCACACTGATGTCACTAGGACGTCAGTGGTTTCGACGTGAGCGTAACTTGCGACGCGCGTGTTTCTGAATCGGCGTACGCAAACGACGTAAAAAAATGTAAAAGCGACGCGGGAACGACGGCTATACTTAACATTGGCTGCGCCTCATAGAAGCAGGGGTAAGTATACGCCGGGAAAGCCGCTACGGAAACGACGTAAGAACACTGCGTCGGGTCCGCGTACATTCGTGAATTCGCGTATCTCGCTGATTTACATATTATTCAACGTAAATCAGCGGGAACGCCCCCGGCGCCATTTTCAAATTGAAAATAAGATCCGACGGTGTAACACATTGTAACAGTGTCAGATCTTAGCCATATCTAAGCTCCTCTGGGGCGGGACTAACATGAAAATTTCAATGTGTCCTATAAATTATTTGCATTCTCTATACTGAGGATGATTGGAACAGCTGGAATCTGATTGGCTACAACAGGGACAGTTTGTGAAATAATTGTGGGTGTTATTTAATTGCGTTCTTATCTTTCAGTATTGGAGGAGATGACACTTTGGACACAGTCACAACAATTCCAAGTAAGTCCTCTACCGATCCCCACAGAAAAGGGATCGATCAAAGTTATAGGTGGAGTCTGGCGGCAGTGGCGGCTGGTGCTCAAAATGTTTGGGGGGGCGCAAACAAAACATCAATTGCCGCCACTGTGCCCATCAATTGCCACCACTGTGCCCATCAATTGCCACCACTGTGCCCATCAATTGCCACCACTGTGCCCATCAATTGCCGCCACTGTGCCCATCAATTGCCGCCACTGTGCCCATCAAGTGCAGCCACTGTGCCATCAAACGTATCCACTGTGCCCATCAAGTGCCGCCACTGTGCCCATCAAGTGCCGCCACTGTGCCCATCAAGTGCCGCCACTGTGCCCATCAACTGCCCCCACTGTGCCCATCAAGTGCAGCCACTGTGCCCATCAAACGTATCCACTGTGCCCATCAATTGCCACCACTGTGCCCATCAATTGCCGCCACTGTGCCCATCAATTGCCGCCACTGTGCCCATCAAGTGCAGCCACTGTGCCATCAAACGTATCCACTGTGCCCATCAAGTGCCGCCACTGTGCCCATCAAGTGCCGCCACTGTGCCCATCAAGTGCCGCCACTGTGCCCATCAACTGCCCCCACTGTGCCCATCAAGTGCAGCCACTGTGCCCATCAAACGTATCCACTGTGCCCATCAATTGCCACCACTGTGCCCATCAATTGCCGCCACTGTGCCAGTCAATTGCAGCCACTGTGCCCATCAATTGCCACCACTGTGCCAGTCAAATGCAGCCACTGTGCCCATCAAGCGCAGCCACTGTGCCCATCAAGCGCAGTCACTGTGCCATCAAGCGCAGCCGGAGAACAGATCTCTCCAGCACAGCCCCCGATGTGTAAAATCGGTTTTCAGATCGCGGACCCTCGAACTAGGCTCCACATTTTCCCTCCAGACCACCATCTCCTCCCCCGAAGGTTCCCCGCAGTTTTTTTTTTCAATGTTTCTTTTAATACTAACTGATGGGATGAGATCAGCATCGCTCTCTACATCAGTATCAGTGTGAAGGGTGCTCTGGTGATGGCTCCTCAGGGGAGGGACCAAGACACTGTGCACTCACAGTACAATCCTCGGTCTTCTGGTTTGAGAAACAATGTGTGGTATTCAACCTGGGAAGACTGAGGACATTTTGTGGCCTAAAAAAAAGGTACTTGCCAAAAAAAAATTTTTTCGTTTGTTATTTTCGTTTTTTTGTTTTTTTTCGTAAATTCTGGAAATTCTGAATTCCTAATTTTCAGATTTCCGAAAAAGCAAAAATGAATAAAAACGGGAAGAAAATAATTTTTCTAATTTCCGAAAAAAAAGAATGAAAAACAAAAAAAAATTTTTTTTTGGAAATTCAAAAAATTTGGAAATTTCCCATTTTCAAATTTCGAAATTTCAAATTTTTTCATTTTCGAATTTCTTAAATTCCGAATTTTGAAAAATCGAAAATGAAAACATTTTTTAATTTTCGGATTATTCATTTTCGAAATTTCGAATTTTTCAATTTTCGAAATTTCGAATTTTTCAATTTTCGAAATTTCGAATTCTTAGATTTTCGAATTTTCAAATTTTTTAAAATTCGAAAATTGAAAAAATCTGGAATTTCGAAAATTCGAATTTTCGGAAATACGAAAATTCGGAAATAAAAAATTCGAATTAACGAATTTCCGAATTTTCATTAAAAAACTAATTAGAAACTAAAGGGCAGATTTGCGCAGATGGGCGTAAATTTGGGCGGGATTTACGTTACGCCGCCGCAAGTTTTTCAGGCAAGTGCTTTATTCACAAAGCACTTGCGTGTAAAGATGCGGCGGCGTAACGTAAATCACACCGGCGGAATTCAAATTCGGCGGGTAGGGGGCGTGTATCATTTAAATGAAGCGTGTCCCCACGCCGAACGAACTGCGCATGGTGCAACTGCGCAGTCCCTAAAATATCCCGGTGTGCATTGCTCTAAATGACATCGCAAGGACGTCATTGGTTTCGACGTGGATGTAAATTACGTCCAGCACCATTCACGGACGACTTACGCAAACGACGTACCTTTTTAAAATTTCGACGCGGGAACGACAGCCACACTTAACATTGGCTGCGCCTCATAGACCCAGGGGCAACTTTACGCTGGGAAAAGCCTAACGTAAACGTCGTAACTTTACTGCATCGGACGCGCGTACGTTCGTGAATTCGCGTATCTAGCTAATTTGCATACTCAACGCGGATTTCGACGGAAGCGCCACCTAGCGGGCAAAAAAAAAACAATGCAGTTAAGATCCGACGGCATAAGAGACTTAGGCCTGTCGGATCTAATGCCCCGTACACACCATCACTTTATGTGATAAAAAAAAAACGACATTTTCTGTGAAGTAAAAAATGACGTTTTTGAAACTTCAATTTTCAAAGACGAAGTTGCCTACACACCATCGTTTTTCTCACAATGCTCTAGCAAAGCGAGGTTACGTTCACCACGTTTTTTCCATTGAAGCTCACTTCATAACTAGCTTCTGGGCATGCGCGGGTTCAAAAACGTTGTTTGAAACGTCGTTTTTTGCTACACACGGTCAATTTCTGTGAAGTAAAAAACGACGTTTTGAAAAACGACACATAAAATTGAAGCATGCTTCAATTTTTTTTGGTCGTTTTTCAGAAGACATAAAACGACGTTTTCTCCCACACACGATCAATTAAATTGACGTTTTTAAAAACGTCGTTTTTTTACATCGCATAAAACGACCGTGTGTACGCGGCATGAGATTTTCAAATTTTACATTTTTTAAAATTCGAAAATTGAAAAAATCTGGAATTTCGAAAATTCGAATTTTCGTAAATACGAAAATTCGTAAATAAAAAATTCGGAAAATACGAAAACTCGGAATTAACGAATTTCCGAATTTTCGTTAAAAAACAAATTAGAAACTAAAGGGCAGATTCACGTAGATGGGCGTAAATTTGGGCGTGCGTAACGTATCTGATTTACGTTACGCCGCCGCAAGTTTTTCAGGCAAGTGCTTTATTCACAAAGCACTTGCGTGTAAAGTTGCGGCGGCGTAACGTAAATCACCCGGCGGAATTAAAATCCGGTGGGTACGGGGCGTGTATCATTTAAATGAAGCGCGTCCCCGCGCCGAACGAACTGCGCATGCGCCGTCCCTAAAATATCCCAGCGTGCATTGCTCCAAATGACGTCGCAAGGACGTCATTGGTTTCGACGTAGACGTAAATTACGTCCAGCACCATTCACGGACGACTTGCGCAAACAACGTAACTTTTTAAAATTTTGACGCGGGAACGACGGCCATACTTAACATTGGCTGCGCCTCATAGACCCAGGGGCAACTTTACGCCGGGAAAAGCCTAACGCAAACGTCGTAACTTTACTGCGTCAGACGCGCGTACGTTCGTGAATTCGCGTATCTAGCTAATTTGCATACTCGACGCGGATTTCGACGGAAGCGCCACCTAGCGGGCCAAAAAAAAAATGCAGTTAAGATCCGACGGCGTAAGAGACTTAGGCCTGTCGGAATTTAATGGATATCTATGCGTAACTGATTCTAAGAATCAGGCGCATAGATACGCCGGCACAACGCACAATTGGTAAGTATTATCTCTCTTCTTTTATGGGGGGGGGCGGGGCTCTAATGATATAACGGAACTCTTTGTATCATTTCTGAATGATTTTTCATTGTTTTTTTTTTATTACTTCTCTTTAAGACATATTGAAGAAGTTCAATCCGAACATAAAGGGATTTTCAACTGGGACCGGCCGGCTAAATGAAATGTTCAATGTTGCTGTTAGTGGAGCCAAGGCAGAGTAAGTGAAAGTGTATACAATAAGTATATATAGAGCCCCGTGCACCCCGGGGGGGGGGGGGGGGGTAAAGTCCCAGTGTGCATGGGGCCTAGCTCAGCATCTCTCTTCCCCTTCCCAGCAGTGACTTTGTTCTCTCAACAGCTCATCTCCCCCTGATCCAGCAAAGACTTCAGCAGCATTTCCTTAGCACCTCGGCCCCCCTGCTCCCCCCTACCAGCAGTGACTTTGCAGCTGATTTCATCCTGTTCCCCTCCCCCCAGAAGTGGCTCAATGACTGAAGTGCAAGAAAAATACTCGCTGATCTGCCAGAATTGCACTCGGCTCCTAATTTCCTATCGTTGGCCCGACAATGCACAGCATTTATTTGGTGTCAGCCCTGCCCGTTGTCTTTTGTTAAACTTTCCAACCACTCCAACTGTTTTGTATCCACAGCATAGTAACTAAGTGACTTGTAGTCCAAAAATTAAAAACTGGTGGAGGTGGTAAACATTCTCTATGAAGTGTTAACAGGGCACAGGACATTGGATTTTTGGCAGGATCAACCGGTATTTTTTTTTTTTTTTTGCACTTGTCAAGCAGATATAACAAAAGGCTTCCAGTGGTGTATTTTATTTATTTACAAATTAATTTATTTACAAATATTTATTTACAAATGTATTTATTTACAAATGTGTTTATTTATAAATATTTATTTACAAATTTATTTATTTACAAATATTTATTTATTTACACATATTTATTTATTTACAAATATTTATTTACTTATAAATATTTATTTATTTACAAATATTTATTTATAAATATTTATTTGTTTACAAATATGTATTTAAGTTACAAATATTTATTTACAAATGTATTTATTTACAAATATTTATTTATTTACAAATGTATTTATTTACAAATATTTATTTACAAATGTATTTATTTACAAATATTTATTTATTTACAAATATTTATTTACAAATATTTATTTACTTATAAATATTTATTTATTTACAAATATTTATTTATAAATATTTATTTATTTACAAATATTTATTTAATTTTCAAATATTTATTTACAAATGTATTTATTTACAAATATTTATTTATTTACAAATATTTATTTACAAATATTTATTTATTTACAAATATTTATTTACAAATGTATTTATTTACAAATATTTATTTATTTACAAATGTATTTATTTACAAATATTTATTTACAAATGTATTTATTTACAAATAATTATTTACAAATATTTATTCATTTACAAATATTTATTTACACATATTTATTTATTTACAAATGTATTTATTTACAAATATTTATTTATTTACAAATATTTATTTACAAATATTTATTTACTTATAAATATTTATTTATTTACAAATATTTATTTATAAATATTTATTTATTTACAAATATTTATTTATTTAATTTACAAATATTTATTTACAAATGTATTTATTTACAAATATTTATTTATTTACAAATGTATTTATTTACAAATATTTATTTACAAATATTTATTTACAAATATTTATTTATTTACAAATATTTATTTATTTACACTTATTTATTTACAAATGTATTTATTTACAAATATTTATTTATTTACAAATGTATTTATTTACAAATATTTATTTATTTATTTACAAATATTTATTTACAAATATTTATTTATTTACAAATATTTATTTATTTACACTTATTTATTTACAAATGTATTTATTTACAAATATTTATTTATTTACAAATATTTATTTATAAATATTTATTTATTTACAAATATTTATTTATAAATATTTATTTATTTACAAATATTTATTTATTTAATTTACAAATATTTATTTACAAATGTATTTATTTACAAATATTTATTTATTTACAAATGTATTTATTTACAAATATTTATTTATTTACAAATATTTATTTACAAATATTTATTTATTTACAAATATTTATTTATTTACACTTATTTATTTACAAATGTATTTATTTACAAATATTTATTTACAAATATTTATTCATAAATATTTATTTATTTACAAATATTTATTTATAAATATTTATTTATTTACAAATATTTATTTATTTAATTTACAAATATTTATTTACAAATGTATTTATTTACAAATATTTATTTATTTACAAATATTTATTTATAAATATTTATTTATTTACAAATATTTATTTATAAATATTTATTTATTTACAAATATTTATTTATTTAATTTACAAATATTTATTTACAAATGTATTTATTTACAAATATTTATTTATTTACAAATATTTATTTACTTATAAATATTTATTTATTTACAAATATTTATTTATAAATATTTATTTATTTACAAATATTTATTTATTTAATTTACAAATATTTATTTACAAATATTTATTTATTTATAAATAGGGAGGGAATTAGAAAAGTTCACAGTTAGAGATAACAAATCCTGGTTCTAGTTTCTCTTTAATAATAAGACGTTGTCCTTTGTCAGGAACATGACAACCCAGGCGAGGACATTGGTGAATAAGATGAAGGAGAGCGCGGTGAGTAGAGCCGACGTGTCCACACAAAGGGCAATTGTTGCTCAATTTGATTGTCATTTGTTTCCTAGTTTCATACAGAGTGGGGGGAAGGGTGAGAACCTCTGCTGGGTTTGTCTAAGACCCTTTGCTGGTTTGATGAGGACCTCTCCCGGGTTTTATAAGAACCTGTCCCAGATTTTATGAGAACCTCTCCCGGGTTTTATGAGAACCTCTCCCGGGTTTTATGAGAACCTCTCCCGGGTTTTATAAGAACCTCTCCCAGATTTTATGAGAACCTCTCCCGGGTTTTATGAGAACCTCTCCCGGGTTTTATGAGAACCTCTCCCGGGTTTTATAAGAACCTCTCCCAGATTTTATGAGAACCTCTCCCGGGTTTTATAAGAACCTCTCCCGGGTTTTATAAGAACCTCTCCCAGATTTTATGAGAACCTCTCCTGGGTTTTAATGAGAAAATCTCCTGGGTTTTACAAGAACCTCTGCTGGGTTTGTCTAAGGCCCTTTGCTGGGTTTGATGAGAAGCTCAACTCCCGGGTTTGATGAGAACCTCAACTCCCAGGTTTGATGAGAACCTCAACTCCCGGGTTTGATGAGAACCTCAACTCCCAGGTTTGATGAGAACCTCAACTCCCGGGTTTGATGAGAACCTCAACTCCCAGGTTTGATGAGAACCTCAACTCCCGGGTTTGATGAGAACCTCAACTCCCAGGTTTGATGAGAACCTCAACTCCCGGGTTTGATGAGAACCTCAACTCCCGGGTTTGATGAGAACCTCAACTCCCAGGTTTGATGAGAACCTCAACTCCCGGGTTTGATGAGAACCTCAACTCCCGGGTTTGATGAGAACCTCAACTCCCGGGTTTGATGAGAACCTCAACTCCCGGGTTTGATGAGAACCTCAACTCCCGGGTTTGATGAGAACCTCAACTCCCGGGTTTGATGAGAACCTCAACTCCCGGGTTTGATGAGAACCTCAACTCCCGGGTTTGATGAGAACCTCAACTCCCGGGTTTGATGAGAACCTCAACTCCCGGGTTTGATGAGAACCTCAACTCCCGGGTTTTATGAGAACCTCTCCCGGGTTTTATAAGAACCTCTCCCAGATTTTATGAGAACCTCTCCTGGGTTTTAATGAGAAAAACTCCTGGGTTTTACAAGAACCTCTCCTGGGTTTGTCTAAGGCCCTTTGCTGGGTTTGATGAGAACCCCTCCTTGGGTTTTACAAGAACCTCTGCTAGGTTTTAATGAGAACCTCAACTTCTGGGTTTGATGAGAACCTCTGTGAGGCCCCGTACACACGACAGAGAAACTCGACGTGCCAAGCACGTCGAGTTCCTCGTCGAGTTCTGGGATGAAGCCGCCGAGGAGCTCGGCGGGCCGCCTTCTCCCATAGAACAATGAGAAAATAGAGAACATGTTCTCTATTTTCTCGTCGAGCTCCTCGGCGGCTCCATCGAGCCAAAACTGTACAGACGACAGAGTTTCTCGGCAGAATCCGGGTTTTAACCGAGTTTCTCGGTGAATTCTGCCGAGAAACTCTGTCGTGTGTACGGGGCCTCAGATTTGATAAGGAACTCTCCTGGGTTTTATAGGAACCTTTCCTGGGTTTGATGAGGACCTCTGCCGGGTTTTATGAGAACCTCAACTCCTGGGTTTGATCATTTTAGCGTAAGGAAATACAATATAACACCTAGGTTTTGGGTTAAAAGGGTTAAAAAATTAAATTGGTATATGTTTACTTGACACAACCTAACATGTCAATCAAACCTTAAAACTGCATCTGTTTGTGAAATCTCAACAAAAAAAAATCGAAACTTTTATTTATTTTTTCTGCAATATGATGCGTTGGCGGCCCATTGAGAATGGATGGTCAAATCTTTTTAAAGTGTGAAATGTATGGGGGGGGGGGGGGGTGGGGGGGTAACAGAGCGTGACACAACAGAGAAAACACACAAGCAACCTTCAGCCATTGAGGATCTACAAGTCCCATAATGACCCTTCGAACCCCAGGAACCCCTCCCCCTCTCATATTAATATATATATATATATCTTTTTTTGCCTTACAGGTTATTAATTTTGAAAATGACTGGAAGTTAATCACCATTTTTATTGGTGGCAACGACCTCTGCCAGTACTGTAATAACAGAGTGAGTAGAACGCGACCGAGGGAATTACAGGTTTTGTTTTCCTAGAATAGCAAATCGTTCATTAAGATTATTTTAGATACAGTGGCCCGGATTCAGTAACAATTGCGCTTTTTTTACGGAGGCGCAGGGCAACGTTTTTGCCCTGCGCCCCCGCAATTTTTTTGCGCTGCCCTCGATTCACGGAGCAGAAGCTCCATAAATTGTGCGGGCTCGGCGGCAAAATGCCCGGCATACGCACGCAATTTAAATGATCCCGTAGGGGGCCGGAATCATTTAAATTAGGCGCGTTCCCGCGCCGAACGTAGTGCGCATGCTGTGTCGGGAAACTTTCCCGACGTGCATTAGGGCAAATGACGTCGCAAGGACGTCATTTGCTTCAAAGTGAACGTGAATGGCGTCCAGCGCCATTCACGATTCACTTACGCAAACTACGTAAATTTCAAATTTCGCGACGCGGGCACGACGGGTATACGTAACATTGGCTGCCCCTGCTAATAGCAGGGGCAGCCTTACGCTAAAACCGCCGTACGGAAACAACGTAAACTGCGTACGCAGGGCTCGCGCAACGTTGTGAATCGGTGTTAGTATGCAATTTGTATACTATACGCTGAGCACAATGGGAGCGCCACCTAGCGGCCATCGCAAGAATGCAGCCTAAGATATGCGGGCATAAGAGCCTTATGCCGCGCAGATCTTAGGCTGCAGTCGGTGTAACGAGGTTCCTGAATCAGGAGCATTCGTTACGCCGGGGCAAGTAAGCAATTGCGCTGTGTAACCTATGGTTACACAGGCGCAATTGCTTCTTGAATCCAGGCCATTGTTTTCTAGATGTTGTTTTTCATTATTGTTCAGGACTAAAAATGATACATTTTATTTGTTTTTACATTTCTTTCTACTGAAGTAAATATCCCATACGACTATATCTAATATATTATTTTCAGGCAGCTATGCCATCCTCCAAAACTTTACTACTGTGCTGTGAATAGGATGCAGTACATTGCCTTGAAAAAGTATTCATACCCCTTGAAATTTCCCACATCTTGTCATGTTACAGCCAAAAAACGTAAATGTATTTTATTGGGATTTTATGTGAGGGACACAACACAAAGGGGGTTATTTACGAAAAAGGCAAATCCACTTTGCACTACAAACGCACTTTCAAGTGCAGTCGCTGTAAGAGCCCATTCACACCTAGGCGTTTTGTTGCCTGTAGCGCGACGCTCACAAACGCCAGAGGGACCAAAATACATTAAAGTCTATGGAGACTGTTCACATCTGAACGCTGATGCGCCTGACGCCCATCGCCTGTAGCCAAAAAAAGTTCCGGACCCTTTTTTGTCGCGCGTATCGGGCGGTTTGGGCGTATTTGAGCGTTTCCATTTCCCATAGAAAGTAATGGAAACGCTCGATTCAAGCGACTTGCGCGACAACGAGCGTTTGCTACCGGCGTTTCGTCGCTTTAATCAATAGAACTTGTCGCCCATGCAGAAGATTAAAAACATCTACCAACATAGCAACAAGTGATGAAAAGATGATAGTTTTTCCTATTGGCTAAAATAAAAAACGTCAAAGTACAAAAACGTCGGACGACGCTGTATGCAAACGCGCAAATAAGCATGAATACGTGCGACAAAACGCCAGAATAAAAAAACCCCGAAAAAAACGCCGAACGACCGACGCTCAGGTGTGAACGCAGCCTTAAACTGAGGAGGACAGGCAAGGAAAATAAAAGGCAGCATTTTTGCTTGCACGTGATTGGATGATCAAATCAGCAGAGCTTCCCCTAATTTTAGAGGATCCCCTCATCTCTACAGCAACTGCACTTGCGTGGATTTGCCTTTCGTAAATAACCCCCAAAGTGTCACATAATTGTGAGGTGGAAGGAAAATGATAAAATAAATAAATGATAATAAATAAATCTGTGAAAAGTGTGTGGGGGGGGGAGGGGCTTTTGTATGGCGCCCCCTTTACTCTGATAACTAGAATCTGGAGCAGGGGTCTCTAAACTTTTCAAAGAAAGGGCCAGTTTATAGCCCTTCAGACCTTAGGGGGGGGGGCAAATTGTGGCCAGTAGGGGCAGAAAATGTCCCGGGCCCGGCATCAGTGAGAATCAATATGGCCTCAGGGTTGGTGGTCCATAGGAGTTGTGCCCCTATTAGTGGAAGGAATAGTATCCAATCAAGGTTATCGGTGGAAGTAATGGTGCCCCATTGTTTGCGTCAGTGGGAGGAATAGTTCCTCATATCAGTGAGAGTAATAGTGCCCCAAGGGCCAGATAAAGGCTAGCAAAGGGCCACATCTGGCCCTCGGGCCGCAGTTCGGAGACCCCCTGATCTAGAGGAACCAATTGCCTTCAGGAGTCACCCAATTGGTAAATAGAGTCCACCTGTGTGTCATTTAATCTCAGCAATTTAATACAGCTGTTCTGTGAAGCCCTCAGAGGTTTGTTAGACCCCTTTCACACTGAGGAGTTTTTCAGGCGGTACAGCGCTAAAAATAGTGCTGCTATAGCGCCTGAAAATCTCCTGCCCAGAAACCTCGATGTGAAAGCCGGAGGGGCTGTCACACTGAGGCGATGCGCTGGCGGGAGAGAAAAAATCTCCTGCCAGCAGCATCTTTGGAGCGGTGAGAGGAGCGGCGTGTGTACCACTCCTCTCACCCCTCCTTCCCATTTAAAACAATGGGAACCGCGGAAATACCGCCCGCAATGCGCCTCTGCAGAGGCGCATTGCGGGCGGTATTAACCCTTTATCGGACGCTAGCGGGGGTTAATACCGCCCGCTAGCGGCCGAATCCCGTGGCAAATACAACGGTATAGCGCCGCTATACCGCCACCGTGGCTCCCGTCCCAGTCTGAAAGGGGCCTTAGAGAACCTTAGTGAACAAACAGCATCATCAAAGTATTGACTCCGGGGGGCGCCATACAAATACCCCCCCCCCCCCCCCCACACACACACACACACACACTTTTCACATGTTTATTTGTATCATTTATCATTTTCCTTCCACTTCACAATTATGTGACACTTTTAGGTAGATTCACAAAGAGTTAGGTCGGCTTATCAGTAGATAAGCCGACCAAACTCTGAATCTACGCCGGCGCTTGTTTAAGTGTATTCTCAAACAGAGATACGCTTAAACAAAGCTAAGATAGGCCGGCTTGCGCCGTTCTATCTTAGCTTGCAATGTTTCTTTTGTCCGCTAGATGGCGCTTCCATTGCGGCCGGCGTAGATTATGTAAATGAGGGGATACGCTGATTCACGAATGTACGCCAGGCCTACACCGTCGCATTACGTCGTTTCCGTAAGGGATAGGCCGCCTAAAGTTATTCCACCTATGAGGTGGAATAACAATGTTAAGTATGGCCGCCGTTCCCGCCGCGAGGTTCGAATTTTTTACGTCGTTTGCGCAAGTCGTCCGCGAATCGGGATTTACGTCGTTTACGTACACGTCGAAATCAATAGGCCCGTACGGCCTACTTAGCCGCAATGCGCACTGGGAAATGTAGTCGCCCGGCGCATGCGCAGTGTCAAAAAACGTCAAAAAACGTGAGGTCAAGCCTCATTTCCATACAACACACCCCCCTCCAAGTCATTTGAATTAGGCGCCCTTAAGCCCGCTCGTTTTAGGCTACACCGCCGTAGATTAGCAGGTAAGTGGTTTGTGAATCACTACTAGCCTAACTAATTTACGGCGGTGTAGCCTAAAAATGCTAGACTAGGCCGCCCTAAAGTTAGGCGCCCCTACGTGAATCTACCTATGAGTGTTGGTCCATCACATAAAATCCCAATAAAATACATTTACATTTTTGGTTGTAACCTGAGAAAAATGGGTTTTATAGCGGAAAATGCCCCAACCACACCTCCTGATATACAGATAACCAATAGAGGGCGCTATTACCGCTATGCAGAATATATCAATTAAAAAAATGTTCAGTATGCAAAGTATAAAATGTGAAAGTCTTGTGAAAAAAAATCGCTTTTTTAGTTGCACTTTGCAGTAATATCTCAAAATGCGCTAATGCTGAACATATATTGTCATGTGACTCGCGTTCGCCGTGTAAGATGCGGTGCAATACATGAAGAATGACGGTATCGTGGTAAATTGTCAGAAATAAAAGGGAATTAGAAGGTAATGTCGTCTAATATATCTTCCAACTAAATATTGCTCTATATAAATGTAGTTAAGATTTATAATTAGTTTTATTAATATTTTTAGATTTATTAAAGTTGAGTACAATTGATATTTCCTTTTTTTTTTTTTCTCAGACACGATATTCTCTGGAGAATCACATGAAACATCTTCAGACGGCTCTGGACATCTTCTATGACGAGGTATACAGTGCGGTCACACGCAGGGTCTATAGTTATGTATAGAGTATGTGTCACCCTCTAACCTGATCAATAATATCGGCCATGGGCGCAGTGGCGTTGCTAGGCGGGTGCGAGGGGTGCGGGACGCACCCGGGTGACACCCGCTAGAGGGGTGACACCAACACCGCCCGCTGCCCTGTGCCTCGCGCCGCGGCTGTGTCCCTCAGAGGAGCGGGAACAAAGCCGCCTCCCCCTCCTCTGTTTACATCCACAAAGGAGGAGGAGTTAGTGCTCGAGGAATACACACCGCTGTGTGTATCTGCTGTTCTGAGGTCTGTAAGGGGGGCGTCTATACTGATGGGGGATCTGCACTGATGGAGGGGGTCTGCACTGATGGGGGGGTCTGCACTGATGTAGTGGGGATGTCTGTACTGATGGAGGGGTCTGCACTGAGGTGGGGGTGTCTGTACTGATGGAGGGGGGTGTCTGTACTGATGGAGAGGGGTCTGCACTGAGGTGGGGGGGGTCTGTACTGATGGAGGGGGGTCTGCACTAAGGAGGGGGTCTGCACTGAGGAGGGGGGTCTGTACTGATGGTGGGGTCTGCACTTAGGGGGCAAACAAAAGTCACTGCCCCTACCTATGACTGGTCTACAATGAGGAGCGCTGGAAAAGGCGCATCTACATACAAAAACATGGAATATCCAGGCTCAAACTTACCGACCAATCGGCAACCAACCAAATTCACCTGTCTAACAGTGTGCGGTAAAAACAGGGGATTAGTTGCACACATTTGCAAAATGCATGTGTAAGCTGCAGGTCCCGTCAAGGCTCTCTGTATACTGCAGTCCTCTGTTTTTACCGCACACTGTTAGACAGGTGAATTTGGTTGGTTGGTGATTGGTCGGTAAGTTTGAGCCTGGATATTCCATGTTTTTGTCTGCACTTAGGGGGTGTCTGTACTGAGGGGCAAGGTTTATACTGAGGGAGGGGGGTCTGTACTGATGGAGGGGGGTCTGTACTGATGGAGAGGGTGTCTGCACTGAGGTGGGGGTGTCTGCACTGATGGAGGGGGGTCTGCACTGATGGAGGGGGGGTCTGCACTGATGGAGGGGAGGGGTCTGCACTGATGGAGGGGAGGGGTCTGCACTGAGGTGGGGATGTCTGTACTGATGGCGGGGTCTGTACTTAGGGGGTGTCTGTACTGAGGGTGAAGGTTTATACTGAGGGAGGGGGGTCTGTACTGATGGAGGGGGTGTCTGCACTGAGGTGGGGGTGTCTGCACTGATGGAGGGGAGGTCTGCACTGATGGAGGGGGGGGTCTGCACTGATGGAGGGGAGGGGTCTGCACTGAGGTGGGGGTGTCTGCACTGATGGAGGGGGGTCTGCACTGATGGAGGGGGGTCTGCACTGATGGAGGGGGGTCTGTACTGATGGAGGGGGTGTCTGCACTGAGGTGGGGGTGTCTGCACTGATGGAGGGGGGGTCTGCACTGATGGAGGGGGGTCTGCACTGATGGAGGGGAGGGGTCTGCACTGATGGAGGGGAGGGGTCTGCACTGAGGTGGGGATGTCTGTACTGATGGCGGGGTCTGCACTTAGGGGGTGTCTGTACTGAGGGTGAAGGTTTATGTATCTTATCCTCACCTATAGGGATTCATTGATTACATCTGTTTACCAATCAATCACTAATCATAATAATAATAAAATAGTGATAGTAGTCATGTGACATCCCCCGACGCTCCATCCTCAGGTGTAGATTATTTTGGGGCTCTTTCAGTAATGCTTGCCACCATCCGAAGAGATTTATCAAAGTGTGGCATAGCAGCGGCTGCCAGGCGTTCAGGATTCGCCTCCCGGTGCCCGTTTTTTGGGTTAAGGTCAGTTTTTTTATTAATTTTTTCTTAATTGTGGGACCATGCTGCAAATGCAAGCCAAGCCGTCTAGTGCGGCTCCAAAATCTTGGCTGCCGTACTTTTTGCAAACTTCAGCCGCGTTGGGCATTGAAATTTTTTGGGCTGCTGAAAACATGCCATGCGGGTACATGCAAAATACAGCAGACGCATGCAAGTGGTGTGAACAAGCCCCCGACTAGCATGTTCTGCCTACTTTATGGGATATTACAATCGGGTCTCCCCCCCCCCCCCCCACATCTATACATTCTGGGACCGATTTGGTCAGAAGACAATTATTCTTCTAAACCAGCGGTCTCCAAACTGCGGCCCTTTGCTTGCTTTTATGTGGCCCTTGGGGCACTATTCCATCCCCCGACACCACCCAGTAGTGTATTTAGGTTTTGTGCTGCCCTAGGCCTGACTAAACTCATGCACACCCCCCCCCCCCCCTAGTTTAAATATGACCCACCCCTTCTTGTCAAGGCCACACCCCTTTCTGTTTAAGACCCGCCCTGAAATTTTCGAGTGGGGACACTACTTCTGAGGGCCTGGGGGAGGGCGATGGAGTCCCTTAATTTGCATTGATCTCACTTCCTGTTTGGCTATGGGGCAGGAAGTGAAGGAAAATCTCTGCAATGGGACAGGGATGGTAACAAAAAAAAAAAAAAAACTGTCTGGGGCTCTAACCCTCCCCCCCCCCCTTATTCTATCCAAAATAAAAATAAAGTGTTGCCTATAGTTCTACTTTAACCGATTCAGCCCTGGAGCATTTTGTTGCCAAAGACCGGGCCCCCTTTTTGAGATTCGGCACTGCGCCGCTTTGACTGACATTTGCGCGGTCGTGCGACGTGGCTCCCAAACAAAATTGGCGTCCTTTTTTTCCCACAAATAGAGCTTTCTTTTGGTGGTATTCGATCACCTCTGCGGTTTTTATTTTTTGCGCTATAAACAAAAATAGAGCGACAATTTTGAAAAAAAAAAAAAAAGCTACATTTTTTACTTTTTGCTATAATAAATATCCCCCAAAAATATATAAAAAAACATTTTTTTTTCCCTCAGTTTAGTCCGATACGTATTCTTCTACATATTTTTGGTAAAAAAAAAAAAAAATCGCAATAAGCGTTTATTGATCGGTTTGCGCAAAAGTTATAGCGTTTACAAAATAGGGGATCGTTTTATGGCATTTTTATTAATATTTTTTTTTTACTAGTAATGGCGGCGATCTGCGATTTTTATCGTGACTGCGACATTATGGCGGACACATCGGACACTTTTGATGCCATTTTGGGATCATTGTCATTTATACAGCAATCAGTGCTATAAAAATGCACTGATTACTGTGAAAATGACACTGGCAGTGAAGGGGTTAACCCGTAGGGCGCTGAAGGGGTTATTCTTGCTGTGTGGGGGCGTGGCTTGGCGTGTGATGTCACTGATCGTCGTTCCCTACGATAGGCTCACTAGGAAGAACGGGGGAAGGTTTGTTTACACTCACATCTCCCCGTTCTTCAGCTCTGTGACCCGATCGCGGGACACTGGCGGCGAAAGGGTCCCGCGGTCACTGAGCTCAGGACCAGGTCGTGAGCGCTTTGTCGACGTATATCGGCGTCAGGCGGTTAATCACGCAATTGTGATACTTTTATGGAGAGGACAAAAAGGATATAACCATGGCAATGGTGCAGCAGAAAACAGAGCACAGTGAGGAAGGTTTGTGGTCCAGGATGATAGGACAGTCAGGGGGGGCGCTAGACTAATTTTCCTCTCAGCCCAGTCCACCCCATAAGACTGGTACCACACTAACAGTGCAGCGCAAGCCGGCGGGGACTCTTTTCATGCTGCCCCCCTGCAAAGTGCTGCCCTAGGCCAGGATACAGCGATGACCAGTGGCGGTTCGTCCATAGAAGGCGCTGGAGCGCCGCCCCCTCTGGCTCTCACCACCACTGAGTCTAATAACATAGATTCATGCATTGCACGAATCTATGTTATTGTCGCCGCTGCGCTGTTGTATTCAGATGGCCGGACATGAGGCGCCGACCATCTAAATAGCGGCAGCTGGTTGGCTGTACGGAAGTGCCTATCAGAGCCAGCGGCCCTGATAGGCTTTCCGAGTACAGCCCTCGGGTCCCCGGAAGCTTATTGTCGGAACGTTAGGTTGACTGGTTTTGGCTACCGGTAACCTGGTTGGCTGAAGCGTCATCGAGGGCGGGAGAAGACGTCGAGGACGTGGATGGCTGACTCCAGTAAAGGTAAGTGCCGGGCGGGGGAAAGGGGCATCACAAAGTTACAATAACAGTCACCCGCACAATAGGGCAACTATCTCACATCTGTATAGCTGGCTGTTGTGATTCTAATGCCACTGTGCCATGCCAAACGCAGCCACTGTGCCATGCCATGGTCGCCACTGTGCCCATCAATTGTCGCCACTGTGCCATGCCATTGTTGCCCCTATGCCCATCAATTGAAATCTGGTGGCATTTTAGGGGCAAACTGGCAGCAATTGATGGGCATATGGGCAACAATGGCATGGCACAGTGGCGACAATTGATGGGCACAGTGGCGACCATGGTATGGCACAGTGGCGACCATGGCATGGCACAGTGGCGACAATGGCATGGCACAGTGGCGACAATGGTATGGCACAGTGGCTGCGTTTGGCATGGCACAGTGGCGACAATTGATGGGCACAGTGGCTGCGTTTGATGGGCACAGTGAGGCTGCAATTGACATTTTTTTTTTTTTCGTTTGTTTGCGCCCCCCAAAAATTTTGAGTACCAGCCGCCACTGGTGCTGACACCACCAATAGGGGCGTAATGCCTGTCGCTGACACCAACGATGGCGCACTATTCCTTTCATCGATAACAATGGGACACTATGCCTCCCACTGACACCAACGATGGGGCACTATGCCTCCCACTGACACCAATACACGATAAGTCCCACTGGACACCAAGACATTTTCCACTCCCACTGGCTCTAGTCTGCCCCCCCTCCCCCCTAAAACTGCCCCTTTGTTTAGAATGTTTGGAAACCCCCCTGATCTAAACATAGGAAGAGGGGGGGGGGGCACCCAGACACAACCTTCACAAACAAGGTGAAGAACATAAAACCCGTAATGTTGGTGACGGAACCTGAACCCGAGACCTCAGTGCTGCAATATATCACTGATATTTAGAGATGAAATAAGTATTACAATCCGTCCGGCACGCCTTCCTATCCGTTGGGGTATCTCACCTCTCTGTGTGTGTGAGGTGCTAGTCGGCAGGGGAGGGATGGCAGCCTTAGGCCTGGGGGGCAAGTCCAGTCAAGTGGCCCATTGAACCCCTGAATGAGCTCACCATCCATGGCCCACCTGTTTTTTTAATGCAGCCTCACCAGTGCCCATCAGTGCAGCCAACTCCAGTGCCCATCAATGCAGCCTGTTTACTGGGGCAGGTAACATGGGGTGTATGGGGGGTCAGCTAAGCGTGTCAGGGTCTCTCACCTTAGTGATCTCAGCTCAGAAGGTCCTTGCATGCCACGGCCTCCTGGGGGGGGGGTAATGGTCCTGGGGTCAAGTTGCAGCCAGCGCCCAGCCTTGCAGCCCGACTCCCTGGCACACACTTCCTCTGCCTGCTTCCAAGAATCCAGTGCCAGGGAGTTGTAGTTTCCTCTGTGCTTCTCTACAACTCCCGGAATGCAACAGCTAGTGGTCAGCCACTGTGGTCGTGCCCCTAACCCAGTGCCGATCCTGACCTCCCTGGGGCCCTAAGCTAAATGTCATGTCACATTAAAGTGAAAAGTGGGGGGTGCCAACTTCTTACCTCTTCTCCCATGCAGCCAGCGAGTTGAGAAGCGGGGTGAGGGGCCGAAAATGACTCACCAGGCGGGGCCTCTAGTAATTTGGGGGGCCCTCCGCAGCTTTGTGGGGCCCTAAGCGGCTTGCATAGTGAGCCTATAGGGCGGATCGGCCCTGCCCCAACCCGTCTTCCTAGTGCAGAATAAAAATGAAAATGGTAGAGGGCAGCGGCTGCCGGCCAATTTTAACATAAGTTAGAGCGGCCTGGGAGGCAATTGCCACACTGCCCCCCGGCCCGGCCCTCCCCTGGTAGTCGGGTTCCTAAGGCTCCTCACCAGCATGGTATGGGTTCCCCGAGGAGCTCACCCCAGAAAGGCCCCCTGACCTCCTTGTGGTGCATTTGCAGATTTCATAAGATGATGGCGGTCAGTAAGAATAAAGTTTGTTGAGGAATCCCCCATGATGCTTAGCAAGTCTCGGTATCCATTCATCAGCTTCTGATTGGTTTCTCCTCAGGTTCCTCGCGCTTTCATCAACCTGGTGGAGATCATGGAGATAGAAGGACTGCGCTCGGTGACCGCAGACACCATTGGCTGCAGCCTCTTAAAACCGTAAGTGTTGACTCTGCTTTACTAGCAAGCTTGTTGTAACGGAACGTCCCACACTCCGCTTGAGTGCTTCCGTCATATACCGCTTCCTATCAGTCTGGATATAGATATCAGATATTCCAGCTGCTCTCAACACACAACGAGACGAGACTTGTTTGTCTGCTGAACACGGAGTGTTTATTAGAACCCAGAATACAACCTTATATACAGTTAAAGAGGAGGTAACAGAACATAAATTAACATGAGCTAATTAACTAATCATTTACCCAGACGAGGTGACTCCGAGATATGACCTTTCAGAGTAGACGTCACGTCTCCGCTCACCTGCTATACAATATACATTATCATAAGTGTAAACACAGGACATCTTCACACTGTAGAAGGGTCAATTAGCACAGAGAACAGACAGATGGCTGGAGGTGAGGACATTAGCATCTAACAGTATGTGTCCCAACAATATGAATGAGTCACTCTTACAATTAACCCGTTGAGTTCAGAATCAACAACCAGCAAATAGTTCTCTAGAGATATCCTGGAATATATTGTGGATAATAATTACATAATAATCCCATCTCCGGTAGTCCAAGATATCATTTCTCAGTCATCCTATGCCCCTAGTGGACATAGGATGATTTTAGACATAAGAGAGTCCGGGGATGTCGTCCCGGGTGAGTCTGTCACACTTGTGATGTCTTCCAACAACGTGGCTTACACCGGCCTTGTGACGCCGGATTGGCTGAGACCATAAAGAGAACCTGTGAGGACAGAAATCTGACAGAGATCACCACTAATATGTTTGATAGATACAGTCTGCAGTCTCTCTCATCCTGACTTGGAGCAAGCCTAGGAAGTATATGCCTGCAAATTGAAGCTGAAGCTATTGAGCTCTGTAAACCTTTTGTAGGGATAATAGAATGGTGGTGCGCACTGATTTGGCTGGTTCAGTGTTCTGATGAACAATTTGGCACCATATGACCGAAAATCTAGAAAAACCTTCAGTGACAGTAGAAACACTCATTAACCACTTCCGGACCGAGGCACGCCGATATACGTCGGCTGTTCGAAGAGAGATATCCTCAGATTTCCTCGTCTTCAGGCGGCGGTCCAGTTTCCGATAATGGTGGTCTCTGCGGCAGATTCACCTTGAGATCAACGTTATCAGCGGTGGAAGAGGGGCCTCCCGCCCCTCTCCTGTGCCCTCGACCGCTTACCGGAGGTGTCGGTACTAGCGGCGGAGGCGATTGGGTCCTCTCTCATGCTGGGTATGGAGACAAGTGAGGGGAAGATGGCCGCCAACCGTCTCCATACCATAGCAGGGCGGACGCAACGTAAAAATCTCACTTCCACCCATACGTCTTAAAGGGCCATTTTTTTGTTGTCATTTTTTTCAAATGACAATTTTTTTTTTATTATTGTTGCATTTAAGTCCAAATATGAGATGTGACGTCTTTTTGACCCCCAGATCTCATATTAAAGAGGACCTGTCATGCCTTTTTCTATTACAAGGGATGTTTACATTTCTTGTAATAGGAATAAAAGTGACCCAATTTTTTTGGATAAAAAAAAAAAAATGTAAAAAAATAAAAGCTAAAAAAATCAATGTGCCCCGTCCCGCCATTCCACGAGTGGGCGCAATTTAGAAGCGTGACATGTTGGGTATCAGTTTACTCGGCGTAAAATTACCTTTCACGATAAAAAAATTGGGCTAACTTTACTGTTGTCTTAAAAAGTGAATTTTTTCCCCCAAAAAAAGTGCGCTTGTAAGACCGCTGCGCAAATACGGTGTGACATAAAGTATTGCAACGACCGCCATTTTATTCTCTGGGGTGTTAGAAAAAAATGTACAATGTTTGGGGGTTCTAAGTAATTTTCTAGCAAAAAAAAAATAGTTTTTAACTTGTAAACAACGTATCTTAAAAAGAGTCTCGGTCCTTAAGTGGTTAATTCACATCTGTAATACCTTATAACACATTTTTTTTTCTTTCAATTCAGCGAACGTCATCACTAAAATCAACTGAAAGTTGAAAGCAGTCTTGCAGTAGGAGTGTCTATGAGATCGGGGGGAAGGTCCTTGGGAACAGGGGAGACAGAACTCACAGAGTGCCTCTAGTGTGGTGATAGGTAGTGGGCGGGGCAGTGGAACAGAGTCCATACAAGGACCGCCCTCATTATGCAATGCAGCTGTCTAGGGCAGTAACCTCGGCACCCCCAGATGTTTAGGAACTACATTTCCCATGATGCTCCCCTACACTGCAGAGTGCCTGAGCATCATGGGAAATGTAGTTCCGAAACATCTGGGGGTGCCAAGGTTCTCCATCACTGGCCTAGGGCAGTGTTGCCAACCTACCTGATTGAAATTTACTGGCAAAGCCACGTTTTTACTGGCATTTCACAAAAGCTAAATTACATTTTTAGGTGCCAATTTCAGTATTTAGGCCACAAACAAGTACACTAGGCAAATAGCAATGTGATATTAAGGTAAAAAAACATATTTTTGTTATTTTCGATATAATAAGGGCAAATTATTTAGTCACATCACCCCCTGCCTCCATCCCCCTCTGCCACCAACACCCCCCTCTGCCACCAACACCCCCCCCCCTCTGCCACCAACACCCCCTGCCTTCACCCCCCTCTGCCACCAACACCCCCCCTCTGCCACCAACACCCCCTGCCTGCACCCTCCTCTGCCACCAACACCCCCCCTCTGCCACCAACACCCCCTGCCTGCACCCTCCTCTGCCACCAACACCCCCCCTCTGCCACCAACACCCCCTGCCTGCACCCTCCTCTGCCACCAACACCCCCTGCTTTCACCCCCTCTGCGGTGCCACAATCTCCCTCTGCCTCCAATCACCCCCTGCCTCCAATCTCCCCCAGTCCCCCTGCCTCCATCGTCCCCTGCCTCCACCCCGCTCTGCGGTGCCACCAACAACCCCTGTCACCATCCCCACCCTCTGCGATGCCACCATCCGCCTCTGCAGTGTCACCAACACACCCTGCCTCCAATCTCCCCCTGCCTCCATCCCCCTCTGCCACCAACACCCCCTGCCTTCACCCCCTCTGCGGTGCCACAATCTCCCCCAGGGTCCCTGCCTCCATCGTCCCCTGCGGTGCCACCAACAACCCCTGTCACCATCCCCACCCTCTGCGATGCCACCATCCGCCTCTGCAGTGTCACCAACACACCCTGCCTCCAATCTCCCTCTGCCTCTATCCCTCTCTGCCACCAACACCCCCTGCCTTCACCCCCTCTGCCACCAACACCCCCTGCCTTCACCCCCTCTGCGGTGCCACAATCTCCCTCCAATCTCCCCCTGCCTCCAATCTCCTCTGTGGTGCCACCGCAGCCACCATCACCCCCTGCCTCCAATCACCATGCGCAGTTCCAAGCCGAACCGATCTCGGCTTTTTTTACTGGCACATTCCCGCAACCACGGACATTTACGAACGGGGGGAAAAAAGTGCCCGTTTTTACGGACGGTTGGCAACACTGGCCTAGGGCCACACCTTACACACTGCCCGGAAGGCAAAGCGGTCCTCTGTACATCCTGCGCTTCTTGTGTATTCCAATGAACTGCTCTTGTAATACAAATAAAATCCATTTTGTCCCCCCGCAGTAACGCTTGTCCGTGCTTTATAAACCCGCGAGATGGATCTCCAGAGCTGAACCAGATCAAGAAATTCAACAGAGATCTGCAGGTGAGGATGTGACCAGGGGGGGCGCTCTTCTACAGCAGAGTGACTTGTGTCCCCGGACTGAGCTCTGAGGTCATTACTCCAGGCTTCCAGAGAGAAACACAAGAAGCCGTTTACATTTAAAAGTCAATTTAGGCCGCTAAAGCAGGAGCCGTCAACCCCCCCGGTCCGCGGCGCACTACTGGGCCGAAACCCTTCTGCAGCCGGGCCGCGGGTGCGAGCAGGCGGCATGAGACTTTTCTTCCTCCTGCCGTCACTCTGTAATCCTCACAGAGCCGACAGCGGGAGGCAGAACAATTCTGGGTGGAGGGCGGAGCTGCCCGAGGTTATCACACAGGTGATTGGCTGCTAGGACTGTCCTTCATCCTAGTAGCCAATCACCTGTTTGTTACCTCGGCCCTCCATCCAGAAGTGTCCCGCCTCCCTCCCTGCAACGCCTCTCCTGTCCCTATCCAGACATGCTGTGCACAGTCCTCTCCACTGCCTACATCGGCACCGCCTCCTTCGCCACAATCAGGGACTAGTGTGACTGTGATCTCTCTCAAGTGTCTCCTCTCCAACCACTTCCTTCTCTGGCACCCGCGGCCCGCCACGCGGCGGCATGGAGAGGGTGTGACAGCAGCAGGGACATGGTCATCTGTGTACCTGCTGGATCGGATCAACGTGCCCGACTACTCCTCCTCCCACCCATGGCCCGACTCACTGAGAGACCATACACCAGAGGGTGTGAAAGGTAAAGAAATAAGTCACACAGATGGACACTGATGAAGGTGACAAGTGAAGTTACTGAGGGGAAGGTTACACGGGGGAACATGGGTGGCAAGTGACATGGCTGCAGGTGGCAGGCTGTGGGTGACAGGCTGTGGTGGAAAGTGACATGGTGGCAGGTGGCAAGTGACATGGTGGCAGGTTGTGGTGGCAAGTGACATGGTGGCAGGTTGTGGTGGCAAGTGACATGGCTGCAGGTGGCAAGTGACATGGTGGCAAGTGACATGGTGGCAGGTGGCAAGTGACATGGCTGCAGGTGGCAAGTGCATGGTGGCAAGTGACATGGTGGCAAGTGACATGGCGGCAAGTGGCAGGCTGTGGTGGAAAGTGACATGGCGGCAAGTGGCAGGCTGTGGGTGGCAAGTGACATGACTGTAGGTGGCAAGTGACATGGTGGCAGGGGCAGGCTGTGGGTGGCAAGTGACATGGCTGCAGGTGACAGGCTGTGGTGGAAAGTGACATGGTGGCAGGTGGCAAGTGACATGGTGGCAGGTTGTGGTGGCAAGTGACATGGTGGCAGGTTGTGGTGGCAAGTGACATGGCTGCAGGTGGCAAGTGACATGGTGGCAAGTGACATGGTGGCAAGTGACATGGCTGCAGGTGGCATGTGCATGGTGGCAAGTGACATGGCTGCAGGTGGCAAGTGACATGGCTGCAGGTGGCAAGTGCATGGTGGCAAGTGACATGGTGGCAAGTGACATGGCGGCAAGTGGCAGGCTGTGGGTGGCAAGTGACATGGCGGCAAGTGGCAGGCTATGGGTGGCAAGTGACATGACTGTAGGTGGCAAGTGACATGGTGGCAGGGGCAGGCTGTGGGTGGCAAGTGACATGGCTGCAGGTGACAGGCTGTGGTGACAGGCTGTAGGCGGCAAGTGACATGGTGGCAGGTAGCAGTTGACATGGCTGTAGGTGGCAGGCCTGGAGTGTGGGGGGGGGGGAGGACTGTAATGTGGGGGGGCCTGAAGAAGTTAAATTGGGGTGACCAAGAACTGTCATGTGAGGGGGGCTGAGGATATTAAAGTGGAGGTTGGGAATGTAATGTGGGGGGTAGGCTGCCACTGATTCTGCATTATGGTGGGTTTAACCATTTAATTTATTACTACAATGTAATAGAAATAATGCGCTGACAAATTGCCCGCGAAAAATCGCTTACCCCCCACATGCCATCCCCAACCTCCCCCCAACCGGGCCTTGGCAAAATTTTCTTTCACGAAGCCGGTCCCCGGTGCCAAAAAGGTTGGGGACCACTGAGCTAAAGGACCTTGCCCCTTTTTGCGATTCGGCACTGCGTCGCTTTAACTGACAATTGCGCGGGCGTGCGACGCGGCTCCCAAACAAAATTTTGCGCTATAAACAAAAATAGAGCGACAATATTGAAAAAAATGCAATATTTTTTACTTTTTGCATTAAAAAATATCCCCCAAAAATATATAAAAAAAAAGAAGTTTTTTCCCTCAGTTTGATGGAAATAACTAATGCCGCGTTCACACGACCGTTTTTCGGGTTGTAAAAAATAAGTTTTTTTTTTTAATGTCATTAAAAACGACGGTGTGTGGGCTCCGGAGCATTTTTCACGATGTAAAATAATGGGCATTAAAAATTTCGAACATGCGCTCATTTTTCACGTCGTAAAAAACGATCGTGTGTAGGCTTTAACGACGTGAAAAAAACCGCACATGCTCAGAAGCAAGTTATGAGACGGGAGCGCTCGTTCTGGTAAAACTAGCGTTCGTAATTGAGATCGCACATTCATCACGCTGTAACAGACAGAAAAGCGCGAATCGTCTTTTACTAACACGGAATCAGCCAAAGCAGCCCCAAGGGCGGCGCCATCCGCATGGAACCTCCCCTTTATAGCGCCGTCGTACGTGTTGTACGTTGCCGCGCTTTTCTAAAGCATTTTTTTTTTCACGATCGTGTATAGGCAAGGCTGTTTTAACGATCGGGTTGAAAAAAACGTCGTTTTTTCTAGACCATTAAAAACTTCGTTTTTTACAACCCGAAAAACGGTCGTGTGTACGCGGCATTAGGGCCCTTTCATCCGTGATGATCCGCCCCGTGAACCTCCGCTTGCTCAGTGGGGATCGCTCCGCTGATCCGGGGGATGACAGGGTGGTCCCCGCACACTGTGGAGGGACCGCCCTGTCAGATCTCCGCTCTCCTCTATGGGGGGATGGGATGAACACGGACCGCCTGTCCCTGCTCACCCGATCCGCAGACGGATGGGAAAAATTGGGTTTTCCTCTGTCTGCAGAATCAGATTTATTGTGAATTTATAATACTGTAACATTTGATTCTTTGATTCTTTCTGTTCAGACTCACTTGGCTCGATTGCCAGAGAAGTACCGAGGCCGGGAGGACTTCGCTGCGGTGGCGCAGCCCTTCTTCAGGAACACAGTTGTGCCCGTTGACAACGTAAGTCTCACATTTCTCATGAATATCATTCATCAGTAATCGCACCTCCCTGAATTCTTCCTCTGAATATAAATTGTCAGTAACGGGTGTTTATAAAGAAATTTGCATCGGTGCCCCGCCCACTGAAACTGCATTTTTATTCGCTCCTTTCGGATTGGTGCAATTCTGAATGTTCTTGGGGGATTTCAAATGTGTAAATGAGGGAAATACCACATTATGGCCACTAGAGGGCTCTGACTTTCACAGGAACAAAGTATGATCCTCAGTGCCATCTAGTGGCCATAATGTGGTATTTTCTACACATTCAAATTGCGGAGACGATAGCCTGAGAACATTCGATTTAGCTCTATACACACAGAGCGAATTTACATACCGTTCTGATGAATAAACAGCTATGCATTTTTTATTTTTATAATTGCACCCCTAAGTGTAAAGCCTGTACACACGGCCCGGATTCTCCGCAGAACGTAGTTTTTCCTGACGAGATTCCAGGCAAGATTCTCTTACCGGTGTCAGGCTGGGAGCAGATAACAGTTCAGGTGTGCTAACTATGTAAACAGTTCAAGAACAAGAGCACTTACCATGAGCAGGTCTGAGATGAGCAGGTCAGCTGGTGCTTGTAGTTCACCACTGCAGATAGGTGTACCGGCTCCTCCCCTTCAGTCTTGCACAGGTGTAGCGGCTCCTCCCCTTCAGCCTTGCACAGGATTACTGGCTCCTCCCCTTCAGTCTTGCACAGGTGTACCGGCTCCTCCCCTTCAGTCTTGCACAGGTGTGCCAGCTCCTCCCCTTCAGTCTTGCACAGGTGTACCGGCTCCTCCCCTTCAGTCTTGCACAGGATTACTGACTTCTCCCCTTCAGTGTTGCACAGGATAACTGGCCCCTCCCCCTTCAGTTTTGCACAGGATTGCTGGCTCCTCCCCCTTCAGTCTTGCACAGGTGTACCGGCTCCTCCCCTTCAGTCTTGCACAGGTATACCGGCTCCTCCCCTTCAGTCTTGCACAGGTGTACCGGCTCCTCCCCTTAAGTCTTGCACAGGTGTACCGGCTCCTCCCCTTAAGTCTTGCACAGGTGTACCGGCTCCTCCCCTTAAGTCTTGCACAGGTGTACCGGCTCCTCCCCTTCAGTCTTGCACAGGTGCACCGGCTCCTCCCCTTCAGTCTTGCACAGTTGTACTGGCTCCTCCCCTTCAGCTTCTCACAATGTGCATTAGAAGCAGCAGCTAGTCAGATAGAGCCCCGCCCCATTTCCTAGCTGGAGGAGGTCCAGCATTAGCCTGCCTGTCTCTGGCCCCGCCCCCTTTCACTCATTGGACTTTAGGTCTTTCAATCCAGGAGGGTCAGCATCACATGTGGGCGTCGCCTATGCAAATATAGCCGATTTAGGAACTCCCATGCCTCCAGAATGACACCCACCCTTCAAGGCATGTTAATATTTGCATAACCCCTCCCACTGCATGAGACCCGGTGATGACATCACACTGAGTGTGAAATGAGATCGGTACATTTTATGTTTTAATTCGATGCATTCCAATCTTTTCTCAGCTGGGACAGCCGGACGTGAACTACTTCTCCAAAGACTGCTTCCACTTCCACGAACGCGGACACGCAGAGATGGCGAAGGCGCTGTGGAATAACATGGTACGTTGGGTCACTCAGCCGACACTAGGGGGCACTGGGCCACATTCTGTGATAAAGTACAAACAGACTTACACTGGACGACATTCAAGGGACTGTAAAAAAAACACATCATACTTACCGGCTCTGTAAGGGTTTTGCACAGAGCGGCCCCGATCCTCCTCTTCTGGGGGCTCTACAGGCTCCTCCCCTCCTTCAGGGGCCCCATTGGAAAGCTGCTCCCCCTGGGGGCACCTGTGCGTCCATTGACACAGACAACAGGACTCGGCCCCGCCCCCCCTGCCACTGGATTTGATTGACAGCAGCGGGAGCCAATGGCTGCACTGCTATCAATCTGTCCAATGAGGACCCGAGACAGCGGCTGGAACTGCTGGGCGGGCCCTCGAAGCTTGAACAATCAGGGTTCGGGTAAGAAAAAGGGGGAGTGCCCGGTCATGAAGTGGTTAATCATGTGTCCAAAAACGGCTCTGGCAGCAGAAGGGTTAAAGTGCATGGGGGAGGACTGTATGGGGCCCCAAGATTGGCGATGGTGGCCCCTGACCCAACTTGTTGTTTCTCTTTATCTTACAATACATTTGTTTTGCATTCTCAGCTGGAGCCAGTTGGACAGAAAACCGACTACAACAACTACACCTACGACCGGAGCCGACTGAAGTGTCCCACCAATGTAAGTAAGCCCGCCCCCGAGGAGGTGAAGAGCGCCCTCTGATTCAGGTGGCATTTTCTATGCCTTTGGAGGATCACCTGATGCCCTGGTGTGGCCAGCCAAAGTGCTAATGGCTCCACCTTCCCTGGTCAGCTCCTCCCACCAGATGTGAAGGGTGCTCTTCTCTCCATTCCTGGACAGGCAGCTAGCCTGGGGGAAAACATGGTAGCAGGGGGGGGGGTAGGTAGTTGGGGTAGATGGGTGGGGTAGGTAGGTGGCTCCTACTGGAGCAATAAGGGGTTCTAAGATGTGGCCTGGTTGGGAAGCCGTCTGTCAGTTTAAGAGCCCCGCCTCATTTCCTAGCTGGAGGAGGTCCATTAGCCTGCCTGTCTCTGGCCCCGCACCCTTTCACTCATTGGACTTTAGATCTTTCAATCCAGGAGGGTCAGCATCACATGTGGGCGTCGCCTATGCAAATATAGCCAATTTAGGAACTCCCATGCCTCCAGAATGACACCCGCCCTTCAAGGCATGTTAATATTTGCATAACCCCTCCCACTGCATGGGGACATCATCTGGGGATGGGGGGGGGGTTGTTTGTGGAGACGTGATCTGGGGATGTGGGGGGAGTTGTTTGTGGAGACATGATGTGGGGGGGGGCTGTTTGTGGAGATGTGATCTGGGGGGGAGTTGTTTGTGGAGACGTGATCTGGGGGGGGGGGGGTTGTTTGTGGAGACGTGATCTGGGGATGGGGGGGGGGAGTTGTTTGTGGAGACGTGATCTGGGGGGGGGGGGGTTGTTTGTGGAGACGTGATCTGGGGGGGAGTTGTTTGTGGAGATGTGATCTGAGGATGGGGGGGAGTTGTTTGTGGAGACGTGATCTGGGGGGGGGGAGTTGTTTGTGGAGACGTGATCTGGGGGGGGAGTTGTTTGTGGAGATGTGATCTGGGGATGGGAGGGGGAGTTTGTGGAGACGTGATCTGGGGATGGGGGGGGGAGTTGTTTGTGGAGACGTGATCTGGGGATGGGGGGGGAGTTTGTGGAGACGTGATCTGGGGATGGGGGGGGGAGTTGTTTGTGGAGACGTGATCTGGGGGGGGAGTTGTTTGTGGAGACGTGATCTGGGGATGGGGGGGAGTTGTTTGTGGAGACATGATCTGGGGGGGGTGTTGTTTGTGGAGACGTGATCTGGGGATGGGGGGGAGTTGTTTGTGGAGACGTGATCTGGGGGGGGTGTTGTTTGTGGAGACGTGATCTGGGGATGGGGGGGAGTTGTTTGTGGAGACGTGATGTGGGGGGGGTTGTTTGTGGAGACGTGATCTGGGGGGGGAGTTTGTGGAGACGTGATGTGGGGGGGGATGTTTGTGGAGACGTGATCTGGGGGGGGGGATGTTTGTGGAGACGTGATCTGGGGGGGAGTTTGTGGAGACGTGATCTGGGGGGGGAGTTGTTTGTGGAGACGTGATCTGGGGGGGGAGTTGTTTGTGGAGACGTGATCTGGGGATGTGGGGGGAGTTTGTGGAGACGTGATCTGGGGGGGGGGGGTTGTTTGTGGAGACGTGATCTGGGGATGTGGGGGGAGTTTGTGGAGACGTGATCTGGGGGGGGGGGGGTGTTTGTGGAGACGTGATCTGGGGGGGGGGGGCTGGAGTTGTCAAATTTGGGCAACAACCTGGACTTGCCCTTTAAGTTGTCTGGAGGGGGCGGGGGGAAGAAGCCGCACCTCCTATCATGAAACTGGAAATGAATCTGGGCGAATGGAATGGACTTTTGAAGTAAATATTGTAGAAAATCTATAAATATATTTATTCATAAAAAAGGGGAATTTATACGAAGAAGAAAAAAGATGATATACAGAATTTGGTGAACAAGACAGGACAGTATCAGCAAATTATCACAGCACATCAATTAGGAAAGGTCACATAAAAGCGTATACTCATGCACATAAAACGAGACCATACAGCACCAGAAGGTATATAGAAACTTTTACATCCTTAGGACTGGATTGGATATGCGGAGTGATAGATGTCGCTTTTACTCAACATGTTTCGCGTTCAAAGCGCTTCATCAGGAGCATAACGATAGGTAAAGTAGGTCTCCGCAGCAATGTGTGGAACAGACCGTGGGTGGTCAATAGGGCTGCAACGGATCACAGGTGATCCGAACGGGTCACCCCCTTTGGATCGGCACACACTGCGATCCGCGGATTGCCGCGGCTCCGGAGCTAGGCCGAAGCCGCGGCCTTTCCTAACGTTATGTCCACGGCTCCGGAGCTAGGCCGAAGGCGCGGCCTTTCCTAACGTTATGTCCGCGGCTCCGGAGCTAGGCCGAAGGCGCGGCCTTTCCTAACGTTATGTCCGCGGCTCCGGAGCTAGGCCGAAGCAGCGGCCTTTCCTAACGTTATGTCCGCGGCTCCGGAGCTAGGCCGAAGGCGCGGCCTTTCCTAACGTTATGTCCGCGGCTCCGGAGCTAGGCCGAAGGCGCGGCCTTTCCTAACGTTATGTCCGCGGCTCCGGAGCTAGGCCGAAGCCGCGGCCTTTCCTAACGTTATGTCCGCGGCTCCGGAGCTAGGTCGAAGCCGCGGCCTTTCCTAACGTTATGGCCGCGGCTTCGGCCTACCTCCGGAGCCGCGGACATAACGTTAGGAAAGGCCGCGGCTTACACCCACAGAGGAGGAGGAGCCCGCACTCGGACACAGCGCTGGAAGTGACTCTGTACTACCTGAGGGGGGGGGTTGTCTTGCCTGAGGGGGGGGGGGCTGTCTTGCCTAAGGGGGGGGGCTGTCTTGCCTGAGGGTATGTGGATATTACAGTGGGGGGATGTGGATATTATAGTGGGGGGGGGGATTTTTTTGCCGATCCGAAAAATAATCCGATCTGTGACTCCTGATCCGAGGAACGATCCGAACCGTGAGTCTCTCCCATGGCGGCCGGACAACTCCCGCACCCCCCCCCTCCCAGGCCACCCAAGCCCCCTCTCCCCCTTCACTAGCCGTTCTACTTTATTAGAGTAGAACGGCGGGTACTGGTACTCTTATAGGCAGTACCAGTGGGGAAGCTAGACATTATTTTACCCGGGGGGCAAATAATCCCCCCCCTTATGGGACAAGATGAGGCAGAAGGGAGAAACTCCCAGGCCATAGCTGTTGAGTCAGCTGTCTGTCCCCTCCCCCCCTGCTCATCTGGTCCTCCCCCTGCTTCTCTGTTCCCCCCAGGTGAGCGCTGTGGGCAGGGAGAGACAGAGGAGCGGAGGGGGGCAGCAGTCCGCTCTCACTGAAGCCGGCCCACTGAGCCATCGGCCCACCGGGAAACTCCCTGTAGTCCCAATGTCCAGTCCATCCCTGCTACTAAGCCTACAAGCTTTCCAGCTATCTGAGCCATAACTGAATCTGGGACCCGATTCAGGGACCTCAGTCGGAGTGTCCGTTGTCGTTCGCCAATCATTACCTCTACAAACCGTGCATAAGCCAGAAGTTTTTTACCTCCATATACTGTTATATATGGTGTTTTAACCACTTAAGCCCCGGACCAATATGCTGCCTAAAGACCCAAGGGGTTTTTACAGTTCGGGACTGCGTCGCTTTAACAGACAATTGCGCGGTCGTGCGACGTGGCTCCCAAACAAAATTGGCGTCCTTTTTTCCCCCACAAATAGAGCTTTCTTTTGGTGGTATTTGATCACCTCTGCGGTTTTTATTTTTTGCGCTATAAACAAAAATAGAGCGACAATTTTGAAAAAAATGCAATATTTTTTACTTTTTGCTATAATAAATATCCCCCAAAAACATATATAAAAAATCTTTTTTTTGCTCAGTTTAGGCCGATACGTATTCTTCTACCTATTTTTGGTAAAAAAAAAATCGCAATAATCGTTTATCGATTGGTTTGCGCAAAATTTATAGCGTTTACAAAATAGGGGATAGTTTTATTGCATTTTTATTTTTTTTACTACTAATGGCGGCGATCAGCGATTTTTTTCGTGACTGCGACATTACGGCAGACACATCGGACAATTTTGACACATTTTTGGCACCATTGTCATTTTCACAGCAAAAAATGCATTTAAATTGCATTGTTTATTGTGAAAATGACAGTTGCAGTTTGGGAGTTAACCACAGGGGGCGTTAGGGTTCGGTGTGTGTGTGTTTACAACTGTAGGGGGGTGTGGCTGTAGGACTGACGTCATCGATCGAGTCTCCCTAATAAAAGGGATGACTCGATCGATGCGCCGCCACAGTGAAGCACGGGGAAGCCGTGTTTACATACGCCTCTCCCTGTTCTTCAGCTCCGGGGAGCGATCGCGACGGAGCGGCTATAAACGAATAGCCGCGCCGTCGTCCCGGATCGCTCCCCGAGGCTTGCCGACCGCCGCATGTACCGGGGGGGGGTCCCGATCGGACCCCCCACCCGCGTCAAGCAGAGGACAGACAGGTACGTTGATGTGCCTGTCCTTGCCATTCTGCCGACGTATATCTACATGAGGAGGTCGGCAAGTGGTTAAATAGCCTATCATATGCCTACTTGGCTGGTTAGGTAACAGCTTTGTATATGTTATATACTGACCACCCACGGTCTGTTCCACACATTGCTGCGGAGACCTACTTTACCTATCGTTATGCTCCTGATGAAGCGTTTTGAACGCGAAACATGTTGAGTAAAAGCGACATCCATCACTCCGCATATCCAATCCAGTCCTAAGGATGTAAACGTTTCTGTATACCTTCTGGTGCTGTATGGTCTCGTTTTAATGAGCATAATGGGGTCGATTCAGGTAGGGAGCGCGTATTTCTGTGCGGGCGTAACGTATCCTATTTACGCTACGCCTCCGCAACTTTGCCAGGCAAGTGCCGTATTCACAAAGCAAAGTTGCGGCGGCGTAGCGTATGAGGTCCGGCGTAAGCCCGCCTAATTCAAATGTGGAAGATGTGGGCGTGTTTTATGTTAATTTATTGTGACCCCGCGTAAATGACGCTTTTTACGAACGGGGCTTGCGCCGTCCGTGAAAGTATCCCAGTGCGCATGCTCCAAATTAACCCGCAAAAAGCCAATGCTCTCGACGTGAACGTAAATTACGCCCAGGGCTATTCGCGAATGACTTACGCAAACGACGTAATCGACGGAAAATTTGACGCTGGCCCGACGTCCATACTTAACATTGGCTGCGCCTCATAGAGCAGGGGTAACTTTACGCCGGAAAAAGCCGAACGTAAACGGCGTATCTGTACTGCGACGGCCGGGCGTACGTTCGTGAATAGGCGTATCTAGCTGATTTACATATTCTAGGCGTAAATCAGCGTACACGCCCCTAGCGGCCAGCGTAAATATGCAGTTAAGATACGACGGCGTAGGAAGACTTACTTACAGTCGTATCTTAGCAACATTTAAGCGTATCTCAGTTTGAGCATACGCTTAAAGTTGCGACGGCGCGGATTCGGACTTACGCCGGCGTATCTACTGACAGCTCTGAGTCGCCCTGTGGTTTATGTACTTTTTCTCTAGCAAGACTCGTTTTAAAAAAAAATCACCTCCTATCATGTTTCGTCTTTCCAGGACCACCCGTACCTCTTCACCCTGAAGAACAGCGGTCTTCCTCAGGACGTCGTCGTTGAACCTGAGAAAGTAGAAGATAAAGGAGACCAGGTGCCGATGTGGTCGGTGATCGTGGCCTCCATCGGGGGCGTGGCCCTGGGGTGTCTGGTCGTGGGCGTCGCCATGCACGTGTCATTTAAGAAGAAACTCAGCAAACAGAAGGGCCGCGCCTTTTAAAGGGCCGACGCACGCCGTGTCCTTCAGAAGCACCTCCCTGAATTCTCTTCGTTTGAATATAAATTGTCAGTAACGGGTGTTTATAGAGAAATTTGCATAGATGCCCCGCCCATCGAAACTGCATTTAAATCCGCTCCTTTCGGATTGGTGCAATATTGAATGTTCTTGGGGGATTTCAAATGTGTAAATGGGGGAAATACCACAATATGGCCACTAGAGGGCTCTGACTTTCACAGGAACAAAGTATGATCCTCAGTGCCACCTAGTGGCCATAATGTGGTATTTTCTAACATTTACACCTTCGAATTGCAGAGACTATAGCCTGAGAACATTCGATTTTGCTCTATTCACACAGAGCAAATTTACACACAGCTTTGATGAATAAACAGCTTTGAATTTTTTTATTTTTTTTATTATAAATACGCCCCTAAGTGTAAAGGGGAGGGGTCATTTTTTTTCCTCTCCAAGTTTCCTGTAAATAATGTACATCCTGATCCTGCACTGATGGGGGAAAATGTTTAATACCAGCGAATATCTGAAATACTTCTATAAAAAAAAAGACGGATTAATAAAGAGAAAAAAATAAATCTAAAATACTTCTATTAAAAGAAAAAAAAAAAAAAAGACGGATTAATAAAAAGAAAAATAATATATCTAAAATACTTCTATAAAAAAATAAAATGAGAAAAAAAGACGGATTAATAATGTTTTGTAAAGTGAAGAGCTGTATACATGATCACTGGAAAAATAAATAAGAGCAATAAAAATACTTTTTTTTATTGAGTTTGGTTTTAATGTTTTCTTAATGGGTCAAAAAAAAAAAAACAGGTCAGAACCCACACTGACAGCAAGAGGGCGGGATGGATGGAAGGGAATGAGCCTGGCAAAGGGGGAGGGGCCTGGCTGGGTTGGGTGTGTAGCTAACCGAACTAACTGCGGGTGGTTGACCAGTCGTGAACACGAGTCCTTTGGGATTCCAGGTACCGGCACAACCCGGGGCTGACTGGCAGCTTTTGGCCCAGGGGGCAAGTACAACCAAGAGCCCCGTGGTGCAGCGATTTGGCCCCCCTCTTGCTCTCCCTCTTCCCTGCCTCCTCCGGACCCCCATCCTGGGCAGAAGCTTCGCTCTAGGTACTCTCTGCTCACCGGGCAGGTCGAGCTGGACTGCGCCTGCCGCACCGAGTCCGGGTTCCCAAACTGCCCAGCAGGGGGTAACCGTGGAAGCTCGGTTGGGGCTGGCCAGGGGAGGATGGTGCCGGCCTCTGCTCATACACCATCTATGTCTGGGGGGTGTGGCCTGCGCTCTGCCCTCCTCCCACACCGGCGGGGACTTTGTACTCCTCTTCACCAGAAAGCCTTTAGGCATGACCACGTCGGAAGTGGGGCAGTCTTTTTTACAGGGCATCAGAGCAGCCTAGGGGGCAATTGCCCCCCCCCCCCCTGCCCCCAGTGCGCCCCTGGGCACAACCTTGTCAGTTAAATCCATAGAACTACATTCCTGCCGGTCTTTGCGGAGATCGGAGATGGACTCGCTCCTGAAGATCGGGAGAATTCACTACAAATTCCATCGAGGCCCCCCAATTACAAGGAGCCGGCCGTGTGGTCTGAGGGATTTACCCCCGCCGACCTCTTCCGGGGGGGGGGGGCTTCAATTAATGACTCGGCTCGGTGTGACATCTTGATTGGTTTTGCCTCCGGCCTTCACAATAACCTGAGCTGACTGCCGATAAAATGGCCTCACGAAATGACCGGTTATATTTCAGAGGTGTCCAGAGGCCGGTGTCACCGGATTGGCCCGCCCTGAAGAAACGTTTCCTCCAATGTCTTTAACCCTTATCAGTGTCCTCCGGTCCAAAGCGGAAAGTAATCTCCGTTATGGATAGAGAAAGCGCGGCCCGTGTGCCGAGAGGTTTGGATTTCCTCCACACAATGGACAAGGGGGACCCTCTTTGCACCAGGAGGACAAGAGGTATAACCTCCACATATGCAAAGAGGCTTCTCCGAGAGCCAGTTCTAGACACACTATATCACCAAAAGTATTGGGACGCCGGCCTTTACACGCACATGAGCTTTAATGACATCCCCAGTCTTGGTCCGGAGGGTTCAATATTGAGTTGGCTCCGCCCTTTGCAGCTATAACACCTTTAACTCTTCTGGGAAGGCCGTCTAAAAGGTTTAGGGGTGTGTCTATGGGAAGATCCATCCACAAGGATTAGGGGTGTGTCTATGGGAAGGCTGTCCACAAGGTTTAGGGGTGTGTCTATGGGAAGGTCTGTCCACAAGGTTTAGGGGTGTGTCTATGGGAAGATCCATCCACAAGGATTAGGGGTGTGTCTATGGGAAGGCTGTCCACAAGGTTTAGGGGTGTGTCTATGGGAAGGCCGTCCACAAGGTTTAGGGGTGTGTCTATAGGAAGGCTGTCCACAAGGTTTAGGGGTGTGTCTATGAGAAGGCTGTCCACAAGGTTTAGGGGTGTGTCTATGGGAAGGCTGTCCACAAGGTTTAGGGGTGTGTCTATGGGAAGGTCGTCCACAAGGTTTAGGGGTGTGTCTATGGGAAGGCCGTCCACAAGGTTTAGGGGTGTGTCTATGGGAAGGCCGTCCACAAGGTTTAGGAGGGTGTCTATGGGAATGTTTGATCATTCTTCCAGAAGCCCAATTGTGAGGTCAGGTACTGATGTTGGATGAGAAGGCCTGGCTCACAGTCTCCGCTCTAATTCATCCCAAAGGTGTTCTGAGGTCAGCACTCTGTGCAGGCCAGTCAAGTTCCTCCACCCCAAACTCGCTCATCCATGTCTTTATGGACATGGCTTTGTGCACTGGTGGGCAGTCATGTTGGAACAGGAAGGGGCCGTCCCCAAACTGTTCGCACAAAGTTGGGGGCATGAAATTGTCCAAAATGTCTTGGTATGCTGAGGCCTTAAGAGTTCCCTTCACTGGAACTAAGGGGGCCAACCCAACCCCTGAAAAACACCCTCCACCATAATCCCCCTTCCCCCCACACCATAATCCCCCCCCACACCATAACCCCCCCCCCACACCATAACCCCCCCCCCACACCATAATCCCCCTCCCCCCACACCATAACCCCCCCCCACACCATAACCCCCCCCCACACCATAATCCCCCTCCCCCCACACCATAATCCCCCCCCACACCATAATCCCCCCTCCACACCATAATCCCCCTCCCCCCACACCATAATCCCCCCTCCACACCATAATCCCCCCTCCACACCATAATCCCCCCCCCACACCATAATCCCCCCTCCACACCATAATCCCCCCAACCCTCCACACCATAATCCCCCTCCACCAAATGATTTGGACCAGTGCACACAGCAAGGTCTATAAAGACAGGGATGAGCGAGTTTGGGGGGGGGGGGGGGACATAACTGGCCTGCACAGAGTCCGCAAAAGTTATAGCGTCTACAAAATAGGGGATCGTTTTATGGCATTTGGCGGCGATCTGCGTTGCTTTGCCTACCCGTGCCATTCTGCCGGCGTATATGTACGTGAATGAGGCAGTCGGCAAGTGGTTAATTTTCATCTTCCAAATGTGGAATTGTAAAGAAGAGAAGGGGGTCGGGACGGTTCAGTGGAAGTAAAAATAACGATGTTTCCTCCAAGGATAAAGTAGTAGCTGAAGCTAAGAAGACCAAAGTAGAACTTCCCATACACATGCGCCGAGTTTAAGTCTCTTGTAATGTGGCACTCCATGTGTCCTAATGCCATTGTTCGTGGTTTACCAACAGGTGAAAATAGTAAGGAGGGAAGAGAATTAGGGTGGTGCACTGGACAGAGAAAGCAAAACTAAGGACGCCCACCTCAAAGGAGGAGCCGTTGCTGAAGTTTTGGAGACTAAAGGAGAACTCCTTACTTGAACATTCCAAGTTTAGGTCTTTTTTTAGAGTGGCACTCTATGAGTCTTAATGCCAATGTTTGGGAACACCATATTGGTCGGCCAAAAGGTGAGATAGCAAGTGGGAAGGGGATTGGGGTGGTGCAGTAGACAGACGAGGCACAATAAGGGTGTTCTCCCCAAAGGAGGAGTAGTTGCCGAAGCTATGGACTTCCCATATGAATGTGCCAAGCTTAAGTCTCTTGTAATGGGCACTCCATGTGTCTTCACCTCAACGTTTGGGAATGCCATATCGTTCATGTTCATGGTTGGCCAAAAGGTGAGACAGTAAGTGGGAAGGGGATTGGGGTGGTGCATTAGACAGACGAGGCAAAATAACGATGTTTCCTCCAAGGATAAAGTAGTAGCTGAAGCTAAGAAGACCAAAGTAGAACTTCCCATATACATGCGCCGAGTTTAAGTCTCTTGTAATGTGGCACTCCATGTGTCCTGATGCCATTGTTCGTGGTTTACCAACAGGTGAAAATAGTAAGGCGGGAAGAGAATTAGGGTGGTGCACTGGACAGAGAAAACAAAACTAAGGACGCCCACCTCAAAGGAGGAGCCGTTGCTGAAGTTTTGGAGACCAAAGGAGAACTTCCTTACTTGAACATTCCAAGTTTAGGTCTTTTGTAGAGTGGCACTCTATGAGTCTTAATGCCAATGTTTGGGAACACCATATTGTTCGTGGTCGGCCAAAAGGTGAGATAGTAAGTGGGAAGGGGATTGGGGTGGTGCATTGGACAGACGAGGCACAATAAGGGTGTTCTCCCCAAAGGAGGAGTAGTTGCCGAAGCTATGGAGACCAAAGAAGAACTCCCCATATGTGGCACTCCATGTGTCCTAATGCCATTGTTCGTGGTTTACCAACAGATAGTAAGGAGGGAAGAGAATTAGGGTGGTGCATTGGCAGGGCAGGACTTAGGGTGGTGGGGGCCCCTGGGCTTGAGTGTTGAAGGGGCCCCCTTGAGCCGAGATTTGGGGGGGGGTCGAAGATGTTGAGCGAGGGGGGGATCATAGTTGTTGAGCGGGGGGGGGTGCATTAAAGTTGTTGAGCGGGGGGGTCGAATTGAAGTTGTTGAGCGGGGGGGGGTGCATCTCACCTGTGCACGGAATGTGTCGGCTTTCTTCCCTTAAGCAGACATCCACACATCGCTCCGGTTCCTCCTGTTTTTTTTTTGCAGTTGTTGAGCGGGGGGGGGGGGGGAGAGTGCCTCTCACCTGTGCCGACAGCCGGGGCCACAGACTGTCATTAGCCCGGCTGTCGGCTTTCTTCCCTTCAGCAGCCACAGTCCTCCACACACCGCTCCGGTTCCTCCTGCTTCCGTGCTGCCTCCTCTTGCAGTGCGGGAAAATTAACCCTTTCGCGGGACTGCGGGAAGAAGCTGTCTGTGCGGGAAAGTCCCGCAGAATCCGTGCGTGTTGGGAGGTATGCGCAGGGCTGCCATCAGGTATTTTGGGGCCCCTTACTAGGGTTGCCACCTGTCCAGGAATCACCCGGACAGTTCGGGTTTGGGATCTTGTGTCCGGGTTTCAGTCTGCCTGAAACCCGGACACATTATTTAGACTGGGCTGTGGCTCCCCAAGTAACTGAGGTAGTCACACAAAAATCTGTTGCCATTCGGGAGATGCGGGCCGCTGTCTGGGGGCAAGTTTGGCATCACTGAGGGGGAGCCATGATATCAGCAAGAGCAGTTTGGCCACACCCACTGTTTGCCGCAGCGCGCTGCATTACCACTCTCCTTGAGGCACCCGAAGGTGCCCCAGGTCTTTTATAATCCTATTGTGTATACTACGGAAAAAAACGTGCCCTGTGCCGCTAACGTGTTCGGGTTTGGCTTGAAGAAAAGGTGGCAAGTCTACCCCTACCCCTTACACAGCTTACGGCATGGGCCCCCTGGAGCAGAGAACCGGCGGGGGGGGGGGGGTGTGTGCTGCCGCCTGAAATTGAGAAGCGCGGGGGGGGGGTTTTACAAAAAAAAGAAGAAATAAAGAAAAATATATATATATACAGTACAGACCAAAAGTTTGGACACACCTTCTCAATCAAAGAGTTTTCTTTATTTTCATGACTATGAAAATTGTAGAGTCACACTGAAGGCATGAAAACTATGAAGTAACACATGTGGAATTATACAGAACAAAAAAGTGTGACACAACTGAAAATATATTTCATATTCTAGGTTCTTCCACCTTTTGCAGCAGACACATCTCTAGAACTGGTAAGAGGAGACTGTGTGAATCAGACCTTCATGGTAGAATATCTGCTAGGAAACCACTGCTAAAGAAAGGCAACAAGCACAAGAGACTTGTTTGGGGTAAAGACCACAAGGGATGGACATTAGACCAGTGGAAATCTGTGCTTTGGTCTGATGAGTCCAAACTTGAGATCTTTGGTTCCAACCCCAGTGTCTTTGTGCGACACAGAAAAGGTGAACGGATGGACTCTACATGCCTGGTTCCCACTGTGAAGCATGGAGGAGGAGGTGTGATGGTGTGGGGGGGTGCTTTGCTGGTGACACTGTTGGGGATTTATTCAAAATTGAAGGCATACTGAACCAGCATGGCTACCACAGCATCTTGCAGCGGCATGCTATTCCATCCGGTTTGCGTTTAGTTGGACCATCATTTATTTTTCATCAGGACAATGACCCCAAACACACCTCCAGGCGGGGGAAGGGCTATTTGACCAAGAAGGAGAGTGATGGGGTGCTGCGCCAGGTGACTACCTCTTGAAGCTCATCAAGAGAATGCCAAGAGTGTGCCAAGCAGTAATCAAAGCAAAAGGTGGCGACTTTGAAGAACCTAGAATATGAAATATATTTTCAGTTGTTTCACACTTTTTTGTTCTGTATAATTCCACATGTGTTCCTTCATAGTTTTCATGCCTTCAGTGTGACTCTTCTTTATTTTCATGACTATGAAAATTGTAAACTCTTTGAATGAGAAGGGGTGTCCAAACTTTTGGTCTGTACTGTATATATAAAAAAAAGGGGGTAGCCATCCGGGGCCCTGGGGACCTCTGGGCCCTTTAATAAAAAGAAAAAAGAAACCTCTGGGCCCTTTAATAAAAAATAAATAAACATTTATAAAAAAAATACATAAAAAAAGGCAGGTTGCCATCTGGGGCCCTGGGGCCCCTTTGGGACTTTTAATAAAAAATAAAAAAATAAACATTTATAAAAATAAATAAAAAAAGGGGGGGGGGGTTGCCACATGGGCCCCTGGGGACCTCTGAGCCCTTTAAAGTGGAGTTTCCATCCCAAATTTTTTTTTTTCATTATTGTGCTCATTAGACCTAAAAAAGTAAAAAAAAAAAAAATGTTTTTACTCATCTGGAAATGCCTGTTGCTATGCGGTCCCACGAAATCTGCCTTTGAAATCACCTAGGATTCTGACATCATCTCCCTCCTGGAAAATGTGTGTCATCATTTCCCAGGATGCAGTGCGCTGTCCAATTATCACTCCCCATCCAAGACTTCCAGGAAGTAAGTGCTTGTAGGCTTCACAATGCCCACAAGCAAAATGACAACGGTGTAGACATAGTTTTATAAACTATCTTTTTTGAATATCTATGCGGATTGTAAAATAGTAAGTGACCGGATTTATATTATAAAAACGCAGGATGAAAGGACATACATTTAAAAAATGCTAATTGTGGTTGGAACTCCGCTTTAATAAAAAATAAATATATATATATAAATATATATATATATATATATATAAAAAAGGGGGTTGCCAGCCGGGGGCCCTGGAGACCTCTGGGCCCTTTAATAATAATAATAATAAATATATATATATTTTTTTTATATATATATATATAAAAAATATATAAAAATAACTTTTTTTTTTAAATAAAAAATAAATAAAAAAAGGGGGTTGCCGTCCGGGGCCCAGGGGACCTCCGGACCCTAAAAAAAAAAAAAAAAAAATGTTTTTTTTTTTTTAAAGGGGGTCCCATATTGGGCGGGGCCCATGGGCTTGAGCCCAGTCAAGCCCAATGGTAAGTCCGGCCCTGTATATATATATATATATATATATATATATATATATATATATATATATATATAAACCCTCCTATATACTGTATATACATAATCAACATATTACATCTATCTTTGGATGATAGAAAATGTATATTAACTGTATTTATATATATATATATATGCTTTATTGTATGTATATCATTTTATTTTTTATTTATATATTTTGCAATAAATATTTATCTATCATGCTATGGGGACTCTTATCAATCTGATATTATTTATGTAAAATCCTCTCTGTAATATCAATGCGCTCCAATAACAATGATCAATAGAAATATTTCTGGAGGGATTTTCTTTCCCATCAGATTTTTTAATATTATTATTATTATTATTATTACTATTATTATTTTTATTTTTTATTTATATTTTAATTTTTTATATATTTTTGTAAATGAAGGAACAAATGAGAAGCAGAGAATTGTGGGAAATGTGTTCAGATTCTCCATAGCATGATAGATAAATATTTAATGAAAAATATATAAATAAAAATATGGGGCCAGATCCACATAGAAATGGACAGGCGCAGCAAATCAGAGATACGCTACGCCGCCGTATCTTACCTGGCTTTAAGTCGAATCCAGGAAGATTTCGTGCCGTAAGTTACGGCGGCGTAGTGTATTTCTGGCGGCGGATTTCAAATTGGGCCAGTAGGGGGCGGGTTTCATTTAAATGAAGCGCGTCCCCGCGCCGATTGAACTGCGCATGCTCCGTTTTGAAATTTCCCGCCGTGCTTTGCGCAAAATGACGTCGCAACGACGTCATTCTTTGAACTTAGACGTGAGTTACGTCCATCCCTATTCACGGACGACTTACGCAAAAAAAAAAAAAAGTTAAAATTTCGACGCGGGAACGACGGCCATACTTAACATGGCAAGTCTATCTATACGCCGCAAAATACCAGCTTTAACTATACGCCGGAAAAAGCCGACTTCAGACGACGTTAGAAAATGCGACGGACGCGCGTACGTTCGTGGATCGTCGTAATTCGCTAATTTGCATACCCGACACGGAAAATGCCACCCAGCGGACGCCGAAGTATTGCATCTTAGATCCGAAGGCGTACGAAGAGGTACGCCTGTCGGATCTAACCCAGAAGCCGTCGTATCTTGGTTTGAGGATTCAAACTAAAGATACGACGCGGGAAATTTGAAAGTACGCCGGCGTATCAGTAGATATCAGTAGATACGCCGGCGTACTCGCTCTCTGGATCTGGTCCATAATATATATATGTGTGTGTGTAACATTCCCTATTAAATCGATAAGAGTCTCCATAACATGATAGATAAATATTTATTAAAATGTTTATTATTAAAACATTCATTATTAAATATTTATTATTAAAATGTATTTATTAAAAAATGTATTAAAAATAATATTAAGAAATGTTTTAAAAAATATATAAATAATTATAATTATTATTATTATGGACATATATATATACAGAACAACATGATAATAATATTTCAGTGTAACATAATTAAATATTTATTATGAAAATGTATTTATTAAAAAAATGTATTAAAAAATATATAAATAATTATGTGCATATATATATTATATAAATACAGTATATATACATTTCTATCATTCATAGATAGATGTAATATATTACATGTGATGTCAGTTATAAACCTCCCTGAGTGGTGTCTGTCAGTGGCAGTTGGGAAGTGGCAGTTGATTTTTAGCTCATCCCAATGACATTTGAAAATTGCAGCCAGCTGCCGCCTAATATGAAGCTCCTCAAGCCTTGTGTTAGAGCTTTGTGAAATAAGCCTCTCGGCTTCTGTTGCCACGGCAACGTGTAGATCTAACATTCCAAGTTCCACTGCTGCTGACACGGGATTGGCTGATTCGAATCCTTCCGGAACAAGTTGTGTACAGCATTGTGACATCACACGTGGGAGGAGCCAACGTCAATATAAGCCGGAGGGCCAGGAGAGGGAGCCATTTGTTCCTGAGCATCGCAACGGTAAGTTCATCTTTTCTCCTCTCCTGAGTCCCGGGACAGATTTCCACCCGACACCCCCGAATAATCCGACATCACACATTTCCCACAATTCTCTGCTTCTCCTCTATTCATCCATTTACACAAATATATATAAATATATTTATGTTATTTTTTTTTTTTTTTTATAAATTTGATGGGAAACGAAATCCCTGCAGATCTCTCACTATTGATCATTGTAATTGGAGCGCATTGATCTTTCTTATCAGTCATGTGATGTCATTTACAAACCTCCCTGAGTGTTGCCTGTCAGTGGCAGTTGGGAAGTGGCAGTTGATTTTTAGCTGATCCCAATGACATTTGAAAATTGCAGCCAGCTGCCGCCTAATATGAAGCTGCTCAGCCTTGTGTTAGAGCTTTGTGAAATAAGCCTCTCTGGTTCGGTTGCCCCGGGGATGTGTATATATGATTTACATGTAAATTTTCCGCTGACTTGGAGGATCCCGTTATTTCCGGTTATACATCCGTTCCGTTACATAAGCCCATTTCCAGCTGAACTCTCACACCGGCAGATTCCTTGTGACAACTATATCTCCCACAATTCTCCAACAGTTTTACCGTATTCACCATAATAGACTGACCTTGTTTACCACAATATCAGCTCCCACTGTCTAACGGTTTTACCGTATTCACCATAATAGACTGACCTTGTTTACCACAATATCAGCTCCCACTGTCTAACGGTTTTACCGTATTCACCATAATAGACTGACCTTGTTTACCACAATATCAGCTCCCACTGTCTAACGGTTTTACCGTATTCACCATAATAGACTGACCTTGTTTACCACAATATCAGCTCCCACTGTCTAACGGTTTTACCGTATTCACCATAATAGACTGACCTTGTTTACCACAATATCAGCTCCCACTGTCTAACGGTTTTACCGTATTCACCAT